>NC_048417.1:15837660-15908728 GCF_013103735.1 Etheostoma cragini
TATATATATATATATATATATATATATATATATATATATAAAAAAAGTTTTAAAAAAGTTTTATTTTCATACTAGAAAATGTTTATTTTTTACCAAGAATTGCCGCAGGATAAAAGGAAGACTAGTTATTAAAGTGCATGATAGTAAATATGTCTTTTGTTAATATTTCCAGATTTCTTTTTCTTCTGAAGACTTTTTTTCAGTCAGACATTTTGAAAATAATGTTTTTGTGCTTGCTGTGTGAGTGTTGCTATGGTGAAGTGTTATGTGTTGTTTTCTTGTAAAGTGATTTCTCTTATTAATTATTTAGATTGATCTTGCTGTCCGATTAAAATTTGCCTTCGTAGTTTTGATACAGTAGTTGTATAGAAACACCACAGAGAGCAGCAATAAGCAAAACAATCTTATGAGCTATTGCCTTGCTTTGCCTACGTAGGACTTTTTGTTAACAAAATCATCGTTTTGTTGCTTTTCCCCTCCAAAAAGTAATAGAAAAGTAGAAGAAATGTTTAGATTTTATATCAAATGTCTCCACATCTGATCATTTTATTGGATGTACTATTTATTAGTAAGAATACCTTACGTGTTTCTGGATGTGTTACCTTTTGAATCTTGCCTTGTTGATTATTGTAGAATAGCTGAAATTGAACTTGACAGGGTGGGGAAATGAGAAGGTGCAAATGTATTTGGATTGTTTGATGTGTTTTTGTTTTTTTTTCCAGGTGATGTTAATTGTTATTTTGATGGGGTGTGTCTTTTTCACTTTTATTTGAAAAAAACTAACAGGAAAACAGACTTATGATTGTGCAAAAAAAAAAAAAAAATCATCAAAGCCTTCTAATAGAACTTAGGGCAATAGTTTAGCAAGTTGGGGGTTAAAATTATGTGTGTACGTTATTATTAACCTCACTTTTTAACAAACAAACTAGGCACTTTGTAAACTGGTAGTTTACTTCACCAAAGATTGTGAGCTAGTGCACTGAGGAAATCGTCAGTCTCTTTAACCAAGACACAACGACTCTGCGAACTAGATTGCAGTTTGGACAGTGTGCCTTTTTTGTACAATTCCATTCAGTTTTATTAGGTAATTGTACAGTACGGACACGTACAAGCATGAAGGGAAGTCTGGATCCAGCAAGTGCCACACATTAATTTCATACTTACAGAATAATGGAAATTGTAACATTATAGTAAAAAAAATTAACTATTAAACTATCTAAGGACAGTGCTATGACCTTTTTCTTAAAAAAAATTAAAAAGAAAAGAAGTCAGATATTTTTTAGCGGATTAGAGCAGGTGTTTTTGATTATGGTATCCTCCAATGAGCCTGTGATTCGACCTGGTGGTCAGTCAGACCAGTTATCTACCTCAGAGTTTTTGTTCTCCTCTGTACTAGGTCGGGTTAGCAGGTCCAGCCCGCCCTTCCAGACCAAATGCCATGCTCAGGAGCTGGCCACACACAGCTGTTTCCTTATAAGTTGTTTTGAAACTTTTGCATTTTCTTCAAACCAATTTTTTATGATGTATTGTTGTAATCATTAGGGTGGGTTTCATAGTTTTAAAAGAGCTGCTGCTTTTATGGATTCCAGAGCAGGGTTGGAAATTTCTTTTTATAAAAATAGCCACCAGCCAGATGCTGGTAAAATATGCAAGTGGCTGTTCCACTCACCAGCCATCAAAAAAACAATGGTAATCTATTAAGGGGCTGGTAAAATTTGAACATTCACTAGCCATTTGGCGGATGGACAACAAAGTTAATTTTGAAACCTGTTCCAGAGGCTGATTTAAAATGTTAAAGACCAATAATGACGACAAAGCGTTGTGGTGTTCTATGGATCTGTGCTCATTTAAACCATCTTTTTTTTTTTTTGAGGGTCTTTGTCGAGGGTCTAGATGTGTTCGCAGCAGCCTTTTCTCTGTTATTAGCTCGAGTGTGAAACAAATGTTAAGGGCCGCTGTGATTATACTTGAGATTTCTGTGTAATGCCTGAGACTGAGAAGTAATACTGTCATGTGAGGTTAATGCTGCTAGTGGTGTCTGAACCATGTGCCATAGTATCTGGGTCAAGAGTTGCAGAGGTGCACATTAGAAGAATTGCTCATATAAGTAACCACCATTTTGAACAGTCATTAAGTTATATGAAAAAAGTTCTAATTTATGAAGATTGTTGTACAGACACCTTGAGGAAATAAGAGATTTTCATGGAGCTATATGAAAGCTTATTGGGTTTTCTTTTTACTTGTGCCACATAATTGCCAGTGGTAACTTGTGTGTATAGTCTGAGGAATCTCTCCTCTTTCATTTTGTTTTTCTAGTGTTTGTTAAAGCCAAAGACTTTTGTTTTCTCAGTAGAATGTTGCCTAAGGTTTATTCTTTCCAATTCTTTGACATTTTGATTAAAAACTTTCAACTTTTAAATCGTTGTAAGTCTAGTCTTTGCTGTCGGCAGGAACAGCTACTGTTCTTCATCCTGAACCCAGAGTACACTTGTTCTTAAAATTTGATTGATAAATAGCTGGTTGCCAACCTTGGATTGATGATGAAATTATGTAAATACATAATTTTTTAACTCTGCCAGTAAAAATGTTTTTTTTTTCTTATTTGAACAATACATTTCAATCTGATAATAGTAGTTGGAGCTTGGCTGCAGTCTCGGAGGGCTGACGTCCAAGCACTGTCTCTCACATTTTGATTTATGTTTTATAAGGAAACTGGTTTTATCAGAATTCGGAAAATATGCATGTGTTACTGATTTACCTTTCCTCACACAGTTTGTTTGAAATTGTCTTGCTTGATAGGCTTTTCCATTAACCAGATCAAAAACACAAAAATGGAAGAAGAAAAGAAACATCTGTTTAGTTCCCCCGTCAACGCGGCAGCTGACAGAGGTCGCTTTACTGTCATTTTTCTCCCAGATAGCAGACTCTATTACTGTGACAGTGGCATCTCTTACATTACACATACTGTACATTCACCAATATTTCAGATATTCACTCAGTCAGTTAATGAGACATAATTATCTCTTAAAGCTGGCAAGAAATATTCTGCCATGGAATAAAAAGTTACAATGTATCAAAGGTGGTGTTTCTCTAAAATGTGGTGTCATCACAAAATAATAAAATATATGACATATATACACCATAGCTATCCTATACGGTGATAACTATGAGACAGTTGCAGTTGTCTGTGCCATCAATTATAATAACCAAGCTTAAGCACCGCCTTGTCTCAGTGTAATAAAGGAAATGTACCCCTCTGAGCATGTTAATATAGTTGTAATAGCTCTGTTGAGATGGTCTACCAGTATCCATGAATTACTATGATTTCCCATAGGGTGAGAACAAGGACTATATAAACACTGTCACATGGTATTGTTGACAACATGCGTGGCCTGGACAGGCTGAGTTATGGGTATCGGGAGGTATGGTGTAGGGTGGGTGGATGGGTGGATGGGGGCGTCTGTGAGCAGGCCTTGCCATGGCAGATGGGTCCCCACGATACCCTGCAGAGTGTTGTGCCACCCTACGGGAAGCCACAAGCTCCAGACGAAGAGCAAAAACTCATGCTCCAGCTGTCTGTGTTTGTGCCACCTGCGCCTTCAAGCAATGGACTTGAAACCCTCTCTCCCCCCTAAACAACCTACCTGCTGCTGAGGCACTCTGCTGTTCCCTCCCTCCTCACTTGTTCAGGTAGGAAGCACCCTACATCTATTCCATTTTTAATCATCAACTTATGGAGAGGGAACAGCTTTTCCTTATCCACCGATGTCCTAACAACCCATATTGATTGTGATTATGTAGATAGCATTGTTGTCTTATTGTAACACTAATGATTGGATCGTACTGATGCTTGACTAGATTAATAATGACAGAGTAGATATATGGGGTGGATACAACAATACAATATATTGCAATCGACTGCACTGTCCCTAACCATTGTAAATGTTACAGTCTTCAGTTTTTGTGGTAACCATTGTGAAACATTGTTGATTCAACCCTGCTTCTTTTGAAGTCATTTGTCTAGAATAATAGAAACACTTAAAAACAACATATAATTACAAGGAAAGTATTTATTTTGTATTAATCCATGAATCATTTAGTTGATAAAATGGGTTGAATATGTCCATGGCAGTTTCCCCGAGTCCAAGCCAACTGCTTCTAATGTCTTCAACCAACAGTCCAAAACCAAAAGATATTCAGTTTACTATAAAGCAGGGAGAAGCCATAAATTCTCACATTTGAGAAGATGGAACGATGGGTTATGGATTTAATGTGTGATGGTTAATTATAGTAAATGTGATGGAAGACTTGAAACAGCCTCACTGAGGGAACAGAAAACCAAAGCTGAAAATCTACTGTCTTGATAAAAGCACTGACATACATGGCTTGCATTTAAAAATGAATGCACTGATAAAACGTTCTTCTGTCATTCAAAGACACCAAATTAAGAGGCTATCGGTTTCAAAATAAAGCTACTGTAAACAGCATATATAGAAGATTGAATCTAATAAACAATTTCAGCAAAAATATGTGACCACAGCATCAGAAATATCATAACCATTGAAATTCGCAAAGAACTTTTGAGTGTGCTGCAAATCGCTTGCATTGTAACGTTGTATGCTACATTGTAAAACAATACATTAAAAAAAAAAAGCTAATCCAGAACCGTCAGTGTGATGAGCACTGTGTGTACAGTAGGCCTATCATCTATGAGGCTCCTGTGTATAAATAATCAGAGCCTGATGACTGTAGTTCGTTTGATTTTATTATCAGAAAAACACAACGGCTGAATAACCAAGCGAGCTATTCCAACATTTGTCTACATTTGCATAACAATTATGTAAGTGCTTTTGTAAGAACATCGCAGATAACAGTGTTCATATGGTATTGGTTTGCAATGCCAGATATGTGAAAGCAATAACGACAAGTATCAATAACTTGTTGTAAACCAATGTAGGTGGAATTGATGCAGATGGGTGGATGTATTTATTAGTGAAGTGTCGAGGCCATTGTGAGCTTTGTACTGTGTGTGTGTGTGTGTGTGTGTGTGTGTGTGTGTGTGTGTGTGTGTGTGTGTGTTTGTGTGGGTGGGATCTCGCTCACGTTGCTTCTGCTGCTGACTGACACTACAGTCGAGCAACAGTCAGAAAAGTAGTTTGGTGCTACGTGATTATTTGTCTTCGCTGCCATGGACTCAGTGGAGAAAAGACACCGTTACCTATCATCAATATGCTGTTTCTTTGTGTTGTGTGTTCAGCTGCAGTTGGGTTTGACGGGAGGTAAGAGTTTAAATCTGAATCTCCACACCAAGATAAATGAACGGGATTCATTTTTTCAGGGCATGCTTAGCTATGGTTGTACGCACGTATCCATTTTTTTTAAATTAGCATTGCGTAGGCCTGTTTTACACTAAGCGCCCTTAACTCTTTGTATTTCTGGTTGATTTGTGTCTGATTTCAGTAGCCTTTACTAAAGGCATTCGTGTGGTTTAGTGCCCCATATTCTACTATGGCCACGCCACGACCCGCTCCACGAAGCAGCTCGATCGGTTGGGGTTAAGCATTTGACCTCGAGTGGTTAAGGTTAGGACCGGGTTAGCTGGTTATGTTACGGGGAATTTGGGACACTAAACTGCACGTATACCACTTAAATCAAGCTTGACATGTCACGTAACTTAGTTGAGTGCTGATTCCTATGTGGCGAAACACCCAAGCAAACAAAACAAATGTAAAACCCGTGTTTTCCCTTTTAGAGGTGGGTGTATTTCAAGACATATTTGTTTAAATGTTGCTTGAACGTGCCTCATTTGGCCGGGTAACGCCATGTCGAGGAAGGACTAGCGATGTTGCCAATCAAAAGGGATACGAACTGGAAAAGTATTAACTATAAAGTAAGTTTATTACTTAAAACACTGCTACAAAGATGGAACTTCGCAGATTGAAGAAGCACTTGTGTAAACTAGTGTGTAGACCAGTGTTGCATTGTAGCCTAAGTAAATTTACTCAAATACTGTAAGTAGGCCTACAATTTTGAGGCTTGTACTGGAACTTGTACTTTACTTAAGTAATCTTATTTCAATTTAATGCTAGTTCATACTTCTACTCCAATTTACATTTTGGAAGCTAATGTTAGGCTATACTTATATAATACTACATCTGTCTGACAACTTTGGTAACTATATTAACTACAGATTCAGATTATTAATAAAATACATAAATCAACTAATACATTATGATGTGTTATTATAGATGAATAATATACACATGTAGTTGAAATTACCTCTACCTTTACCAGCTGCGATATTAAAGTAATGTATGCATCAATAGTTACAATTCAGCAATCTTGGATGAATCATTCTGAAATCGGCCATTCTGCATATGAGTATGTTTACTTTTGGTACTTTAAGTATATTTTGATGCTAATACATTTTTACTTTTACTGAAGTAAGTATTTATAATGAAAGACTTTTACTTGTAATAGAGTATTTTTACATTGTGGTATTGCTACTTTTACTTTAGTAAAAGATCTGAGTACTTCTTCCACCACTGCTTGTGACTAACAACAGAGCTCCATAGATGGGAAAATAATCTGATCCCAAATAACAGGTGTAGCAGGAAAACAGTAAGTGAAACAATCTAGAAAAGCATAGCACCATTTGTCAAACACAGACACAAACCACATTGATAAAGAGGAACAGTGGTCATAAGTTATAACTAACCCCAGACATGTCCTCTTACACAGATGCACACAGCTAAAAGACATCTAGATAGGTCAGGAGCCAGATCGTTCCATTACCAGGTTGTCCCATGTTTTTTTCCTCAGACTGCCCTGCAGACGGACGCACCTGGGTACCATTTGGAGGCAGATGTTACTACTTTGTCCATGGAGAAGAAGACACAATCAAAAGCTACACTTTTGAAAGAGCCAAAACACTCTGCCAAGGATTTGGTACCTGAGGCATTTTATTTTCCAATATCTTGTCAAACACAAAATTAAAGATGGATTGTTTGTATTCTGTGTGTGTGTGTGTGTGTGTGTGTGTGTGCACATGCATTCACTTGCATGCGCGCATGGTCATACTTTGCTATGCTTTTTCTAGAGCTTTTGACCATCCAGAGCGCTGAGGAGAATGACTTTGTCATTAAATATAGCCCAGCAGTGTGGAAAAACAATGTCAACGTGTGGCTGGGAATGTATTATGACACAAACAGTAAGTAGCATGTGACTGGAGGACTGTGAAACGTGGCTAACTTCCATAAAATACTATAGCACTCAGAAAGGGGAAAAAACACAACTTGTTTAACAATTTTTTGGAGGTAACTAGATGGAAAACCAACACAGAATCTTAAAGGGTTTTGTTTCAGATATAAGTGTTATATATCAAAGTTTACTGATGAAAAGTGATCATTTATTATTAACTCATATACATAGTTTTGTGCACTTTTTGTACTTCTTTTCTATTTTGGCTTAAAAGTTAGGTGTAAAATTGCAATCTTGATCTCGGAGACAGTAGTTTGACATAAAAAGCTTAAGATAAATAATCTTTACTCAAAACTGATCTCTATTTTCAGTTTTTTTGTCTGCTCTGTTTTAGTTTTTACTCTTATTTTCTTGAAACAAATGTGATTTTGATTTTCTGCTAGTGCTAGCTTCTTTTGAAAGCTTGTCTGTCTTTTTCATTATTGTCTGTAAATCTTAGCACGATTCAGGAAATCCTGTTTTGTGAAACTGTGGAAAACGTTAAGCTACCAGAAACAATAAATCACATTTCAACTACTGTTAATTCTATGGAAGGAAACACATTTACTTTCAACAGTTTTTTGTGTTGTTACACGGTTAGTGTAATTTGTGCAAATGTTGATGGAAGCTCAATGTCATCGCAAAATGGACACTATAATTCTGCCATTATTTGGTTGACATTGCCTGTGATAGTGGCTGTATTCTGTCCCATTATTCTGGAGTACTGATTGTTGTGTCTTGTCAGGTGACGACATGAGGTGGTTTGGTGAGCAACCTGTAGGATTCAGTAACTGGGAAGACATCTTTTCTTCATCAGACCTCGTGCCCTTGGATACATGTGTGGCTCTGCACAGCAACACAGGAAAGTGGGAAAATGTCAGCTGCCTGGAACAGGCGGAGAATGGAGTGGTCTGTGAGACAAATCAAAGTAAGATAAAAGTTTGTATGTTTTTACGACCTATTGGTATGCTATTTAGCTTCCAGATTAGTAAGAAGTCTTACTAGAAGTAAGACTTTAGAAATCTGGTTTGGATTGTGTTCCACCTACCTCACAATGTGTTCTTTTTGTTTGTTTGTTTGTTTTTTCAGAGGCAGAGGAAGCCAAGCAGAGTAAGTCAACCTTTGAGCTGTTTTTGCTCTTTTTTTACTTATACCTCTGTGATTTTGTGTTTATAGTTAGTGACCTTCCTTGCATTGTTACTTGCTCTCCTCAGAACCCAGCGCACTGCTGTCCGCCCTGGTCATTCTCAGCGTGATGGCTATCATGGGAGTCTCAGCAGTCATCTGGTTCCTGCAACATAAGTACAAAGTTGGCTCCACTTTCCTCACAGCATTCGAGTACCACCCCCCGTTCCGAGTCCTGGACACAGACAGGTCCTGTCTGGTGGAGGCTGAGGAGACTGACAGCGTGCCATAGGAGAACCTTCCCTCTGTTCCACACAGGAAGCACCAGGCCCTCCTCACTGGGTCTGTGTTCATGCATTGAGAAAACAGTTACTGAAGCAGTTTTGGGGTAACACGTTACACACATGACTCAAATAATATATAAACTGACGTCAGGCTTACTCTAATACCACTGTTGCACATTAACGTCACACTGCTTCTGCTTTTCTTTCATCATCTGCACTAATGAACAATCATCTGTACATTTTTCAGATTGGTCTAAAAGCAACTTTGCAGTGTCATGTGTAACATTATCCGTCACTACACATTCCTTGATAACCTTTGGTATCATTATTTCTCTCGCATATTAAAACTAACTAACTATTGCTCATGGAAGGGATTAAATAAAGAGCAAAGCTTTCATACTTTTGTGAGCAGACAGAAATGCTCAATGATTTAGTATTGCATTGCCATAAAACATGAGGGATTAAAAAATGGAAGATTGAAATAAGAATGGGCAAGTGATGCAGCAGAGAGTGAGACACACTGATGTTTAGTCCCTAGTGTGCATCAAGCTCCAAAAATGCTGAATTCTACATTTCAAATAATACAACCAATCGCGTGCTCCCATTAGACTCTGACTGCCTGGTAAATGCTCATTTCTTTTAAACCAGTGGAGTCCCTTTTAAGCAGTATTCAAAGAAAAAAGGAATTCTCAATCACAGGCTAGCAAGGGCACATGTAAATAGCTTGAACCGAACAGAAACCCAGCTTGAGTTTGAGCAATTGCCTTGTTATTTCACTCATGTAAATGTAAAATATCATTTTGAAATGGAAAGCTGTCCTAAACCAATACTGCTAGAGAATGTCCTGACATGTTTCCTTGCATTATGTCCTGGGCTTCAGTTATTTTTGTGGCAAGGTATGAGACTTTTTAAACTATAACCAGGAATGCAACATTTTATTAGAAATCATAACACTGATGAAACTGTCTGCATTCATCCCAGGATATTTTTAAGGTGGCTTTTATGACAATGATCTACATTCACAGTTTTCCCATCATTTATTTACTCATCAAAAGAGTTTCCTTGCTGCCCCATGAAATGAAATCCAATCTCGACCTTATCATTTTTTGGAGAGTGGTCAAGATTTAGGTGTTGGAAATAAGTTCTCGTGTGGCAGTAAAGAAAATCGAAACGGCTAAGTGGTGGGTGTAGTTTAGAATTATGACAAGATATTTATATTACATTGGGTAAAATACCCCTCTTTATACTTACACTTTTAACAGAATACATGCTTTTGTGCAATATTTGAGATTAATTTGGCAGGATTTGAGCCCCTGTGTATTTTTCATAATAAAGTGTGTTTATGTGCTTGTTTTTCCTTTTGTTGAAGCAATCTGAGTCAGAAAGTTCTATTAGGCAGCAATTATTTCTAGTAGTATGCTACCAGTAATAGGTTGCCTTCCAGCCTTGGGTTGCCCAGCAGTGTCAAAAATGAAGAAAAAAAAATGTCATCAGAGAAAATGGCTGAGACTATGATTACAGCTCCTGTTTATTCATTAGTATAGGTAACTCCATATATGGACCTGATGTAAAGATTGTGGAAGGATGAATGAAAATGTGTTTCCAAGAGACTGAAGATTGGCTAACTGCTTTATTAGACAGTTTTTTTGTCACCAGGAGTGTGTGTGTGTGTGTGACAGTGGTGCTCAGAACCTTATGAACCCATGCTAAAGAAAAAATCCTACTTTTAAGAACACCTATTTTCTTTGTTATTAATTAAATGTATCGTAAATTCATAATTGTTCCATGTTCTTCCTTAAAATACAGGGGTCATAAGTATACACACTCCTATGTGAAATTCCAATAGAAGCAGGCAGATTTTATTTCTAAAGGCTAGTTATTTCATTGATCCAGGATATTATGCATCCTGATAAAGTTCCCTTTTGGAATTAAAATAGCCCCACATCATCACATACCCTTCACCATATCTAGAGACATGTATTTATTTAAGACACATTTTTAATTCACAAAGACAATTGGTGTCCTTAAAGGTTGGATTTTTCCAAATTTCTTCGGCATTTTCCGAAGGCATTGAGATCAATTTGCAAAAGATGATTTTTTTTATTCCTCTTTTTAATCAACTTTACCATGGGTTCATAAACTCATGAGGACCACTGTATATAGAACATTTCTGGTAAATGTACAGTATATGTCAGTGCATAATTGAGAAGAAGAAGGATGAATTGGGATACTAACGTCGGGCATGGAGTCCAATTAGTTCTGAAAGGAAATCTTAATCACTGTCATCTTAAAAGTGCCACTCCCTCCATATGTCCAGTGTCTGTGTTGACATCAGTGTGTGCTGAGATTTAATAGAACTAGGAGAAGTTGGCAGGAAATCATTTTTGATTACTTCCAATTCATGCACTTCAATTTTTAAACTTCCAAGAAGTCTGTCATCTAACAAATGATCTTTAAACATCTGTTGCATGCCCCTTATTTGTTGAGTACTTTCTCTAAATATTGTTTTAAAATCTTATTATGAACTATGAAAGACATTTGTGGACCACTGACATTTACTGACAAAGTCCATTAATACAGAACCATAACAATAACCTTTTCCTCTGAGCATTTCAGGTTATTTCTAGATTTGGCCACAAGGTGGGACAGTAAATCACATTTCTTCCCTTTGACATTGCTGGGAAGGGATTTTCTTTTACCAATTAATGAGGAAACATGGAAGATAATCAGTTTGATATATATTTGTTGTTAAACAATAATCTGTACAAACCCTGATTTCTTAATATGACACACTTGTTAAATTCCAGAGGCAACAAATAGCTTTAAACATGTAAACATTAAATATATTAAATGAAATACAAGATCCAACATTAAGTTATAGAAAGGGTATGTTGTCTCTAAGCCGAGGTGAAAGTCTTCTTGTTGATTGCAAAAGTCATGAAGACTTGCTGTGGTGGACAATAATTAACATGTTGTGCAAGATGAAGGTCCAAACAGCGGACAGGGAGTGAGCAGCAGGACAGGATTGGGGCTGCAGTAAGTCTGGGGTTATGTGGTTGATTGAAGATGTTAGATTGTTGCTTCTCTCAAGTTATAGATAAAAGTTTCTCTTCTGATAACCAAACACTTTGGGGATTAGAAAAAAACGATTTCTGTATGGACACATTTGTCTTTAAGACAGATCTGTCTGTTTACTGTATACAATATCAGTATTGTTGTTTGAACTGTGTACACTGGCATGTAAACACTGAAGTAAATAGGCCTATATTATCAACAATGATGATTAAGAAGCACAAAATGCTGACTATCATGCATTTCTTAATTAATGATCACCTCAAATGTAAAGACTGGGCCTTTTAAAATGATTAAAGTGGTTAGATTTCAGCAGATATTTGTTTTCAAAGCCAGAATGGATCAGTTTTGCCCAAGACCAAAGAGTAATTCACGCTCATGCAAAGTGTAATTTATTTGGGATGCAGTAGCTGCTGTGAGTAAGCTTTGGTTTGTGGACCTTTTAGTGATTCAAATAGAATAGAAAAATAAATGGCAGTTCTGTCTGATATCAGATTGTAAAAGGTCTTTGTAATTTTTTATAATGATACAGAGCAAAATGTGTACGAACATGCAAAAATAAAGGTTGTTTTTCTGCACAGACATAATTGAGATAATTACAAGTATAATAATTAATTGTAACACTAATAAACTAAAAAGCCTAATTTGATATTTTGGGAAAATAATGGGGTTAGATTTAATGTATTAATGAACGTTTGAGCCATAACCATTTATTTTTTTTGAAAACAGATTGCAACTGAAGTGGTTTATGTTGTTACGCCTTTCCTGTTTAACTGGGATGTACGGTGTGTATTGTATTACCATAGAAGGGCTGTTGTCTCATCACAATGGCTCTATTGGCCTATTTTACTCAAATAATAGCACATTAATTTTATTCACACATCTGCCACATCGCTCCTTAAAGCTCGAAGAGGTCTACGGTGACCCAGAATGACTAAATAAAATGGTCATTGGTGTGCATGAATAAGATATGTCATACAGTACATGACAGATGGAATGAAAACAATGGGCTTTAAAATGTCCTAAAACAGCACTGACTGAGAGTTTAATCAGTCAGAACTCTTTCCTGCCTTTCTGGTTTTCACCCCAATCCCATGTCTCTTACTACATTTCAATTGTTTCTCTTTTGTTCATCATCTATTCATGTTCTGGGAAAGGTGTCTGTCCAAGGTAGTGTGGAGCATCTGTTTCTCATGTCCTGGAAATCTCATGTTTCTCCCCCATTCACTATCCATGAACATGCTTCAGGAAAAGACCTCTGTTTAGATGACTGCTTGCTGATTGTTCATTGTAGAGAAACAGTAGTGTACTCTATTGTGTCGTCAATACATGGCAGGTATGGGCACCTGGATAGCTCAGTTGGTAGAGTGGTTGCCCGTATATAGAAGTTTACTCCCTGACGCGACTTCAACCTGCAGCTCTTTGCTGCGTAACATTCCCCCTCTCTGGTCCCTTTCATTTCTTCAGCTGTCCTGTCAATAAACGGCCTAAAATTGCCCAAAAATAATCTTTAAAAAAATACAGTGCAGGCATACTACACATCTTCCCCACCTGCAGGACTACAGTAATCACTACAATTACCATGTGTTAAACAAATGCTTAAACCTGACTTGGTGTTCTTTGTCACAATTATAATATATACAATGCCACAAATTTACACGTTTGATGCAAAACTATTTGTTTTAAGTCATTACATTCATGATTAGTTTAGCATTCCGAAACTCTGCATATCACACACACACGCACGCACACACACACACACACACACACACACACAAACTTAAGCAATGAATCTACCCATGTGTTTTTAGCTCAGCCACTGTGCCAGTTTTTAAATCAAATGCATGTGCAGTGCTGGAAGGCTTTTGTGTTAAAGCGATCAGTGTGTGCTAACATGATTAAAATCTGTATTGTTCAAATATGTCAAAAATACAAAAAATAAAGAAAAAATCAATGACAGAGAGTCCAGCTCCTGTGCCTTACAGGTACATGAGGGTTTCTGTGGACTGATAGAAAAATAATAATTAAAAACAAAAGCATCATCTTAATTTGTTTTCCATCAGTCTCTAGAGAGATCATCTTTGCTGTGTCTTTGGTATCTCATTATACTTTCTAATCAAGACTCTTTAAAAATCCCTTTAAAGGAGACAGACTGTTTGCCCTTCCCCCATCATGCTGCTGCATTGCAGCCATCGACTGTGACTTCGTATGTTACAAATGACCAAGGTAGGCTGACATTTTGATTGTGCAATGTGGAAAAAACATGGCTGGAAAAAGCTTTTGAAAGTGACGCTGCCCTGATCTCTCCCATCGCTCATTCTCTCTAATGAAGATTGTCCAATACAATTAAAATCCCAGGTATCCTGTCGCTAGGGTGAGAAATTTATCAAATCATTTTCCCCCCTCTCTCACTATGTGTGTTCATCCAGCCAGGCGTGTTTCACTCAGTCCAGTCAGTAGCTCCTTTGACTGCAGCATCTAAAATGACACAGAATTAGGGGCGGGGGTGGGGGGAGAAATCAATGGGCACAAGGGATGGTGAACAAGCAAATAAACCTGTCTTAAATAACACATTTCTTTGTAATAAGGATTTTATGTAAAAGACCTTTGTGCCTAAATTAACGTATACAATTAGTTAAACTTGAGGTAGTGTGCTCTGGCAAAAGCTGAAATCCACTCTATCCATTAAACACAAACACATTTTTCAAAAAAAGACAACACATTGTTTTTCTACCCATCCAATTAAACACAAAAGTCTCATTACTTTGATTGTAACCTCTAGGGAAACAGGCAAATCCTGATCTTATAGTAATTCAATACAAAAGCTATCTACTACATGTAGTATTTAAACACTGGTTCTAAAGTATTACATCAGTTTCAAATTGTTGCATTGTTTTAATTACTCTGTTGTAAATGTTTGTTGTTGAGTTTAATGATACAATGCACCCCATTTCTTGTTGCAGACTTTATGGTTGCTTAATGATGACAAAAAAACAGTGCTTGCTTAGTGCTTGTCCAACTGGAGACACTTTATTGAATGAACAGGATGCATTGCAATGCCTTGTTAATAGTTTCTCTATTGCATTTTGAGCTTCTGATCTGAGCAGTCCATACTTTCAGACAAGAGTCCAGAAAAAGGAAATTATTGACATTAATTGACATGAAAAAAAATAAAATAAAGATCACTGTCTAGCAGTGTCAAAAAGCTGATCCATTTAAGACAGATGCATGGATTTCTCTGTGGCAGGTGCAATGTTTAAGTATGTGGATAATACAATTATTAATAAGATCCATTGTGCCAGCTTCATTAGGTTATATTATTACAACTAGGAGAATGTGTGCAATAAAATCTACCACAAAATGCCATGGGCAGTCTTTCAAACCTTAATTTGCCCTTATGATGAAATAAAAAAGCGATATTACACCAGATCATATAGCTAAGTAGGCTATCTTTTTAAATCACTGCAAAGGTTGACAAATAAACCTTGAAAATGTGTAGCACTTAAAAATAGTGGGTTTTCACTGTCACGCTAGGGAAGTGATAGAAATTGAAAGCAAACTTGTGCACCTGTTTGTAAAAGAGTTTACCAACCTCTATACATGTTTAGTCTTATGAGAAGTAGGCCTACAATATTATATCAATACCGTTTTGACAATGGCTGCATCATCATTTAATTGATGGTATAAATTGTTTTTGTACATTAGCTGTTCTACATTTAGAGGACAGCTGCACTCATACGGATATTAGGAGAGTATCCGCTAATGTCGACAGTCAGTTTGTGCACTTGCTGGCTGCCGTTTTTGAGGAACAAAAGTTTGCATAGAAGCTCTGAGCTGACGTCACTTCTCTTGACTTGCTCGGCGTGAAGCGGAGTCTCTTCAATCTGCGACTAGAGACCAACACATTCAGTCACACTCCCACCCGGACTCAATTACACTGACCGAATCATCCATTCATCTCTTTCAAGCCCTAAACTTCGCAAAACTGGGAAGTAAATTCACAGTGTTAGCTATTTCATTTTTTTTTTAAAGGATTAACGTTACAGTGGTTTTCGACGATACGGTAAGTTTTAAGAGTCTGTGTTTTGCTACCTTTGTGGGCTCCGTAAATAGCATACGTTCATGTGTTATTTTGTCATATTTTGCTTGGGCTGCAAAGCTAACAGCTAAGCTAACGTTTTCTTTTTTTTTTGCTAACCAGTAGCATCCCTTCCTACACTTGCCTCATGGAAACGTTATACGCTCCGTGAGTTCAACACGGCGATAAAAAAAAAGTTAATGCCAAAGTAGATACAACGTATTTGGCTGTTTCTGATACAAACGTTTTTCAGAAGATAACTGTTGTCATGTTAAACTTGTAACTTAGTCACAGAAAGAATGTTCGGTCATAGAGTTAATAAACTAACGTTAACATGTCACACCGGTAACGTTACTTGGC
The DNA here is from genome assembly GCF_013103735.1 of Etheostoma cragini. Lineage (NCBI taxonomy): Eukaryota > Metazoa > Chordata > Actinopteri > Perciformes > Percidae > Etheostoma > Etheostoma cragini. The sequence continues at coordinate 15,853,819 of NC_048417.1, forward strand.
AGAGGCAGGCAGGCAGACCTTGCAGCGTGGATATATTGTCTTTGTTGCCAGCTCGTCCACTCTGCGGATCCACCGTTCGTTACCGGACAGGGTGATTAAAAATCATAAGTTAGCTTGTCAGACGTATACGGTTTTTAAGCCTTTTACGAGTGAATCATATAAAAAGTAACGTTAGTGGTTGCCTGTTTGAATGCTTGTTGTGGTTTCAAGCTTCGTGTGACAACATGCCATGAAATGATCAAACAACTGGATATTACACAGGTGTGCTTTCCTTTCTTAATGTTTTATCTCAAAATGAAATGATTTGTTATGAGTGTTAAAGCCGGGGGCTGTCGGCTGGTCTTGTCATCCCCCCCTTTCCCTCTATCTTCTTTTTTTGTTGCTTCCTCTTAAAGGAGAGCGCAGCTAATGCTGCAGCTGCGGTCTGGGCTGAAATTTACCCTTTGAGATTATGACAATACCCTCCATTTTTCTGCTTTCATATTAACAACAAGCATTCGCCATCTTGGGATATTTAAATTAGATGAGCGCTGTCCATTTAAACGGTGGTTATCTTTAACAAAGTTATGAAACTTTGGAGGTGAAAAGATCAGAATGAAATCGTTAACATAACAACCTGGATTTCTTTGGCATTGAAAGTGTAATCAGTATTTTAATGACACAGATGTAATAGGGTTGGGAGTTGGAGTTTGATTTATGCAACTGCAAGAGTAACTGTTATGTTATGAAATTGCAATCCAACCACTTTCCTCTTCCTGTGATGACATGTCACACCTCTTGGCTCAGCCCTAGTAGGCCTAATCCAGCTTTTAAAATGTCTAGTGGCAGTAATGATCCACCACAAACACAAACTAGGCCTAACTGATTGATTTGCCAGGATTTCTTGAAGGTGTAGGCTACTGTGTTTTTTTTATTTAGCAGGCATCTTGCGTTTGCTGATCTGTGAGCTAATTTCTCTTGTACATATACAATTGATAGTATTGAACTTGTGTGTGCCCTTTGCACACACAGTCTTTAGTAAAATAGCATGGCAGTAAACTAGTATTCCCGGTAAAGTCCATCATGGCTTCAGTAGCCAAGGCAGCGAGATAAATCAGATCACAGCCTCGATGTGTTATGCATGCATCCACTAACTGCCAATGAATCAAAACACAGGTAGAAGGTCACTAAATTTGCCTCATATTTATTCAGAGCACATGTCCTTGAAAACCCTTGCAGAGACAATAGTGTTGAGGTGCTGTATACTTGGATTCTAACATGAGCGTTTAACATTGAGAAGTCAGAAGTGTCAGCAACTTGGCATTTGAATGTTAAAAAGTATTGCATTTTCTTTTGCTATTCCAGGCTCCAAAAGCAAATGTAGCTCATGTTTAGTTAATAATTAATAAGATATGTATTCACTTGATACAAACCATTTATTTAACTTTAAATAATTATTATAATTCCATTCTCGAACCACCACATCATCAACTCTTAAATGTTTGTGCTAAAGGTCAAGACCTGGGCTAAAATTAAGATTTAAGTTGTCTACCATCTAATTTTCCAAGTTTACCCAGTACTGTTAAGTGTAACCATATTAGTGTTTCCCTAAATTAGTCACAGTGGTCCTAATTTCAAGTGAGGATGACATTAAACATGGTTTTTTCCTGCATAATAGGTTGAAGAAGCTCCCCTTTTATGTTCCTTTGGCTTTTTTAAAAGTCCCCCTTTTTCCTTTGGCCTTTTGAAAGGACCAAAGGAGAGAAAAAAAACAGTACTGCTAATAATTATGTTTTCTTCCATTTTCACCCTGTTTCTCCTATTCATACCCTTTCCACAAGTTTGCACTCATTAATCAAAGATGCTGGCCTCCTGCTGAGGGCTGAGCAGGTTCATCAATTTGGCAGCCAGCTTGCTGTAAGGAACAGTGCAGAGGCTCTTAACACACAAGCATAAATAAATCTATGGTCTTTATATGCAAGCCCTGAAGGTTAATACTGTATAATTCAATGTACCCTCTTTGTCTGCTGTGATTGATGTTTTTAAACATGTAAGGCTTGACGGGAGTCCCTTTTTGTAGGTCAGTGTTGACACTTTATGATTGGGTGAGCTCGGGGGGAGCGGCACGAGGGAGGTGGATTATTAGGAATATGTCAGGGAGATTACTCTTTTTTGCTCATCTTCCTGATCTATTTTCTCTCCGCCTGGAGATGCTTTTCATAGTGCTTTATTTGAACCAATGATGCTTCTGAGATTGAAGTCTCCCTGCTGTGTAAATGGGGCTGATGTTTAAAATGCTAGTGGTCTGGTCTATTTGTTTGACTGATAAGTATTTATTTGCCTGCAGAAATTGAAGGCCAGCTGAGAATGAATGAATTGGCTCCATATTCATAATTCTGAGTCTGATAGTTACAAGACCAACACACACCCTCTTGTCCAGTTTTTGATGTAGACCATTGCACTCTCACGCGAAGACTGTGCCTCAGCAGCCCCATTTTTTATTGATCCTCTGCATTTAAAATCTGGTCACTGCTGCCACAAACACTTCCCACTTAAGCTGCAATAGGCATGCTGCTACAGCCACATTTTTAAATATTTAGTTTTTTGCACCATTGCAACATTGTCCGGCCTGATAAGGGATGGGAGAAAAAAATCCCTTAAAATGTTTGGATCAGCAGAAGACTCAAATCTTGTATTTGAAAAACATGCACATTCTTATTTTGAAGAAGCGGCATCAAAGTACAGACCTCACCCCTGAATATACACAACTTTAAACAAACTCCTTTTATTGAAGTGCTCTTAGGTGTTTTAGCTGTGTGGTTCAAAATAATCCACACTTCAGGTGGAATAGATTATCCAAAAAATGATCTCCCTAAAAAATAATCTCCTATAAGGTACCTCTCACAACAATATGTTTGCACACTCCAATTTTGATCACAGTGGCTCGGATGATGTAAATTGTGTTGTGGAGAGTGCTCTCGACATTATTCAACCGTGAAGCCACTGTAGTATTTGACAATATCTGCTTATCTCACTCAAATTATGTTAAGGCTTCAATTCATTAGCAAAACAGCGAGGGTGAAGGAGGGAAGACGCACCACTGCCCCTGAGGTTAACAAATGAAGAACAGATATTAAGATGCTACAGTTATAACATAACAAACACAATGTTCACGCTGACATCACTAGCAAGATGAAACTCTGTTACACAAGGATTGCCAATGAGACTTTGAGAAAAAAACTTGCTCGGCGCCCGGGTAGCTTACCTGGTAGAGCGTGCGCCCACTTACAGAGGCTCAGTCCTTGCCTCAGCGGCCACGAGTGCGGTTCCAACCTGTGGCCCTTTGCTGCATGTTATTCCCCCTCTCTCCCCTTTCATGTCTAGGCAGTCCTGTAAAATAAAGGTCTTAACAAATGCCACGAAAAAAACTCTTGGTACCTGTTAGTTATCATGACTTAACAGCTTCCTGTGTAGGGAGGCCAATGCAATTATCCGCCAGATAGATGGACAGCTGAGTAACCTGAGGAGACTCAGTCTTGTAGTAATTCAAAGGATGGTTGCAACAACCAATTATTTAAAAATAGAGAGTGACCTTTTTTCCTCTTGATATTGAATGAAACATGTAAGCGTAAAAGACCGTGATCTTTTACTCTAGTATTCACAATGCAAAATGACCCAGCTGGAACTGTAAGTTGACCTGTGTGTATGTGACACACAGCAAAAGTTAGTTTGCTAGTGATGTAAGCGCATGGAGGTCATGCTTGTAAGTTGTGAGACATCAAATCTTTACTATTAAAGGTGCTCTAAGCAATGTCACGCGTTTTTTATAGGCTATCCGCGAGCTGCCTGTCCCCCGAACACACTGTAAAAAGAAACACAGCCTTTTGTAGACAGACCAGGTTTCACAAACGGCAACAAACACAAACTGTGCCAACCTGCACCACCAAACATAACAAACAGTGTTCCAACGTTCCAGCCAATAACCGACAAGAAGGATTTGGGGACGGGGGGTTAGGGTGTTAGTGGGCAGAAGCACAGAAGGGAAGGGTGAGGGGAAAGGAAGAGGAGGAGGGAGGGGCGAGCTAGCCTCCGTTTAGTTTGAAAATACTTTGAATGTCAACAACAAGTGCCGTCACCCAATATTGCTTAGAGCACCTTTTAATATTTAGAGCTGATTTTAGTACAATATCTCTTAAAATAATACCATACCAAATATGTGCTTGTTAGGCTTTTATTTGAGGGATGGCGCAGCCCGGCAATATCTATCTTTTTTCTTATATCTATCCCTAGAATAAAACTTTATTACTTTATGTAACCTGATCACAATCATAAAAAGTCCCAATACAACATTGTGGATATTCAGAACAGGTTTCTTAACAAGACACAATCCAGTACCTGTATCTGTTTTCTTTCATTACTATGTGAATAAAACCTCTAATTATATCCTGTTAACATGGATACTATTAGTTGGCTTGCAGACACTTATTAACTAGTCTATGAGGATAACATCACAGCCTTCAGCTGTTCAAGAGGAACGTTTTTAAAGAAGGGCACTGCAGAGAATGTAAACAGAAAAATTAGATGGTTTTACAGTAAGAAAAATGGCTTAGTGATGATCTAAAAGTTAAGAACTCCTTAGTGGTTGTTAATTGATTTGGTTCTATGGTATGTTCAGTGGTTAGGTTTGATTTAGTTCAGCGTTACTATACAAGACCATGACTTCAAAACTCCTGTGGTTGTCGAAACACCTTCGAATCAGTTATTTTGAATGATGTCTGAAGACTTGAAATTTATTAAGTGATTTAGGATTGATTCAAAGAGTGAAGCTAATTTAGAGTCCATTTCCTTTACGTTCCTAACAAAGTAAACCCAGATGGTAGCCTAATGCATAAAGACTATAAAGCTTGCTATTTGAGTGTTTTTCAGGAAAGATATGTTTCTACTTGAATCAAATAGGACTACATTTATTCAATACAGTTTCCTAAGGTCATTGGATTTCTGCAAAATCTAAACGTAGCTGCTCTTTTATACTTCGCCTACTTGATAATCCAGTTTCTGCCAAATTTTTGTCATGTCCCATTGCCCTGGGTTTGCCTCTTGGAGCAAGAGTTAGATTTTCTGCTGATGTTTATAATGGATAACTCCTCTCCCCTTGGGGTCCATATTAACATTTTTATTTCATTTTCAGAGAGCTTTCAGATAGGAATGATGCTGAATGAGTAAATCGATAAAATCAAGCAATAAATCTGACTGTTGTTGTCTCTTGTTTCAGGTGCAGAGCAGTGATGTCACCAAACTGAGGACATACAAGTAAGTGTTCTGGTTACATCAGCTACCCATTGTCCATCTCTGCCATGCTCTTTGAAGTGCTTCTTTTGATTTTGTAAAGGGAAAATCCAGTTGGCTTTGTTAAATTGGATAAAGTAATGTATGAATGGAAAGGCAGCACTATGCAGAACAACTCATTTTAAAGTATTATTTAGTTATAGAATTAGGACTTTCCAATTAGGTTTAACAAAGTCCTCCTTTATAAAATTAGTTTGTGCTGAATTACATGTTGCTCTCATTTTGTGTGCATCTAACTAATTAATTTCTCTTAGAATTAGTGTCAAAGCATCAGAACATATTTAAATCTCTGGGGGGAGGAAAGAGAACCTTTTTGACTTAGGGGTGCAGGATAAATGACTGTGAGCCAAACTGGTAATTGGTGGGGTTGGAGCTATGTTTTTGCGTTGTTGGTCATGTGTCCTGGTTGCTATTCAAAATTGCCTCAAGACAGAGGTCGTGGATCAAATTCACATCTTCAGAAAGTGTAACTTGTTTTTTCTCTGACTGTATCTGAGACTATATGAAGACAATTGCATTTCTTACACTAAATGAGCAATGTTTCAAAGCTGACAAACCTAAAATGAAATCACAATTGTGCTGCAAGCAAAAACATCTTCAACAAGAAATTATTCAGATACATTTTAGCAATTAATGCTACTGTTTCTGGGAGGATGTGTGCTCACGTACACTTAGGGTTGAATCCAAAGTTTTGCTCTTTTCCTCTTTCTTCGCTACTCTGATTCTATTGCTTCTATTCTAGTGCTTCTCGACTCTTTCAACATTATATAAAATCCTAAAGGTGAGTGGAGCCGTTTTCCTTTTATGAAGCAAAAAAATGCGGATTTTGTCCCATGAAATTTATGGCATGTGCACGGCCACCTCCTGATCTGGAGGAAAAAGTCTCCCACTGTTTATGTGAGTGACCCTGGAAAGAGACAGGTCATCTGTAGTCCTGCAGACAAGCTGAGTTGAAATGGCAACGGCAAAATGAGCCTCGCCACAGGAATCTCATCATCTCTAAACCTGAGTACTCTCTCTTTCATCTGTGTATAGTAGAAGCCCTCAAGGATTTATTATAGCAGTTATAAGTAACCTTCAGTTTGCCTGTAGGGCCCAACAGTAAGTTTCAGAAACAGAACCCAGGTTCCTGTATATTATTTGCACAGTGGTCATAAGGCCCTGAGTCATTAAATGCATATTGTGTTAATGAAAGATAAATAATGGTTTCAAGAATAGTGAAACATATTTTACATAACATTCATTCTCTCTCTCTCTCTGTTATGCATTCACATTCACACACAAATCTATGCTTACTGATACAGTGTATATTTATACTTTAATGTGTATACTTTGTGTATACTTTAACATCGTTCGATCAGTATGACTGGTTTGTTGGCTGTGTTGAGGGAAGTCAGCTGTTTATGAGGATGTAGTAGGCAGTGGTGTTAAAAAGTTGATTGCCTATGTTCATATTTCAAAGTTGGTTAAAGTTGTGCATCATGCAGTGATCTCTGTCTCTGATTGCTTTGTTTAAGCTACACTTCCCGGGACCGACTCCAGATCTCAGCTAGTGCCGTGATCCTGTGCACTGAGGAAACCGACAAACACACAAACTCCACACAGAAAGGCCATCATGCGCCCCAAAAGTTTGATCAAGATGGATGAAAGTTTACTTTTCTTCATGGCTTGTGGAAATTCCATTGGCCAGGCAAACTGGACTAACCTGTTACTGTTGCCTTTGCTAAAGGGGAAAGAGTAAAGAAATAATAGAGGGGACACAGAAACCAATTGAGAAAGAATTTATGACAAGAGTAATGTAATGATTTTGATTAAGATTTCAAATTGTGAGACTGATGATATGATTCCAACAATTGGTCCCTACCTGATTTCTGCTAAACACAATGATATGGGATTTTCCTCAGCTGCAGTCAAACCTTCCCGAGCAAGTTTCAAATTAAACCACAAAAATATGGAGATAAACACATATACAGAGAGACTTGGGCGAACTTAAATCAAGCAAAAAGAAATGTAATTCAGCACTTCATTGTACACCATGTGCTTGCAGCTGCTTTATAGTAAAAGCCAGGCAGTGCTGCCATTCATTTCTATTCCACTTCAACACAATGGAGACTTGATGAACACAAAGGGCACGTCTGGCTCCAGACAAAGCAGAAATGTTTTCTGAGGAATTGTTAAGGGATACAAAGTGAAGCAGGACTTCTCTCTTACTGTCAAGCTATCAGGGTCAACTCTAGACCAATAAACATCATTTATAATAAACATTTTAAATTAATAGGTAAGTTCATTTAACTATTTTAGTGAATTTCATCTTTGTTATTTTTTTCAGAAGTTTACAAAATGTTCAGTGTGTATAAAGTGTGCCATTCATCATCACAGTTCAGATTCGAACCCTGGACCTCTGCGTCGAGGCATAGACCTCTCCATATACTCTACCTACTGACCCAACCCAGCCACAGTTCCCAGTGTTAATTGGGAGGGATGGCAGCTTTATAGACTGGTGATTGGTATGTTTTATATATGCATAATCATTAAGCATGTTTTGTAAGAGAGAGGTTGAGCTACGACTGTTTCTCCCCTATTTTTTTTTTTTTTTATATTTAGGTGCTTCAGTTAATAGTGCAGCTTTACAGAGTAGGCTGTATTTTGTGACTTTGCCAGAAGAGCGAACAGATTGCTGTAGCTATGTAATATTATGAGGTACATATCAGAGAGCCCACTATTCTTTTGCTCTCAACATTTTTCTGCCCAGAGGGGCACTAAAATACATGAAGGACAGAAAAGTAAAGTGATGAAAGAACTCGGTCAATGGCAAATCAAAGACTCATGTGAATGATGCAACTATGAGATGTATTAGTTGAGTGGACCCTAATTTCACACTGATGTTTAATGAATACAGAGACGTATTTAGCTTTTAAGAATAGCAGCAATTTTGTGCATAATGTGTTTTTGTATGATACTAATGTTGAACCACTGGTCATGTCATGTTGCCTTTTGGGTTTAATGAGCTTTACATTACACATCCTGTCTTGTGTCAAACTATTTGTCAGGTCAGATGCCCAATCCACAGTTTATTGAGGTGTGTGTGTGTGTGTGATTCAGTTTTATTTATAGTATCAAACACCTTCGCCTTCTGAGACGTTTTTCCAGTGTTGTCTTTCTGTTAGCCTGGTGTGGTTATTAGGGTATTTTGAGAACATTCTCTGCCTTTTCCTGTTTGAATTTTTGCAATGACAGTAGATGTAGAAATGGTTAGTGATGGTAACTGTATATCTGTCCTATCAACTTATCTTAAATAATGTCATGACATGTCTGATTGAATCAAGGCAGACAGAGGAAACAGAGCAAAGGTGCAAAATTTATTTTAGCAGCAGCGTTAGTTTTTGCAATGAGGAATGATACTATAGCAGTCATCTCTAGGAATTAATAGTAGTGTTTTCTAAATGGTTTTGTAGATTGGTTTGCAGTTGAATGTTTAGAGGATGTGTTTTGTATGCAAGACCCTTTTAGTTGGCACAAAATATTGAATTGATTTCCTTTATGTGTTGTCTTTCCACTTGGAGAAGCACCAAACTACTGTACTGTAGGTTACTAACTTTGTCGGCTGCACAGCAAACAAACACATAGGTGGCGCATGTTTGTGAACATATGCTGGATACAAAAAGTGAAATTAATAATATATACTTTGGTTGTGTCCGAAATTGCATACTCTGCACTACATACTTAATATAAATACTATTGTTCAACATACCTTTGTGCAGATAAACAGTAGCAGTTGGTTGGGTTCTGTCTGTTATGAACGTTGTTGTTACTACCGCATTGCATTGTGGGACATTTATGCCGGTGTAGTCTTTGGTATTGCATAACGTTTTACCGGAAATAGTGTGCAATTCACATACTATTGGTTTCATACTATGGTCTCAGACACATTCTTTAAAATCTCACATACAGTTTTAGCCTACCAAATAGCCAAACCATATTAGTATGGAACTTTGGACTTGCCTGTATGTTTCTCTCCTGGGGGTGAGAGATCAAGCAGGCCTGGGTTTTGAATTGGACTTGGGACACTGTGTTGTGCATGGTCTGCTTGGGTAGCTTGTTGGAAGACTGAATGACTGCAAGAGCATCTCTGAGGTTTGAAAATGGCATTGAGGAAAATTGAGTTTTCTTGTGTGCCTGCTGTTTCTTTTTTACTGATGACATTAAGTCTTCATAAAACAACTGATTTCATCAGGACATAGCAGCATTGTGCATCACAAAATCTTTGGAAAAAAGCTTCCAAAGTAATTCAATTCTGATTTTGAGGTCACAGATTTTTATTCTTTTATAGAGATAACCAGAAATTCACAAAACTTGCAACTGCTTGGTCATACATCGCAAAACACTTTAATATTATCAATGATAATAAAATGCTTACTGTTCTTGAGCAGCAGAAATGCCACTTAGCTGGATGAGAGTTTTGTTGGCAGCCTACAGGACCTTCGCAGAGAGGATCTGTGGTGTCAGCACTCAGACGGGTGTAGAGGTGACACCAAGGTGAGCTCCGAGTTGTAGAATGGTTGGAAATCATTGATATTCTGACTCAGAAGGCTGCAAATGGCTTGGTGGCAGATGGAGTCTTTGTCAGGGAAGAAAAATGGCAGCTCGGGAGCACCAACGCCATTTACCCTATCGGCTGGCGGGCGGTGACCTTCTGCCGCTCAAAGAGATCCCCTAGCACATGATCAATTATCTCACTTCCATTGTTTACTAATCTATTGTAAAAGGATTTAAATGTCAGTTTTTTTAGAAACAGATTGCATGTGTAATCATGAAACTGGTGTTTGTTGTGACTGCGTTATGAGAACGCAGTTTGTGTTTTTAGCCGATTTTAAGCACCAAAGGAAATATATCCTTGTTAGATTGACGCATACAAAACCAATACATGGCAACTGTTCAGCTCCAATCATTTCATGTTTATACGGAATTATTATATTTGCTTTGACTTAATTTTTCCAATTCTTTAAACAACATTGCTAATGAAAGATATTCCTCAAAGTAGAGAATATTGCATGGCTTCAATTTGGCAAGTGTTTTTTATTAACATTGACTCAAAATAGATATTTTGCCAAGGTGAGCATGTTTACGCAAATTAATTTGGTAATTGCTCTTCTCATTACACAGATAACACAGACACCCAGAATAAAACTGTGGTATGGAGTCATTATTAATAAGCTGTAAACAAATCTTAAGTCAGAATAAATTATTGAATGTACCTGGAGAGAAATGAGGACAATAAACAAATGATGCAAAAAGCATATGACATTGAGACCCCATTTTAATATGTATGTATTTCAGCTAGATGGTTGATTTCATTAGCCGGTCTCATTGTTATGCACTGACTGTCCTCCTGCAGTAAAATGCATATTGTATTCACACAGCCTGAATATTCAGGAGGAAATGTTGGATTTATGTTGTGTCCTTTAGAGAAAGTGTTTTCTTCCTACCCCATATTCTGATTATATGTTATATTGATACAAGAAGGAGAGCTACTTCTATTACATATTACACATCTTGGCAGGGCCTAGGAGGTGAACTCCCGTACCGGGACTTGAACTGGGGCACCCTATGCTTCCCAAGCTAACTCCCTGAGTTGCTGCCACCGTAGTGTATATCCATGACGTTCCACTTCCGGCATTGTCCTTCATTTGGCCTTATGTTTGTTAGCTTACGCTTCTTTGTGTTGGAATTTTGCTCTCCAGGGGATTTATGAGGACTGTGGTTAACTGCTTCTCAGATCTCTGCAGGGTAAATCCAGATAGCTAGCTAGACTCTGTTGAATCTGAGTTTTTCTACTATAAAAAGACCTTTGAACGTACATGTTCCACCAAACAAGTTCCTTCTCAAGGCTATTTTGCAGCTGCTGCGTAGCTCCGCTTGGCGCTTAGCGCCATCCATGACAATTGTGATTGGTTTAAAGAAATGACAATAAACCAGAGAAGGTTTTTCTTCCATCCGGGGCATGCTGTGTGGACTAGCCAGACCTTCCTCCGCAGCTCTGTGGAGGAAGGTGTGGCAATGCGAGACTACTGCTACCCCAAAGAGACATTATGTTCTTTATTCCTTACAAATGTGCGTATTTTGAGCATAGTTTTATTTGCTTACAACTAAAATGTTATGTCAAGTTTTGCATTGAATGTAAAAACTGGTATATCATTATTACAAGAACTAAGCTCAATCAGTTAAGTTGATATTTCAGCAGGAGAATCTGTTGCATGTTAGCCATAAATAAAGGTTGGCCGCTGAGCTTCTTTTGGGCATTAGCAACGTACTTCTCTTCTCTTCTCTCCATTCAAATACCTAACAATATGTTCCGCATTACAGTATATGTACTTTTTTGCTTAAGGTCTGCGTCCTCTAAACTTGGGACCGTTGTAATGTATAGAACTACCTATACAAGCAAGCTGCTTTCCTTCTGTAAGTAGGATGATATTAAGCTGCCATGCCCTTTTCCTCAGTCAGGCCTGGCTGCACATAGCTTTCAGAGGGCAGTGCTCGGCAAGTTTCACTAACAGGAACTGTGTGAAAAATTTCCCATTAGTAAGTTGCTCTGTGTTGTGGTCTGTTACACGATATTCTCATACAACTGCCCTGCAATGACAAAATTAACAAGGGCAGATGCTGCTCCTCATTGGGCCTACAGGTGGTAACCTACTTTAATTAACATGAACTGTATATCCATATTGGTTTGGCCTATGCCAGAGAGATCTCGTACTGTCCTGGAGGCAGGGCTGCAGACAATTTAAAAACCATGCGGCCGGCAGATAAATTAGATGCCTTTTGGTTAGTCCTAAGGTTATAATATGATGAAGTTTTTCAACAAGATTTTGTAGCAAACAACTTGTTTTAATTTAGATTTTGTTGCTGACAGTTCTAGCACATTGTGACCAGAATGGTGTTAAAGACATTGAGCTTTTTTATATCTGAAGCCTGTCGTCATTTTAGACGTTGCGAGTATTTGATTTGTTCCCAGGGCAACAATACCTACTTCTTTGCATGAATGAGTAAGGATGACATTCTCTCTGGTAATCAAATGTCAGCTTTCCCTTGAGCCTTTCCTGTAGTAGCAATACCGGTCCTAAACATTCTAGGCAGTTTTTGACAATTTGCAACACTTAACATACTTTGTGCTGGTTTTTGTGACACTCCTGGTCATGGCTGTTAGCCTTAGAAGGCAGGTGGGTATATGTGGAACTGCACATGCACAGTTTTACTGTTATCTGTCAGGAATCTCTTGTCTTTGTGTTCCTTCATCAGCTCTGTGAATGTGTGAGTGCCACGGGGTAATTCTTCACTCATTCCTGTTTTGTGTTTCTTATCATTAAAATGCTACCAACACGCATGTTGATTTCTTCTTTAATCCCGATGAATCTAGCTTTTTTGACCAAATTGCCCCAGGAACTAAAAGTCCCTTTTTCATGTTTGGCTTTCTATTACATCTGAAGAACCATAACGATTAAATAAATTAAATATAGCTCCTCTTTTTTTATCTGTTATTAGCCTAAGACACTTTTTTTGCCATTGCAACAAAAATACACAGTTGTAGCTGTCTCCAAAGTAGCTCATTGATCTCAGTCAGGATTTTTGTTATAGAACTGTCAAAATCAAAGAACTTAATAATTAATAACTAATAGTGACACTAACCCCACTTCGTTTTGTGGTTAGGCCTAAAACAAAGCGTGCAAAGTGCACATCTCTGTTTATATTGCCTAGAGCCGCTGATGGGGGGAACACCGTGTCAGTTGTTTTGGGCCTTGGGTCATTTGTTGTTTTTAGAAAGAAAGCATTGAAAGCCCAACATCTGTGGCCATGCGTGTATCCATATCGGTCTTTGGTACAATAATATTTCTATTAAAATGTCCACTTATTATCATGGTTCCTTGGACATTTGAATAGACGTGATCACTTAACGTTGAAGTGATCAGTGGTGTACAGCACCTTCTAGTCATTGTGTTAGTGCTCCATGCTACTGTAGAGCACACAGTGTCTAATGTAGTGAAAGCAGGTGATGGAAATATTCATTTAGCAGCAGAGAAGAAGCTCTCTTTGTGAAGACGGCTCAGAGGCATACAGGAAATTATTTTCCCCGCACATTCATCAAAATAAAAATAGTCTGATGAGTATCCCAAGTGACTCTCCCACGTCTATTGAAGCCACAGCTGCATGTGCTGTGCACTTAGTATTAACTCTCCAATGAATTTCAGGTATTTTTGAGCACATTTTTCATCTTATTTTTTCTCATCTCAAAGCCATTGTCCTTTGTTTATCCCATAAGAATTAACATATTGAAAATAATAAAATGCCCCATTTCATTTTAATTATTCCACCTGTTACTCTACTCAAATTACAATGTGAAACACAGTTGCATCCTGGTGCCAAGAACAAATAACTGGATGATAAAATTGTTAGATATTTGCCTTTGACACTTCCATGTTTGATGACCTTTGATTCAATTACTAACTAGCAGAATGTCAACAGGGACCGTCTGCCTATGTGCCGAATTGTTCAGTCTGTGGCTGTAGTGCAGCAGAATTGCCAGAGCAATATGTAACAAAGTGCATGTTTGAAAGTGGGTGGCCTAAATATTTTTGAAGGTACATCACAGTTTGTAAAAAGGTTATCATCAGTGTTCTTTGATTGTTCTACGTTTCTTTTTGTGCAGTATAAGGTTGCTGTAAAAGAAAATAAAGCAACAGTCTTCATCACAAGGACGCAAGCAGGTTTTCGCTTTGGCACTGCCTTAGTGGTTTCATTTTACTGAACGTTAAGAGGAAAACAAAACTAGCAATCCCTTTTGACTAAGCTAAATTTAACATTCAGCCTTTCTTCCTTTGCTAAAGTCCTAGTCACTGAGTCAAAGCCACTGCTGTTAGTCTGGTTTTGCTTGTGGTTAAATGATTCACCGAAAATGGAAACATTCTAAAATCTACCTCATGCAAAATACAAAGCTCAATGGAGCTTAAAGACAATCGTCTCTCCAAGTTTGACCAATTTAAAACAGTAAAGGCTCTGGTCTCCTTGAACCCCGCCTGGCACACCTGGCAATGTGTGCAATCATAGTGTATATGTGAAATAGTTTGTATTTTGGTGTGGTCCGCTTTGGTGATTAGAATATCAGAATACTAAAATTCAGTTATTTTTAAAAAATATTAAAGTTAACTTCAGCATTCATTGATTCTTTGCACAAACTTTCATTATTTAATTGTTGTACTTGACGTCAGACCTGGTTTACTAAAGGTTCTGCTTTATCCTGTACTGCTATAAAACGTTTTGCCACCGGCCCTGGTGATTGAGACATTTCACAAGAGTATCTTCTCTCTTGATTACAAACACAGATTTATCACATATAAAGAAAAAACCTATTCCAAATGATTTGAAAAATCTGCACGCAGACTCCTGATGGTTCCAAAGTGAATTCACTATAGTGTACGAAATCACCTGATGCATTGTATTTCATTTTTTAACGTAAAAAAAATAGAATAGAAACGACATACCAGCTGTGGTGTGGGCAACTTTGTTGCACATTGAGGAGGTAATTGTTTCTTTTTCCTAGTAAAATGGTTGCATGGAAAGCCCGTCAGCCGATGACAGCTTGTCTACAGGTGTGACCTATAAGGTACACAATTTTTAATTTGTTCACTTAATTTTTCCTTTTTTCTACAGGCTATAGTTATTTCAGTGCCACATCCACTGCTAGTGATATTCCGAGAATTTGATTGACATGCAATGTAAAGGTGAATATCAGCCTTGTAGGTGGTGTGATGCCTTTTTTTCCTAATGCTTAGGCCTAAGCTTGCTGACTTTGAGTTAGCTCAGCTAATCACAACACACTCACTGACCACGCTTAATGGTATTAAGACAAAATATTGAAGGCAAAGTTGAGCAACTCACTACAGAGTTGTGTCAAAGCTGGAAAATATCTTGCTTGTGTCAGTGTATGACCATCTCCCATCTAGAATGTTGAGGGCCCTCCTTGTGTCTTTGTGTTCCAAGAATTTGTTATGGGAGTATACTCCCATGATTCTCTACATCACAGCGACTGGTGTAGAGATGGCATGTGTCAGTCCTCATGCATTTCCATTAAAAGTCTGAATATCTTATTTTTTCTGTATCATTGACCTTCATTTAGGACCTTCCGAGAATGTGCACAGGTGTTTGTTTCAGTGTAACCAGCATGGCCTGCTTCAGTAAAGCGGCGGACATATGGACACTGTGTGACTGATGCTATGAAAGGGACACTGGGATCTTTTTTATTGCTTCATTTGGCACACCCTAGTCCCACTTCCCATTACGGTTGCCATGTGATTTATGTTGTGTTCTTTGGAGAGTGAGAGAGGAGCCGGGAAGGAAAGAGCCGTGATAGCGATGTTTACCTTGATCCTGGCTGCCTTTTATTTCATCCTGGACATTGACAGTGGGGAGAAGGGTTAAAAGCCCTGTTAGGCCCCACGTTTTCCTGCACATGAATGCTATTTCTTTAATAATTTAAAGAATGAGTGTTATTAACATTGCAGTGTCGAGCCTTAAAGACTGACAGAACCTTGGACTTCTCATCCTCACGGTCTCTGATAAGTCTCACCATCAGACTTCACCACACCGTCCAGCTACAGACAACAAACTAATACCGGATTGATAAAATACTACAGGCAGACACACTGTAGTTCTGTAGCATAAATTGGCACCTCACAGCGGTTTGTCTTACAAGAAAATAATCAGTAATCATAATGTCAGCTGGATGTCTTTGTCTATTTTTTGCAGTCTATCTAAATCAGTTCATCTAAAATAGTAGAAAGGGTCCTTTACTGTGCCGTGTTATTTAGCAGCGCCGAGATAAACCTTTGCACCACCACCCTACTTTTGTTTAATTTGTAGCTACGCTTCCTGTCAGATGATTGCACCTGATTTATATTCAATCGTTTTTTTTCTGTTTGCATGCAAATGCACACCTTTGAAAACCCAATGATATTAAACTAAGATATTCAACTGCTTAATTTGCAGTCTACCTACATTACCATTTTGCTTTCTGTCAGTAATTTAAGTTGCAAGGTAAAGATTTGTAAACAATGTTAAAATTGGCAATTTTATTGTGTATGATAAAAATAAAATTGTACCAGAAAGTATTTTAATAAATGCAATTCTGGAATAAATACAAATTTGCATAATATGTCAATATTTTAAAAATGGCAATGAAAAGTGGCAAAGGAAAACTGATGTTACCTTTAAACATTTTGCCTGCTCTTGTAATATTTTAAAGTCAATTCCAATGTGCTTATTGTTTGAGGCGGAAACCTTTTCTTTTTTGCCTCTCCAATACATTACTGTATGTCTAATCTGTGTGCTAATGATCCCCAAAAGTACCCCCTTAGTTTTAAACAATAGAAGCTTGTAGACTTTTGGGGGGCGAAAACTAAAGTAGATATACATTTAGTGTCTCCATTTGATGCCCCAGTGAGCAATATCTTTCCTCCACATTCTTCATCAGAAACAAATACTCATTAAACCTCCAGCAAGTAATAGTGAACACATGATGCAGGAGTAAACACAGATGGAGTTGTGTAATGTGTAGTGATAATAATGTGGTGTACAGTACGTGTGATTACAAGTGGAGGCTTGCCTTTTCACCTCCTCCCTTTGGAAAACACTGCAAATACAAGGAAGCAGCTGCATATTAAGCCAGTAAACAGGTACGGTATAGCTCTCTGTTAATGGCTCATTTATATTAAGTGTAGCATTCTATTGGAAAATGTACTGCTCAAGCAACTCATTACCAATGTAAATGTCATCCAGGGGATGCTATTCTCCCTGTACCACCTGCATTTTCTAAGCCAATAACAACAACAACAGATTAATAGCAGCTGATTGGGAGATGCATGAAATTACTTGTCCTTTCCTCTCTCTACCCCCTCTCTTCTTTCTTCTCTGTATGTGTCTAATTAAAAACTGGAGCTTGAGCTACACAATTTATGGCTAAGGATTGCTATTGATGGGGCTGCAGGAGCTCTAGGAACGTGTTCATGATGGATGTCAGTCTGTGCAGAACATGTGGGACTCCCACCCCCAGATCACTCATGAAAATGATCTACATGCAAACTGTGCTAACAATACTGTGAAGGACAAATACATCTCTTGAAACATTTGTCATTTTGAGCCCTCACATCATTTCTCAGAGTCCGTTTTGCCTCCTTAACTATCAACCTTTCCAATGTATTCGTGGTAGCATTCAATACTTGAAGCGGTCGATGCAAACAGAAATTCATTTTTTGGCGTGAAGGTCTCTTTAAAAGATGGATGTGCCCCGAAGAATGATGATAAGAGATTACCTAAGCTTTGTGTTTTGCAGGTAATTCTCAAGAGCAAAAGTGGATCATTATCCTGGCAGTATGAGCGCAGGTGGGTCTCTTTTGCAGGGCTGCAGCATGTGTGCGTTCTTGCATAGGAGGTCAAAGATGTGATTACACTGCCACATAAAAGACTATGGCTGAGACAGGCAAATCAGCAAATAGATGGCGTTTGAAGGTGTTTAGTAACACAAGGTCAGGCTTTGTTATGGATCATATTTAGTAACAGTGGGACTGTATCGGTGTCACCGAGCATCCTGTGGGCTCTCCAGTGTAACCAACACTGGTCTGCCATCTACTCAACAGTAATAGTCAGTTTATCAGTTGCTCTATAGATTCTACCTCTAGAACCTACATCCAGTAGCTTCATCTGAACGTTTCCATCCTTGATTTACAACCATCCTTACGCACTTGAACACAACCTCTGGAAAGCACATGGTTTTTTTCCTCTCAGCATGCTTAAAAAAAGGGTCCCTGCTGCAAAGAGCAAAGCTGATATGAATGGTAAATCAGCCCTTGATGCAGAGTATTGATTGTTTAGCAATGCCATATTTTCCTTTTTAATCACTCTGCACAGCTTTTATGACAGCATGCTTAGTGTTCCTGAACACCATCAATTGAAAATATAGTGTGTTCCTACTGTATTTTGTAGAAACCCTGGCAAAAGTAAGACAACAGTTTAAAATGTTATAGAAATGCTTCCTCACATTTGAGAAGCTGGCTAAGTGTTGATTTTCTGTTGATAAATTAATCATTTCAGAACTAGTTTAGTTTCACAGTTGTTTTTGTGACTGTAAAATGAACAACATTGAAGAAGGATACATACATTAGATCATATGCAGAAAATAACTAAAATGTACATTATTACACAAAGTAGTAGTTGCCTCTTTAAAAATACCTCCACGGAAACAAAGAAGATGTTTTTCAAAGGATACGTAACTCCCCAAATTCGTCATCATCAAACAGAATGTATTAGTTAGCCAGGAGGGGGATTGTCACGGCCAACTCAGAGTTTTGCTGTGTGATACTGTAGTTTTGATGCAGGTCAGTTTGAAGTTACCATTCTTAGCTGGTAGGATGGGCCAGATCACTTTATCAATTTCCAGGTTGAGTAGGAGTCAGGGCCACGTAGAACAACTTGTCAAGTGAAGACATGGGCAGGCTGGAGAGCTGATGGAAACTCACAGGAGCATGGTACTCCACCTGAACTGTACTGAACTTGTTATGCACCTATAGCCACAGCGACACTCCATTTTCTGTCATTCCTTGACTGTAAAAGCCTGCACTGCAGCAAGCTCTCATCCCGCACATCTTGTGCTTGTACACACAAATGGATGAGAAAGAAAACTTTCACAAATAATTGACTTCATTTCAGATGTTTTTTTAGTTGACCTCAAAGTGACACGTGGGTGAAAAAATAGCTTTTTTTAATTTGCTCTACTGATGTTAACCACTGGGAAGGTTTCAGTCTCTTTTCCCGTTCCATTCCTTGATTTTCTCCCATTTAGAAAATCACTGAGGCCTAACAGTGAGTGGCATTGCTACTTTTCCTTTGTAGCAGAAGGAATGAATTGTGTTTAGTGGGATGATGAAAACCAGCAGTGATTTGTGAGGTTTGGGAGACGCAGCCATGTATAGAATCAATCGGGGAGAAGTTAAAGTCTGAGGAGATGGATTTAACATTTTAAGAAGTATTAGGCCACCAGGAATACATGGTCATTATAGTCGGAACGTGATGTATTTGTTTTAAATTGATTTAAAACAAAACTGAGCGATTGTCAGAGAGAAGATTGAATGCTTTTGAGTGATGCAGCTCTTTATCTTAGAAAAGTGTCACGACACTCTGATGCACTACCTCTTTCTCTTGTGCGTGCCCTCCATTAGCTTAAAAAAAGACCGAATACTGCTGATCCATGCTGGTGACTGTTACTGGATTATCATTGTTAGCATCAGCCTGTGCAAAAAGATAACAGACAAGGAGAAACACAAAACAGGAAACAAATGCTAACGAGCATACAAATCATAACAACATGATGTGGTGAAATATCCATAGTTCCATTACTCACACAGAGACCCAACTGGATAGAGTAAATGCATGGCCAACATGCATCAGTTTTTAATTATAGGAAACTCTGAAAATTACATAATTTGTAGTAAATTATTCATCACAGGTCAAAACACTTTTTGCATTATTTTATTTACTTCAGCAATCAGTTTAAAAGAATAGTTTGACATTTTGATAAATATGCTGATACTATCTGCCAGAGCCAGGCAAGCTATCATCCCTGTTCCTAGTCTTCATGAGAAATTGATTAAGAAAATAATCTGCAGATTAATCAATAATAAAAAGAATTCCTAATTGCAGCACTATGCTGCACTATGAGCTAAGATAACAGGTTGCTGCCTTAGCATTATTTTCAGAATGTTAAACTATTCATTTAAGGTAATAAAATGAACAACTTTCTGAAAGCTTTCAGAATATGAGGTGTTTGACGTTAATAGCCAGTTCAGCAAGAGGCATCAACAGAATTAAAAGAGTGCTGGCCTTTTTTTAAAAGATCTAAATAGATAGCAAATAACCGTAAAATGTGTCAGATTAGTTGGTTAGCTTTGCCTCTTGACAGCAGGGTAGTTCCTGTGTTTGATCCTGTGCCCCTCCTGTTCTTATGGAGTCTGATTGGTCTCTCTGTGCTTGCATGTTTCTCCTGTTGGTTTTGGCGTTTCTGTTTCCCTTTACGTTGCAAAGACATGGATGTCAAGGGGATTGGAGACTCCTAAAATAGTCTTTTCTTGTGCCTACACCTGCAATGGACTGGCAATTTTATGAAGCATTTTTACTACTTCAAGCCCAATGTACCAGTGCATGCTAGGATATGCTCCAGCTATCTATGACCTTGAGGCGAAACATGCAAGTATACAAAGTATATTTTCCAGCCAATAACTAAACATTGTTTTAACCTCATTATTTCATTTCAAGCTAGTTTGCATGGCCAAACTATCAAGAGCATTTGTAGCATTTATACGTCTCTATATGTACTAAAGGATACACATTAGTATGAGAAATGTTGTTTACTTTGAACGTTTTAAATTCTGCATCATCATATCACATGAGTGTTGACATTATTTGTTTTATTGCTTATCTGAATACTCAGTTAAATAATTAATTCATTGGTTCATTGTTTTGCTGTTAAAGAGACAGTTTTACTCTGAGATGACAAGCTGCTTTATGCTTGTGGAAACATATGTGTGAACATGTTTGATTCAATCAGAGTCATTTGTTCCTCTCTGGTAAATAAGCATGAGTGTGCTTTCATATGACCTGCATCCTGCTGTGTGGGATGTGGGCACTGTTTGTCTTTCACTTCACATGCATGCTTATATTAGCTCAAGATAGTGTACGTGCATCCACCAAATTAATTTAAAATGTTTATGTAGATGATAAAACACCCAGAATACTGTACTGCGTCCTCTGTATATTTTATTTTTATTGGTGCCTATACATTTCAGCTTCTTTGCTTGTTAAACTCATTTTAATTTCTAGCAAAGAAGTCAGGATGGGCTTTGTAAATGCTGCAGTCTTTCTTCTCCAGAGCAGTTTGGCGTTTTGGTCATATATTTTTATTTGTTTATGGTACTGGATTTGACAGATAAAGTCCGTTTTTTAGCATTTATGAAAAGGCTATCTGCTAAATTTCACATCTCATATTTATAAAAAAATGAAAATAAATGTTTAATTATGCAGTAGAAAAGAATGACCCAGTAAGTGATCATATCTGCAGCGAATTGCCAAAAAAATGAAGTAAATTAACACTAACATTTAGTGTGCAATTTATTAGTGACACATTTTAGCTTTATTCCTTAACAAAATATTGGCCCCGCTGTTGAATATTTCATTTAATTTCTACAGATTCATAATTGATACGCAGAAAAGGTTTTTTGATTTTCATTATCATGCTGGACATCTTTGAATGACAGGTGAAGTGTGATATAGCAAGGTCAAAATGACAACAAATGTTTTTTTTAATTTTTGGATTACTGCATTATAAATATGGCTGCACCTTTTGTTCTTTGTTCTGCACAAACTCACACTCACATTACCGCAGGAAACTGGCCTTTCCAGTGAAGCATGGCTGCAGCATTCATGTCATTTACGTCTCATCAGTGCTGTTCCTGGTGAGGGATGATACTTGATATTCAGAGGGTAGCTTTGTCTCCTCAAATTAATCAGCTGCTCCTGTTTCCTTATGCAGAGGAGAGAATCACCAGGGAGATCTAGACATTGTTGGCATAATGTACAATACTATTATAAAGGCAGGCTGTAAAACACAACCTCGAAACGCGCTTTTAAGATTTTTTCAGATGTGAGCTTTTGTGCTCAGGGGGATGTGAAGTGGCATAAATAATGGAAAATCCAGGAAATGTGGGGCTGATTAAGTAGTACTACAATCTCTGTGGCATGATTTGGACGATGGGCAGAACAACACTAGTCCGAGAGTCATCATGAAAATGGCGGAGACTGTGATTACAGCTCCTGTTTATTCATTAGTATAAGTAAGTCCATGCAAGGACTTGATGTAAACATTGAGGAAGGCTAAATGGAAATGTGTTTCTAACAGGCTTACTGCTTTATTAGACAATTTGTGTCACCAGGACCTTGACCATAACTTATGAAATCATCATGTGGATATTCGATGAACTGTGTTTGTTATGCTTTACATTCCAAAGAACTTTTTAAGTGTGTACAACAAAACTTCAAAAATGTATTATTAGCATTTAATTACTATGTACTTGGAATCGTTCCTTAAGAAATCAGTGTTTTGTAAAATGATTACACAGTATTGTTATATCTAGGGCTGCAACTCCTAATTATTGTTGATTATTTAATTTTACATTAATTCATTGATTGACCTCTCTTCAATAAAGTGGCAGAAAACTGTCCCGAACCCAACAATATTTCATTTACAATAATATAACACAGAGAATCGCAGCACATCGTAATGTTTAAGAAGCTTAAGGCAGCAAATCTTTGCAATTTTTCTTGATAAACAATTGAAAATAGATAGAATAAATTCTGTTCACTGAATTGTCTTACTGGTGGTGGCAATACAGTAGCTCTTAATGTCAATAAGCAATACAATTAAATGATTAGCCAGCGTAATTTGTATTAATAGTGGACAGCACAAAGGAATCATACTATTGTACACATTGAGACGTCAACGGTTGAAATCAAGTGTTGTTTTGACGGTAATTCAGATGTGTGTCAGAGAGACAATAAGTCTCAGTGGGGTGTGTGGCATGAGTGATTTTTCCCCTCCCCTTCTTTTTTTTCTTCTTGCATCTCTAAGTGTTGACTGGATTGTGTTTGACAGATATGGAGTTTGGAGAGCGGCTGGCCTCCCCATCATCAGCCCTGTCCTCCCTTCACATGGCCTCCTCTTCAGCCAGCTCCTCCCCTGCTCCACCCAAGACACCGTCCAAAAAGTGCAGCCCGGCCCCTAGCCCTGCAGCCAGCTCTCCTGTCACCACCTGTGGTACACACACACACACACACACACACACACACTCACACACACACACACACACACACACACACACACAACTAAACTGTGTGCAAGATAAAATATAATGTCATTGTTTTGATGTGTTATTTAGTCATTATATGTTATCATTTGGATTGATCTATTATTTTAGGTTAGAGTGTGCAGTGCTTCAAACAACATTAACAATCGAAAACAAAACAGCTTTAAATTTACAAGTTATTAATACATGTAATTAATGCACCATTCTGACTGACTTTATAAGCACTATACATTTTATAACTAACCTTCCACACAAACTGAAATTAAGAAGGGACAAAATCCATTTGGTGGAGACGTCCAACTAAATATGGTTGAAAACACTTAATCAAAAGTGTGCAAAAATGAGGGGGCTTAAGACACCTTCTCACAGTTTTAACATGTTACAGACAATTTTGATAGGAATGGAACGGCTGTTGAATTAATGAATGCCCACAATTAAAAAGCTTTGTATGCCCTTGTGAATGTCTTTTGACAACCTTTAGCTCCAGTTTATCCTGTGTGATTTGACATGTCTGTCAGCCTCACAGTGTGCACGCAGCCGCCAACATCCACTTGTTTTCTCTGAATACTAATTGTGGTCAAAGCCATTATGCATTGAGAAGCGGTGATGCATAAGCTGTCAGATTACCCCTGACCACAAAATAATGTGCAAATTTACATGCTGTGGTTTGTGATTATTTTTTTCTTCATGATAAGATGCCCCCCAAATATCTATTGCTATCACAATGAAGAACACATTAGAGTCATTCTCATAAATTATTCATTTTCAGACCCCCACAACAAACGTGCACAGAAATTTCCCAGATAATTTATTTTGGACTGAACACTAAATGCTGAAAGCACATTGGCACCTCTGTAGTCGCTCTTATGATTATGAAGTAAATTGAGTTCTTTTAAGAGATGTCTTATCCCCAGTGGGTAGTAGAAGAAAGATACCACACAACCGATGATGGTAACACATCTGAAAGCTTTCATACACTTAAAAGCTTTATACTTGCTGAAACTAGGTGTAAACTAGGAAACATGTTTATGTAGCACTTCTTCCACAGCCTTATTATTTCAAGGAATCCAACCCATATCACCTTGAACAGCCAAAATTGGTGCAAATTTATGAACTTCTAAAAAAAATCAAGCAGCCCTGTTCTGAAAAGTCTGCTGTTTTAGATCCTTTGAAACCCCAAATCCCAGACACATAAAGTAATATGGGGGAGACACATGCATCATAAAGTTGTGAAGAAGTAGAGCACTCAAGGCCTTTACATATTTTAAGTTTGTTAACAACAGACCCAAATGCTCTTCCAGCTTAATCGGCAAGGATTTTAATACCAGCTTCATACACTAAAATTTCATAGAATATTAGAGAGTATTACTAACTTGTGCAAACACATTTACAACTTATTGGCCAGGTGGTGTTTAACATAGACACACTGTTCAGCCTGGTTATCTTTGCGTTTACACATAACAAATCAACTGGGCTTTTCTTTTATCAGTCCCATTCCTGAACAGCTCTAGGTTTTTAATGAAAATTAGGCATTAGATCTTACTAATTGGGCTTGACTGGTTTGTCTGATTAAAAACACTGGAGATATTGCCCTTAGCTGTTTTTGTAGTGTTCTTTTTCCCTTCCTTTTTACTTTCTGTTATAAATTGTTCTGATTCATTTTGTGGGAATCATTATTCTATAAATCAAACAGTTGTGATCCAGTAAATAATTTAGTTAGTTTTTTTCTTCTCATTTTCTAAATATAAGACAGATTCTCAGATCGCCAACTCTCTTATTGTTATGAACAGATCACCTCGATCACAGCTTTTCTTCAGTTTTAGTCTACTCTTTTTTTTAAAGAACAAAATGGTGTCTCAAGAGGTCCTCTATGGTATCATAGTATTAACAATTGATGAGATTTGTAATTACACCCTGATATCTTAAATCCAATGTTGTGTAAATGTACTGAGTATGTAAAAAGAATATCTGTATAGACTGGGTTTCTAGATAGCGAGACTAACCGTTAAATGAATTTGTCAATCAATAGACTATATTTGACGCATTTTCAAACTGTTTCCGTTGTTCTCTAGGCCATCTGTTCCAGATAACTGGGGATGAACGTTTAAACATGTCTGGCAGCTCAAATGGTTTTCCTTTGGTCACCCAACCAGCTTTTGGGCTCTACACGTTAAGCTCAGGACGCTCTGAGTTTGGAGGCCTAGGAAGCCTGGGGTTGTCTGCCTTGGCTGCTCACTCCCAGTTTGGTACATTTCCAGGTAGGGGAGCTTAAGGTGCAATGCTTTTTATGTTTCATTAACAGAGATGATAAGATCATAACAGGAAAATTGGCTTCTTGGTTGAGTTAATTGTTTTTCCATCTGTCATGGTCATTATTTTGCAGTTTTCCTTGATTATATCTTTGTCAGAACAATAGTATTCTATATGTCTGTTTGTATTGGCCTTGTCCATGAAATGCAACTGTGCAAATGTAAGCTTTTCCTTATATTGTCAGTTGTTATCCTTTATTCTAATTGGCAGGTAAACTTTAAAAACTCCGCTGCAACAGAAATAGAAGTTTAAATTATTTTCCCAGCCCTTTCAGTCCTCCCACTTTTTTTTACATGTCCTTATATCAAAAATAGATAAATTCTTAATGATATCCGATTGCATGATGTTTGGGTAACATCATGACCCTCAGTACAAAGTAAATGGAGGTTTTACAAAGCAGTAGCTGTTTTAGAAGAAAGCTGTTCTTTGAAACTGTTGCAGCTGTGACATGTCATTAGATGAGGTGAATCTTTGCAACCATTCTGCCAGATGACCTCTGTTTTAACTTATTAGCTCTAAAAACATGAAGTCACAGTCAGTGGAAGGTTCTTGTTATAAATATAAAACTATATTTTGAACTGTGTGAATAGCGCTGTTGACAGGTTGGATAAAACATGCTCTTATAAGATGTTGGCAGATTGGATTCTCTGCATATCCAGATAAAGTGGCTATTTGTGCACAACTGAACTGTACAGTATCTTGCTCCCTCTCTCCAGACTGGTGGTGGCCATCTGAGGCCCACACCAGAGGAGCAACAGCCTGTTTCCCTCCTCTTCTGGGTCTTCATCCTGTATTTGCATCAACCTTCAAAAGCCACGATCCCATTCAGTCGCAATCACGTACCTCAGGTAAAAAAAAAAAAAAAAAAGCTAGCTCCTGCCTAAGCGCATGCATGGTGTAGTAGTTCAGCGCAAAGAGGCTCTAAAATATGTTTTTGTACAACATTGAAATACTTATTGTTAACATTACGAGACGTATTGTCCTCCTAATGTATTTGACTTGTATTGCTTGTTCTCATGAGTATCCATCTAAAGAAATGCACAATGTCAGTTTCTGTAGGCGTAACTGGAACAGTGAATGGTAGGAGTGCTTCTTCTCCTACTGGGCACTTTGCTGTGAACACCAGTTTGTTTCCAACAAAAGGAAACCCAGAGAAAACTGAGGCCAATAGTAGTAAGAGTCAAAAGATCGGACAGGACCTGGGCCAACTGCAACTGGAGATCACCGATAAAATGAAAGAAAAGGTAATACTGTTTTTTAACAATACAGTGCATTACACCCACTTCACTGTTGTTTCTGGCACCCTTTCTCCCTTTTTCCTTCATTGATAAATGTGGACTTACATTATTATTTAGAAACCCAACAAAAGACCTCAAGAGACCTCCAGCATGAGCGGCAGTCAATCTGGATCACTGTCAGATAGCTCCTCCAGTGATGGTGAGGTGAGTAGCAGTGATCCTGATGACATGGAGGAGGAAGACAATGATGAAGATGAGGATGATCAGAGCAATGCCAGTGAGGACTCTGATTCAGAAAAAGACAGTCGAGTGAAAAGGAAAGTCAAGGTAAGTGTCTCTAATTAAACTTCTGTTTTTTTAGTTTGAATATTCAGTAGCATACTCAGTTTTAAATATCAGTGGACACCTTTTTTACATCTAATATTTTTTAAAAGCTTGACAAAGATTTTCCCTTTTTTGTTTATTTTCAGAATAATGTACTATGATGAAAATAAGTTAGTTTGTGTCTGACAATTTGCTCTCCAAGAAGTAAATGTTAGATGGTTTGTTAAAAGCAGCCATGGTGGTGGGCGGCAGAATGGATGTATGTGCTAGCTGACAGAGCTGCCACTGTGAGGCTCTCTCAGTAGGAGTTGACATGACATGCTGTCTTTTCCTCATCCTCCTACTTAGTGGCTGACACAGAAGACGTCTCAGAGTAAAAAGAAGAGACCTTGCACTGCAGATGGAAATACAACTCAAGACAGTCATCGTGACACTGTTCCTTTAACTTCCGCATACCGCTCGCAGTCCTCTTCTCATCCCACTGGCCTGTCCCAAACCACAGCTTTGTTCCTCCAGAGCTCCAGGACTGCAGAGGAGGAAGGCCAGCAGCACATCAGTGTCATCCAGGCCACTGGGTTTGCAGCCGGCAACAGTCCCCAAGCAACGCCCTCCAGGTCCTCACCCAAACCCATCTCTTTCTCCAACACACCTAAACACTTACATCCTTCCACCTCATCAAAGCACTTCTCTCATTTGTCCTCACCACAGCGTAGCCCTGTCGCCTCCTCTCATAGACCTCATGCTCTCTGTTCCCCATCAGAACCCCTGTCTCTGTGTTCCTCACCCAAGCCTCTTTCCCTCTCTTCTATACCCAGACCACCAACACTGCTAGCCTCACAAAAGCCTTCCCGAAACCTCCATAAATCCAAATTCCTGATGCCCTCTCTGAAGCACACCCAGCTGGTTGATGGTACAAAGGAGAGCAGTGGAAACCTTATGGACGACAGATTGTTACACTTGAACAGTTTTAAATTAGAACAGGTGTGTTACATTTTTTATTTACATTCCTGCATTGAAGCTGATTCTGTTTTGTTCATATTAATTTTGCCAAAGGTACAAAAAAAATCTTTCTTACTGGAATGAAATCAGGGCTAATATTATACTGCATGTTAGTCTGATCGCTATATGACGAGAAGTGACAATGCATTTAGCTCTATTGGGAATACTTCACAAAATTGACAAGCAATTAGCTCTGTTACGCTCTGGGATGTTTGTTATCAGAACAGGAGAAATCTGTCTCTTTTAAGGACTTTGTTATTGTCACTTTTTGGAAAAGGAGGGAAACTGTAGCAGTCTGTAACAAAAGGTTTTTAATGATGGTGGTACATTAAATACAGACTTTTGATTGAGTATAACAGATGCATCAAATACAAGATGACAGCTAGAGTCCCATAATGGCACTAAGCCAAACAATTTGAAAATATTTTCCGCAGCATCCTTTTTTTTCTTTACTGTACTGTATTTGACAGGCTTGGGCCTGCTTATCATTGTCCCCGTCTCTTATTACACCTTGAATTCCTTCATTCACAGCCCACAGCAATGTTATATGAGTGACAACTTGTATAATTACTTCTTCTTTTTTTTTCTTTGTTTTTCAATTTTACTTCTGAAGCCCCACTACTCTAAGGACTCAGTGAAGCCAGCTGCATCTCTGCGACCTAAGAGCAAGAACTGGTTTAAGAGTTACAAAAATTCAGCGTCCTCTTCGTCGCTGCTGACACAGCATAAACATTTGTCAGATACGTTGAGCAGTCTGTCTCTCCCACACAGCAATGACACCCATCTGTTCCAGAACCACCACATCAATGGAGTGATCCAGAGCGCAGTTCAGGATGCCCCTTTGGCCCTCATCACTAAACCACGCAGCCAGAGCAGCACCCCCAGTAGCAAGCCCCTCCTGGTAGCCACCAGCCCTCCCTATCCCATGCCCATCAACCTAACCACTGGCACTAAGGGGATGTCGGGCAGCTCTGCTTCCCCACTTAAATGTTCAGCCTCATCAGGTCTTTCTTACACAACAATGAAGACTAACACTCCCAAGTCTCTGCATACAGGAAAGAGCCTTTCTAAAACAAACTCATCCTATCCACCTGTAGACTCAGTCAGAGGTAGTGAGTCTGATATCCACAGCAGCAGGGACTCAGACGACTCTTTAGGAAATGACTTTGATGATGAAGACGATGAAGCCGACATTGAGGATGAAGATTCTGGCAGTAGCCTGTCAGGTTAGATTCATCAGACCTTTCTTTAATTGAACAAAAAAATGCCATTGACATGTTATTGCAGTTATAAGGTGTTAGATGAGATTTTGTTGTGAGAAGAATGCTAATTAGGATATCATGTTTTTTTCCCTGTGTCACGCTGGAATCCTCTGCAGAGTCGGGGAGCAATCTAGATAGCGACTCCGATGGCTCCGAGGATGATATGAAGGAGCGCGGTGAGACAGAAGCAGACAGCGATGCTGAAGGGACTCACCTGAAACTTGCTAAAGTGTCCTCTTTGAACCTCTCAGCCAACTGCTCCCTGCTGAACCTGAAGATCATCAAACCTCCTAGTTTACCAAGTAGCTTACTCACCCCCACCACAGAGACCAGCTCAGGGACACTGAGTAACCACAGCACCCTTTTGCCTCCCTTCAAGTTTGCCACACTCCCAGGTAACAAATCTGGGTTCGCTTAAAAGTCAAATGCATCCAGTTTCAGTTTACAGTTTAATAAGATACTTTAGTAAGTAATAAGACACTCACTCACTCACTCACTCACTCAGGGTAGCAGTATGACCAAAGTCAGCATGGTGTTTGTTGCATCGTTTCGATGGTTCCCAGCAGCTTTTGCTTTAATAGCCCAGGTAGATGCTTTACAGATCCGATAACGGATGAGTCACGGAACATGTTACGCTAAGAACAGTGCTGGATTCTGAATTGCTATAATAGAAAAATATTATTTTCTTTTTTCATTTTAAAAACAGTATTGAAATGTCATGTCACAGCAGCATGCCTTGAATTACTCTTAATGACACATTTTTAAATGTTTACATTTATTAAGTAATTTAGATGTGAATTTTAGATTATCTTAAACCTTAGATAAACCTGCAAACCCTCTTAAACCACTAAACTGTCATGGTGGCGGGGAGTTTTGTTGCTGTACATGCTTTAATCCTGTTTTTTTGCACTTCTCTTATGTGTCCAGGTCTGAATATTGTTTTCTATTTATGTTGCTGTGACCTGTCCACTGACCAGTATGGTCATTTAAGTGTAGTTGTAAAGTTGCTATTTAATATATATTAAAAAGAAATGGATGTGAAAAGCGCTGAGTCATTTCTCCTGTTACCTAGGATCGGGAAAAAGAAGGAGAGTAACGGATGAAAGAGTTCTGCGTTTGCCGCTTGAGGTTGGGTAAGATATTGTGCATGCACTTCACATTAAAAGAGACGCATAAAAGTTTGACTGAGGTCTGACCGTGTTCCTTTTTTTCCTTGCTGTTACACTCCCTGTATCATTTATTTTCATGCATTGGTGTTGTAGTAAAATGTCAGCTCACTGGAAGCTGATGAATGACCTTTTTATAAAAGGTCATCTGTGGTCATCTTAACTTTGTGGAGCAGCCCAAGACACATATTGACTTTGTTTTTGATCAAGAAAACTTTCTGTGATGAGATACATTCATCCCAGTAAGAAAAATTAGTAAGAGACTCTAACCCAGATTAAATACTGTAAATGTTATTGTAAAAAGCACCACTAGATTCCTGATTTGAGGACAGTGACGTTTTCATCAAGAGTTAAGTAGGAGTAGACCACAAAAAAACATCCTTGCCTTCCTTTTAGGGACCTTAAAAACCCCAATCTTGAGCAGTAGGCAGGAAATGAAATGAGGCCCAGCACTTCAGCATAAAGGGGTTACTTGCAGCCAGCCTGAAGACAGACATGCAACATTAGCAGCTCCCTGCCCACAAATTCTGCAGTCTTAGATCTGAGCGTCTTTCATGTTGTCGGGATGTTTTTCATCAGCAGGTTCACAGGAAACAGAGGCCATAAGACTGTATATCAGCCCCTGCTCTGTTTAGGATAACAGCCTACATGTCTTGTGCGTAAGCTGCTCTCCAGCAGAGCTCATGGGAACTAAGGGGTAATTCCACTTGGCACATGGCCATTTAGGAGTGTGATTACTTTAAGGGTCAGAGGACGACAAGGCCACACACTACACAGCTGTACAACATTTACATAGTTTATCTTCTTGTTTGCTTGCTGCTGTTAACAAGAGGATCATGTGTATTGACACTAAAACAAAAGGCTAAGGCCATGGAGCGGACCTTGAATGAGAGAAAAAAATCAGCTAAAAGTAAAATACAGTATATTTAAAATAGTATGTGTGTCTGTGTATGTATGTATGTATGTATGCATGTATGTGTATATATATATGTATGTATGTATGTATATATATATATGTATGTATGTATGTATATATATATCTCAGTGATGAATGATAACAGCCTAAAGTGGTTATGACATTGTTTTGTTCCTTGTTGAACTATATTTAACCATTTTTATGTTCTTCAGCTGGAAGCGAGAGACCCGGATCAGGACTGTGGCAGGTCGTGTACAAGGAGAAGTGGCTTACTTTGCTCCATGTGGGAAGAAGCTGCGGCAGTATCCTGATGTAATGAAGGTAAATCTACAGTGTCACTTGGTATTTTATTGGAATTAAATGTAAAGCCTTAAATGATTGCACATGGTCACTGCATCAGTATAGCATTAAGTCTTTTCCCTCAGTCGGGAATGACATGTGTGGTGATTTACCAGTTTACCAGTTTAATTACAGTTAATATGGCTTTAATTAATAATGCATTATTCTTTTGTTTACAGTACTTACTCCGGAATGGAATCACCAACATCTCACGGGATAATTTCAGCTTCAGTACAAAAATTAAAGTTGGTGACTTCTATGAAGCCAGAGAAGGACCAGAGGTAAACGACTTGTATTTCTGTTTAGTATTTAGTTTCATTAAAGATGTTGACATTTATTATAAAAAAAATATTGTTTTTAATCATAGATGGAAAATAAATATATAATAGAATATAATGGATTTGTTAAAAAGAGAGATCAAACATTCAGCGAAAAAAGTTCTTTATATGAAATGAAAAATTTATTTAAAAAATGTTTTAAACATGAAAAATAGTCTGTTGTCTACATGCAGGAAAAGTAAAACAAATACATTCTGAGGGAAGCTGTGTATTCACTGCTTCAATGCAATGAGTAGTTATGCCGGTCAACATGAAAATCCACAAGTTAAAGCAATGACGAAATAATCAGTGTAGACAAATTTTGTTGCGTTTGTAGGTTTTAATCTGTCTTTGTTGTCCGACTGATAACTCAGGGTTTACAGTGGTTCCTGCTGGCAGAGGAGGAGATTGCTCCCAGTATCATAGCGATGGATGGGAGGCGCAGTCATTGCACACAGTCTAAGCGCCAGCAGATAGGTAATCTCACTGGGGCCAGACAGTGGAATCCTCATCCTCTTAATATTGGTGAAAATAACTTCCAAGATGTCAGCGACGCAAAGCTGCTACGCAAATTGGAGGCTCAAGGTCAGTTTACATCTTCCAAAACTCAGTGGCACCTGGTCAAGAGAAAATCAACCATTATTACATATAGTATATACATATTAACCAACAAATATTGGATATACATATCAATTATTTTCTTATGTGGTTTAGTGCATTTTTGGCTAACTGGTGATAAAGTGATCACTTCATTATATTTCCAGCTCAGCTTCAAAGCCATTCAATAGCTCTATGGAGGAGGTTAATAGCAGAACTATTTTTAAAAATCTAAAATATCTGTCGCGAATGTTTCGGTGTCAATTCCTTAAAATCAAGCTGTAAAAATCTTCTTCTTAAATCTTAGAAGAGGCAGTAATATTGATGTCTCAGTAGGCTACATTGCCATTGTTGCACATAAATACAATGGCTCGTTGCAAAAACTCCCGGTACTTTCTCTGGAGGTTGTTAAGAGGGATTTGGGGAATTGTAAGAGTATCTGTGGGTCACTTTTCATTTAACTTTTTTTAAATGGTCTGTGATGTGTTCAGTAACACATTTCATCATGTTGCAGAAATAGCTCGACAGGCAGCTCAGATCAAAATGATAAGGAAACTTGAGAAGCAGGCCATGGCGCAAGCAGCCAAAGAGGCAAGGAAGCAACAAGGTAAACAGCTACTCTCCAGTCACACTCTTCTCTAACACTGCTTCATAATGCTTTGTGCAAGCCTAATTTATTTGTCCTCCAGCAATGATGGCTGCAGAGGAGAGACGGAAAAAGAGGGAGCAGACAAAGATTCTTAAACAGCAAGTAAGGACTTTACTTTGAATGCATTGTGTCATTTTTGGTTCATATACATCTTCTGCTGTTCTATTCATATTCAGAGTTTGTTGTCCAAGTCCAAGTTGAAAAAAGGTGTTAAACACACAGTTGAATTGCTTTTGAGATTCTACATGAAGCAGCTATCCTTTTCAAATGCTACACCTTCCTCATTTGCATAAACCCACTGTACTCCCCCAACCCCCCTTGCCACTCTATAACATGCATGACTTAAAAGTTAATTTATTTGATCTTGCCCTCATCCTTTTACCAGGAGAAGATCAAGCGCATTCAGCAAATTCGTATGGAGAAAGAACTCCGTGCACAGCACATTCTTGAGGTTTGTCCTGAAAGTTACTGCAGAAACATTCCCCAAAACACTTCCTTTCTGCTGTTGCTAAGATTTGAAAAAACCTGACAAAACAAAGGTGATTTTATGTGTTCCCACTTTAAGTCACATCTAGTGAGTACATATCACTAATGCCTAATTGTTTTTTTGCAGAAGTGCCAATAACAATATTCTTAGACCGTTATTGTTTTTAATACAAAATACAATATTTCATTAAGTAAGGCCCAGAGTTTACCATGACTAGGTGGAATACATATTTTGTATTCTGCCACTAATAGAACCTGTGAAGTATTTTAGCTTTTATAAATCAAATTTCAGTTGACACGCTTGGCAAGCAACTCTTAATAGGATTTAGTTGTGGCTATAATTACTGATAGAAATGTTGCTTAATTTATTCTCACTGCCTGCTGGTGTTTCTTAATAACTGTAGCCATTTTGTCTTTCAGTGTTATTGGGAGGAAATAGTCATGTCATTGCTCAAGATTTCAGTATGTTAGTATGTAACATTATCAATGAGCCACTGGCACTATTCCGCTTTTCTGATAAATATTTTCCATTGAAGGCATAAACGGATTTAAAAAAAACGTATTTTATATTTTTATTTTTTCCAATATAGATTTGTATTTTATACATTTGAGATAATTGTTCTAGTCCTTTTGCTGTTTTCACTTGATGATTTTTGTGATCTAATTTTCATTAATCAGAGTTTGTTGCCTCAAGCAAATGTATTTGGTATATGTAATGAATGTGTTTTACATTTGTCTGTCTATTGTTTCTGTTGCATGTCTGTTGTATCTATGTAGGTAAAAAGAAAGAAGAAAGAAGAGGCAGCCAGTGCCAAAATATTGGAGGCTGAGAAGCGAAACAAGGTGAGATGAACAAACTGACTGTAAACAAGATTGAGAAGTGTTGCTTCAAAAACATAAGACAGCCTGCTCCCCTGTTAAGCTGCTAAAAGTTTAGGGGTGCACGATTCAGAAAATGTTATGATTTGAATCAATATTGAATTTCAGTTCAAAAACGATTCAAAGTATG
Source organism: Etheostoma cragini (assembly GCF_013103735.1). Classification (NCBI taxonomy): domain Eukaryota; kingdom Metazoa; phylum Chordata; class Actinopteri; order Perciformes; family Percidae; genus Etheostoma; species Etheostoma cragini. The sequence continues at coordinate 15,888,713 of NC_048417.1, forward strand.
TACATGTAGTTACTTTCCCCATGTGAAAGTATAAACACCATTATAGCATGAAAAAACTATGAATTTTGGATCTTTATGAATTGATTTTGAAGCTGTAAAGCTTGAATCAATTCACAAATGTGAATCTATTTTTTTTGCACACCCCTAACAAATATCTTTCATGCCCCTGACTCCGTGTTTTGGCCCTGTTTGGCTGTAGTTAAATGTTTTTGCTCCATTGTACTGCTTGTCAGTGCAAAATAGATTTTCCTTGCTTTGGTTAATCCCTGTGATAAAAGAGGTTGGATCATCTCCTTGCGTTCTACATGGATCTATTAAAGATTTTAGAAAATGAAGTCTAGAGGCCTGGAACTTTGTAAATGTGTGTGTACATGTTTTAGTTTCAAATTGAAATCATCTTTTTTTCTAAAAGGAGAAGGAGATACGAAGACTGCAAGCTGTCATACTGAAGCACCAGGTCGGTATTTGTTTTATTATTATCCATGACCACATTATACCACGCCCATTCTTACTCTTTGTTTAAACTAAATGCCTTGGACATGGTCTCTAACTATTGATAATTTTTGGTAGCCTAATGGAAATATTTTTCACAATATATCCTGTCAAATTATGCTTTAGGGTTCTCTGAATTTTTTTATTTGACCTTACCGGTTGTATTTTTCTTGCATTGATTTTCTTCTGTGATTTTCTATTTCTTAATACTTTGCCAACTCTTTCTACCAGGAGTTGGAGAGGCATAGACTAGATATGGTATGGGTATGTTTGTTTCTGTACATTTAACAACATATTGTGAACGTGTTGTGATCAGTGGTTGCCATCATTGCAGTGCCTGAAGTGTAGCATTGGCTGCAGTCATACTACATCCTTCTGCATGCCTTTTCCAGAACAGTGCACTGCATATGTCTGCGCTATTTGTCTCTCAAAGAAAACACATCCATTATCTGGCCCATACGATCAAAAACATCTAACTCCACAGAAAATATAACCGGATGCAAAACATTCTAATGAAATGAAAAGCCTGACAGAACACCAACTAGTTATTACATTGTTTTTTGTTTTAGTTTGATTAAATATAGGCTATCAAAATCCTTTTACTCTAAAGAGTTTTTTGAGCCAACTTTCTCATTCATTCTAATAATTGAGAAAAATCAATTTGTAGTTTGAATTCTTGACAGGGATTTACACCACTGGGTTAATGCAAACTAAATTCTTGTTTTTTTTCATTTGAGATTTTAATGTTCTATCATGGTTGTTAATTTGGATCAATATTCTCACTAAATATATCTTAACTGTAAGGGAGGCAATAATAACATAAATGGACTCCATTGTTTAGCTTTCACAGTAAATAAAGAGTTTAAATGTAATAATTTAAATTGGAGATAGTTTCATACAACATTAGGGTGATGATTAGGTGATTATAAATGATGTGCTTTGCTTGTCCCTGAGACACTTAATATTTGTGGCTTATAGTTCTAAACCGCTTGGTCTGTACCTTTCAGTCTGCCTTCTTGCCGACATGCTTGGATTAATAGTGGCTGTTTGTTTTTAACTTTAAGCTTATACTTTATGTGTGCGCTTCATTACGTGCATGTAGCTTTTTCGTTAATCATTGTGTTCCATCTGATTGAACTGTTGTGTTTTTTTTCTTTACCCTTTAACTACTGTCCAATGGGCAACATTTTGTCTGATGACAAATAGTGATCTGTGTTTCTTCTTCTACTGTGCATATCAGGGGGTTCATACTGTGTAATGCATATATGTATGCATACAGTTTACATATGAACCATTTTTTTCCTCAAGTAGTTTGAACCTTGAATAAAAAAAAATTTAAAAACTGTGTGTCTGTGCTTTGCCAGGAGAGGGAAAGGCGCAGGCAACACATGATGCTCATTAAGGCTGTGGAGGCCCGTAAGAAGGCAGAGGTGGGTAACGCCTGCTCTGATCACAGACCCGTGTTACCCTTGGTTCTAGTCATTACCACTCCTGTGTCCTGCTACAGTGTTTATTTCCTTAATGTTTTTTCTTTTCTATTTTTTCTTTTTTTTTGATGATTCAAGACTGTGCTAATTGAGGTCATTGTTTGTGTTTTCCACCCTCTGTAATTCTGAGTAGTCTACAGCAGTGTCAATAATACTTCTCTTGGCTGTAGGTAAAAGAGCGTCTGAAAAAAGAGAAGAAGGATGAGAAACGGTTAAACAAGGAGAGGAAACTGGAGCTCAGAAGACTGGAGTTGGAAAAAGCAAAGGAGCTGAAAAAAACAAATGAAGACATGTGTTTAGCAGATCATAAGGTATACACTGTGGTGCTGCTAGCAGATGAAAATGAGAGCCAATGTATTTCATTTTGTATCTGTAGAGTAGATGGAAAAGGTTGGATTTTTGACCAGCACAGGGATTTCATTGACGTAAAAATCAATTGCTATAATCACTGTAGGAGCTATAGGTATGAAGATAAAAAATACTTTTGAATTTTCATGTACTCATTGTTTCACTATCAGATCTACCGAATAGATGTCAGTGTAATATTACTGAAAGCATCTGAAATTGATTAAAAACTAAAGCAGGTGTAGGTCAAAATACTGCCACCAAGTGGCTACTAATACAATAGCACCAACCAGAGTGTTATTGATCAGATACTTTAATCTGATCCTAAGATTTCTTCAACAGGATTTCACAGACAGACTAGTATGAAACAAGTCACATCTGTACTTCCAGAAATGTTGAAAACAAATAATGGTTTTATTTCCCTCCAGCCACTTCCAGAGTGGTCCCGGATCCCTGGTCTGGTCTTACAAGGAAGTACCTTCTCTGACTGCCTGATGGTGCTGCAGTTTCTGCACAGTTTTGGAAAGGTCCTGAGGTTAGATATAAATCCCAATATGGTCAACCTAAGTGACCTTCAAGAGGGCTTGCTTAACACTGGGGACAGTTTGGGCAAGGTGCAGGACCTGCTGGTGAGCCTGCTGTCTGCAGCTGTGTGTGATCCTGGGATACCTGGAGGTCACAAGGTGAGAGTTGTTGAATTGTAAATGGTTCCTGTACTGTAATTTACATGCATGTTCACATACAAACATACAAAAAAACCTGCTACTTTGTGCACTTAAAAGGTTTTGATTCAGATGTAACTATTACAAAAATCACTTTTCATTCAGAACACACATGCTAGAACTTATTTAGAATTGTCCTCAGGCTCTGTGCAGCTAAATGAAGAGTGTGTTTAGGAGGGTATTAGTGTTTAAGCTGTTGCACATATGTAGTACATTTGAAACCACAATTTTCACACATTTCCCCAAAGCCATTTGTCCATGCTGTGTGCTGTCGGGTATACTTGGGTATTTACATTACAATGCATTATTACATATCTTCCTATTAAGAGTCTTAGGCTGTGTCAAGATTTTTTGAGATGTGCATACAATGAAAAAACATATCAAGACTGTCAACTAAAACATGACACATCCCAGGAGTCACTCAAGCGCTTAACCTTGCACACTTACCCCAAAGGAAAATTTCGGTCAATTCCGACATGTAGCTCCAATATTTGTAAATTTCGAGTTTTTTTTAAACACATATTTCTCTCAGAATAAGACCGCCTTGGGGGACCACCTGACTAATGTGGGGATCAACCGAGACAACGTGTCTGAGATCCTGCATATCTACATGGAGGGTCACTGTGAGCAGACAGAGCTAGCTGCTCTGGCCCTCAGCCTCAAGACCAAGGCATTTCAGGCCCACAGCCCATCACAGAAGGCCTCCATGCTGGCATTCCTGGTTAATGAACTTTGCTGTAGTAAGGCTGTGATCAGGTAATAATCCTGCCTCCTGTCATTTTTGATTTTTACTTATAAAACAAAGCAGTTGTGTAGGGCAGTAATGTTAATGAACTAAACTACCATTAAATCCTGGTCATTCTAAGTCTGTATTGTGAAGTGTTCCTTATGTACCAGTAGCAAGCAAGTTAATCTCTGCCTGAGAGTGGAAAGTATTGGCTTTTTTATATTTATGAATAATGTAAGTACCAAAATGAATAAGACTAATCAGGGTTTAATGGACAGTTTCGAAATATTGCATCAAACTTTGTGCAATCATTTTTTCAGTAGAACTGGAAACACTTTGGAACACTTCTGGTGCACACTGCAGTTTGACACAAAAACACGGTACTCTTCTTGTACAAAAACGTTGTCTGATACTTTTGCAGTGAGATCGACAAAAATATAGATCACATAACCAACCTGAGGAAGGATAAGTGGGTTGTCGAAGGAAAACTTCGCAAGTAAGTATATGCATCATCTAAGTCGTTATTGGGAGACTCTGTGCTTACACTTATACATTTTCCGAATAAGCAAACAATCTAGGTTTCTCAACTAGTCTGTATTTACATGAACGTGCACGCTACAACCTGGCTGTCCTTTTTATGTTTAAAGACTCAGGAGCATTCATGCCAAGAAGACGGGGAAGAGAGACAGCAGTGTAGGGGGAGAAAACAGACACAGCTTTGCCATCCCCACTGCCAGAAACAAATGCAAGAGGAAAGAAGGGGACAGTGAGGAGGAAGAGGACGAAGATGACGACAGTGAAGACCAAGGAGAGGACGACGATGATGATGAAGAAGAATCTGGGGGAAAGAAGGGAAAGAAAGCAGAGATGTGTGAGGAGGAGGTTAGTGACATCCATGATTCTTTTATTGTAGCCAGCGTCTTAAACCAGTGTTTGTTCAGTCGGCCCACTGGCCTCACACTAATGACTTCTTCTCATCTAGGAAGACAGTGTACACTCAGCCAGCATGGAGGAGCTAGAGAAACAGATTGAGAAAACTTTCAAGGTAAATGAAACCCTATAAGAGTTGTTTTCTCTCAGATTCAGCTCATCAATTAATACCTCATGGTTTAACCTGATCTATTCTCTGTCTATTTAGCAACAGAGTCAGATAAGACAGAAGTTATCTGACTCATCTCACTCACTGCGCTCCATGACGATTGGACAGGACCGCTACAAGAGACGTTATTGGGTCTTACCGCAGTGTAGTGGCATCTTTGTTGAAGGGATGGAGAGCTGTGAAGGTACAGACCAAAAATTATAACTCAAATGGTTTTCACTTTTGTCTTTGTTCACCATGTACAGGACAGAAACTTGTGGTGCACTTTGCCTGACCTTTCATGTTACTCAGGTTATGAAGAGGTGGAGAAAGAGAAGAAAAGACAGAGGACTGACCAGGTGCTCAGGGTAAAAGAAGAGCAGCCGGAAGAGCTGGAGAAGCCAACGGTGTCCAGTCCAGCGCAGAGCACAGACGGCGATACAACCACACCAGAGGGCCAGCAGGACAAAGACAGCCTCAATCTCTTTCTCCAGAAACCCGGCTCTTTCTCTAAGCTCAGCAAACTCCTTGAAGTAGCCAAAATGGCTCAAGATTCAGACATCAATTCTCACAACAGTCTTTCTGCTAAAGTCCCTACCACTGCATCTTATTCCTCATATCCCACCTCTCACACAGTCACTACTCAGCAGGGACTGATGGATAAAACAGATATTTTAGTGCCGTCTCTTCTCAGAAGTAGTCCCTGGATAACCTGCAGCCCTGACTCTGTCCTTCATGACAGCCAGCTTTCCAAGATACTAAAGGAAAAGAGCAACCAGTGGTTTAGCCTCTTGCCTCGCTCTCCTTGTGATGAGTCTTCCTTTACCTCCGGCTCCAGCCCTCCAGCCTCCTCCTCTCCTCTACAGACCGTCAGCACTAAATCCCCCTTCTCCCTCTCCCCTAATCCCCTTGCCACAGCCAGGGCTCCTGCTGGGATCAGTAACATGCAGCCATCTGGCCTTCAGGTTGTTAGATAACATAACTCTCAGTCACAAATATTCCAGATCATGTTGTGCTTTTTTTAAAACACAAGTTGGACACCTTTAGGCGGTCCCACTGTATTGCCTCATATTTGTTTATATGAATGTGGAAGTAGCGTCTGATCATAATTTAAATTGTGTGTGTGTGTAATGTCCCCTCAGCAAGTAAAGTCTGGCATTCATCAAAGCAGACTGACACAGTGCGACGTGTCCAACGCAGCAAGTCCCAGCCTGCCCTTCTCTGGGGGTGCTCTATCCCCCATGTTGGATCTGGCCTCCCAGCATGCAGAAAGTAATGGCAACATGGTCTTCTTGCTGGCAAATAACAACTCTGTCAACAAGAGTGAGACCCCAGAGCCCCTGAGTGACAAGCACGATTGTGCGTCATTCCCTGCTGTCAAGACCCAGGATTACCCTAGTCCTCAGCCTATCCCCGAGGGTAAGGATAGCTTACTGCTAGTACGCAATAAGTCAAACATGCTGGACTAAAGATATTCAATGCCCAGAATGACTGTCAATCAGTTATGCTACTTCTCTGTGTTGGTAAAAATGTAACATTCGTGTGATAAACATTTTTGCATGTGTGTTGGCAGAAATGTTGTGTGGCTGGTGGAGGGTGGCACACATGGAGGAACTGCACAGTCTGGTCAAGGCCCTTCATAGTCGAGGCATCAGAGAGAAGGCCTTGCAGAAACAGATCCAAAAACATATGGAGTATACTACCCAGCTCTGTGCCAACAATAAAGATGGTTGGTCCACATTTGCTCTGCTTTTTTTTTACGTCAAGTTAACAAACATGCAGTGAAACAAAAATGCTGTAATTTCACCTTTTGTAATGCTGCATTTGTTTGCTTAACATTCAGTATATTGCATTTGCTTTCAATAGACAGTAGTTTATAATTTTATGCATGCATCTGTGGTGGCAGCGATTGATGTGGCAGAGCTGGAGAAGCGGGAGTTGAGTGAGGAGATGGTGGACGGTTGGTGTGTTGAGGAGAAGGCCATGGAGGTGGATATCAGCCTGCTGCAGCAGGTCGAGGGTCTGGAGAGGAAAGTGGTCTCTGCTCGCCTGCAAGTCCAGGTACAGGCAGATGAGCATCCTACTCTTTCATGTTTGTGCAGCTCACATAGATAATGAGCCACTGTTTTTATCGAAATTAATTTTCATGAGTAATTATCCAATATATGCTTGTCCTTGTCCCATGTCCTCACTTTGTCTTGATGTTACTTACTGTGTCATTAAATGAGATGATGTCTACCTCAGGGTTGGATGCATCCTGAGCCCCAGTCAGAGAGGGGGGATCTGGTGTATCATGAGCACAAGCTCTTATCTTCCCCTGCTCCAGAGAAGAAAGCACAGAGAGAAACCAGCCAGGATGAACATCCCGGCACCGTAGTGCGGCGGCCTGACAATCCCCTTGATATAGCTGTCATCAGGCTGGCAGAGCTGGAGAGAAACATAGAGCGAAGGTAAATGGAGAGAAAAGATCCTTTTTGAGTACAACCTTTCAGATCTGGCTGGATAATTTAATTGTACCTGCTCCTGCACCATTGTTCATTCCACACTCATCCTGGAGATTCTTAACCTCACAGTATGTTGCTTCTTAAACAGGAGTAGCTTGTTTTAATGGTTTTTATCATTCAGTGAATTAATGTTGCAGACTATATATGTGGTTGCGGTACAGTGATGCTGCAGTCTCACTTTCTTTGACCTCAAAACAGGGAGGAAGAGGTGGCACCGGGGATGAAGTTGTGGCGCAAAGCCCTCTGGGAAGTCCGCAGCTCAGCTCAGCTGTCGCTCTGCATTCAGCAGCTGCAGAAATCCATCGCCTGGGAGCGATCCATCATGAAAGTGGTTAGTGGCACTCTCTCTCTTATAAGCACAGATTTGTTTATATTGTTTCATCATAAATAAATGTAAGCACCAATTTTTAGCTCTCACTTAAGATGTCTCTCTTTGTGGAGATTGATCTTTAAGGCTACACAGCTTGTCATTCCATTTCACAAAATATTAAATATAAAACTACTGTATGAATGATTGGTTTATTGAATTTATTTTTAAAAAGTACATAAACGTATTGAAAGCAATAAAAGATCTATATAGAACTATAAATCTGCACAGCTTGTGTTTCTTAAAGCGGGATTGTTTTTAGGCGAGAGGTGACAAGAAACGAATAGTGCGTTAGCATCAAAATATAATACATAATTACCAGGCAACAGCCATATCAAATAATAGCACAATCAGTGACAAATCATCATCATTCAACATGTCTCACCACAAAGAATGGCATAAATCACTAGCTTTCATAGAGATGTATCTTTAAATTCATGACTACGCATATTTGGTGGTTCTAGCACTGCCAGCTCTGTCAAAAGGGGGACAATGAAGAACTGCTCTTACTCTGTGATGGCTGCGACAAAGGCTGCCACACTTACTGCCAGAAACCCAAGATCACTACAGTGCCTGACGGCGACTGGTTTTGTCCCACCTGTGTGGCGAAGGTACACCAGCATGTGTTTATTCCACTGTTACAGTAGATCTAATTGTCAAGTGATAACATAGCTGTATCACATGTACACATTCAATGCATTGATTTGAATATGTTATGTTTTGTGTGGCTCTTCACCAGTCTCCTGTGTGTTCTGTCATTCAGGAGAGTGGTCAATCCCCCCGGAGTAGGAAGCAACTGAGCCGAACAGCTGGAGGAGGGAAAAAAGGCAGTGAGGTAAAACGAAACAGTAAGCCATCTGTGGTGGGAGAGCTCATCAAAGTAGAGGCTGCCAGCAGCAACAGCGTGCCAAAGAAGGGTACAAAGGAGTTCAAAAAGAGAAAAGGAGACGACAGCCCACCCGGCTCCCAAGCCGGCCATGAGAGCCCCGTCTCCTGTTTGAAAAAAGCCAAAACAGCCAAAGACAACAACACATATGGGCTGGCGGTGTGCCGGTAAACACATACTTCCTGCATGCATAGCAGAATTTACTTTAGTTCTTTTCGTTGTAAAAATATTCATTTTTAGATGAGCTCCTGGAATTCAAGACAATCATCCTCATGCAAAAATCAAAGCATCCATTTTATCATGTAATTTCATATCACATAATCTAACGACGTTTAAAAACCTTTTCCCTAACTGGTGAAATGAAAACAAAAATGATCTGAAATTCTATCTTTTCCCTTGTTCTCTCCAGATTACTGCTGGCTGAGCTGGAGGCCCATCAGGACGCTTGGCCCTTTCTCATGCCCGTCAACCAGAAAGTCGTCCCAGGATACAGGAAGGTTATCAAGAAGCCCATGGACTTCTCCACCATCAGAGAAAAGCTCACCAACAACCAGTATGTGTGCTACTGTCACAGTGTTGCTTTAGAAGTAGAAATGTCTCTCTCTCTCTCTCTCTCTCTCTCTCTCTCTCTCTCTCTCTCTCTCTCTCTCTCTCTCTCTCTCTCTCTCTCTCTCTCTCTCTCTGTGTATGTATGTATTTTCTAATTTTCCATTTCTGTTTTGGGTGCTGCATATGAATAAAAACCTTTTCTAACGATTACAGGTACTTGAATTTGGAAACCTTCATCGTTGACGTGAACCAGGTTTTTGATAACTGTGAAACATTTAACGAAGATGATTCTGAAATTGGACGAGCCGGCCACAGCATGAGAAGATTTTTTGACAAGCGGTGGACTGAACTGCTGGAGTAGACAAATACAGTTTGGACTTTCTACGCTACTCTCTACATATCAAACTTGGTCTCTGGTGCTGGAGGCCTTCTCTTCACCTGAGACACTAAATCAGCAAATAAGTTATAATAACACCGCAATGTAAAACGACAAATTCTCCTGTTGACAAAACACACTTGTTGAATATCTTAAAGTGCAATACTGTAGTCTTTATCAAAATGCACTGACTCTTGGACATAATATTTTATTTGGGAATGAAATATTTCCACATTAGATATGCCCTTGGCGTTTTTATCATCAGTACTTTAGCTTAGTGTATACATGTGTATTTATTTTCTCAAGTATTTATGTCAGTCTTTTCTAAGAAAAAGCAGGACATGGCACTCAGCTTTAAAAAAAAATAAATCTGAAGATTTATGGACTTTTGAACAAGCCAATTAAAAAAAATTGTTTACAGTTTTTGGGCTGTACTACTGTTAATCTGCGAGGTAATTGTGTAAAGGTGTTATCACTGTCACTATTTACAAATCTAATTTCTAGCATGTATAGAGTGTACTTTCAGTGCACTCTGGTTAAAATATTGTTAATGCATAAAGATGATTGTAGCACTTCATGTCTTATACTGTACTCTGCCTGTGCTGAATATCCACTCAAAACATGTGGTCTCCTCAGTATTGTAGTGCCTGACCTCTGACCTCTAAACAGTGTATGGAGAAGTGTGTTGTTTTTTCTATTTTCAGTTTGTCCTACACAATATACTGTAGGAAACTCTTACACAAAATGTAACAAATACACAGAGCTTCTTCTCTGAAAAGAATTGATGTGGTGCAAATAGTGTTTCATCTCCAAGCATTTCCTTTGGCCAGTCTTGTCAGACATCCTGTGGACAGACTTGAAACCTGCACTTGGCTTTAATCCAGCTGGGAGTCAGACAGTCACGGTCCACCAGAGACATCTCAAGACAGCTGAAGTCAGGAGACTTGAAGTAACTGTATTTTTTATGAATATTGTGAAATGAGTAGCGACTTTTGTGGGAATATTATTTTTGAATAGTGGGTGTGTGAACTGTTTAAAATAAACCTGTTTTTCAAAATAACACTTTTAGGCCCTCACTATCTTTCCTATTTATTCAGAGTAAGTAAAATCTTTAATATTAATCGCGTTGCAATTTTTTTAACCATGGATTTAATTTGAAACATTTTGATTTGGTTTACATTGGTTTAATGCTTAACTGAAATGGAGTTAATGCATTGATTTTATTCAGTGCCAATGAAGAAATGTTACAAAGTACATTTACAACAAATAAAATATGCAGCATTGTTATGGAAAAAAATATTACCCAACATAGTAAAATAGGTCAAATTAGTTCCCCATCGACCAGCTACAACATAAAAATGCTGCTTCCACTTCCATTCAAAAATTGAAAAAAATTCAAATCCAATAATATAAATATAACACTGAAAAGTGCCATTCTCGATTGTGATAACATTAAGTATTGTTTTTAATAGTCAAACTATTACTAAAGAAATATTTGTACTTTGTATTGAAATTATAGTGTAAAAGAAATGGACTGGGACCATTGTGCATCTCATAGTAGCTCACATGATTAAACAGCTGTGCGAGATAAGAAAAGGAATTTACAGCCGGAAGAGGAAATACTTGATGAGAGACGCTTTCGACACATAAGAAGCAACGGTTTGTGTTGATGTTTGTATCTTTGCTGTATTTTAACGAAACGCAGCTTCCCGTCAGGTGTTTGTCGCTCCGCTCTTTCGTTTCCCAGGCTGATATTTGGGCGTTTGCGCCACCTTGTGAGCGAACTGCTCCCCGTACATCTGTCATAAGATGGTGTCAATAGTTCGCGCGCATCGACCTGCTCCGTTGATAAAAGTCTCAGTGTTTATAACCCAGCAGACTTCTCGAAGCTTCCTTGTTCTCCTCTCACGGCCCAAGCTACGGGGTTCACTGCAGCTGCTCCAGCTCACGTGGCAGCTACCTGCTCAGCTGCTCCACCGACGGATCCACCATCGTGTGGGGCTCACAGACAGGTGAGGTGGCCGCGGTACTGCAGCACCCGGCCCGCAGTCCGCTCCGAGTGTGCGCGGCTGCACCAGACTCCTCCCAGCTGCTGGCAGGGGCCTGCGATGGCCACGTGGCCCTCTAGGACATTACGCAGGTACAGAATGATTCGGTGTCAATCACGTCAACAGTTATATTATATTATCAGACGGTATAAAGCGATCAAGGGCCAGTTTGCTGTCTAGTTGCAGCCTTAAAGTGACATTTTAAAGGGCCCATATCATGCTAAATTTCAAGTTCACACTTGTGTTTTGAGTTTCTACTAGAACATGTTTACACGCTTAAATGTTCAGAAAACGCATTCGTTTTCTTATACTGTCTGTTTAAATGCACAGTACCTGTATTCACTCTCAGTCTGAAACACTGTTTAGTGCCACCCTTCACAGTCTGCTCTGATTGGTTGCAGTACAGCGTATTGCATAGCAGCGCTCTCAGTAACTCAGTCGTGGAATGACTGTAACGGAACTGTAGCAGCATTTTCTACCTATATTATAGTTGTGACATCACAACAGTACAGCAGTCCTGACAGCTCGTTTAAAGGCACAGTTTTTCAGTGTGGGCCTTTTGCATTTTCCCTTCAGATTGAGCATTTTGATCTTTTCATAGTATAAAAGTAGAGTATATAATGCATAGTGTAGCACCTTCACCTGTTTATAATCATAAAGACATGGAAATCTCACTTTTTACAATGTGGGAACTTTACATTACATTACATTTTTCTTTATAATAAGTGTTGTTCAAGTATCTTTTAAAAAGTAATTAGTTACAGTTACTAGTTACTTCTTCCAAAAAGTAATTAAATTAGTTTCTGTTACAAATTACAAAAGTAACTTATCTATCTTATCTATCTTAACTAATGCATTTCTTTCAAGTACATTTTTAAATGCTCAAATGTGACCCCACCTCCACCACTCTTTAACACAATTTAACATACATGTGCATGTACAATTTATTTATGATAAATCTGAATATTATAATGAAACGGACACTTCATACAATACGTTATTAACACAATGTACACAAATGTAAACTACTTTAATGTTGATGTGGGACAAAGGGGGACTAGCCTTCAATGAAATGCCATGTCTGAAGATATTAAGTTTATATAGTGGATCAAAACAAATACACAATAGATGCTTTGGAATTTTTAATATTTACTACCCCTCATTTGGGCTCGCCATACCTGTCTCTCGTTGATTGACTCGCTTCTGTTGTTCGTTGTGTGTCCAACTAAGCGTACTTTCTAACACCCGCCCAACTCTACCTCTGATTGGCTTAACATGAAATTTTACTCAACCTCAAATAATCATGAGCATTTATGCGCTTGTCCCGTGCACGGCCCACTAACCAAGGAAGAACCGTTAAAAAAAGTCTTTGCCTCTGGGCTCAGAGATCTAGTTGGTCTGACGAAAAAAAAACTATGTTAAATACTACTATATTAAATAACGCCGTTATTTATTACGCCGTTATTTATAACGCCGTTATTCCCATCACTGATCATTACTATTGTAAGCAATTGTCAAAGCAAGTTATTCATTATTATAAATTACTCAAAAACTCTGCAAATCTGTGTTAATGGTTGTTCTCGATGATGCCACTTATAATTTCTTAGAGCCCATTCTGTCCATCTGACCACAATCACTTTACTATAACATATTACAAACAAACACATCAAATCCTCACATGTGAGAAGCTGGAACCCGTTGGCATTTTTGCTTGATAAATGACCTAATCAATTATCAAAATAGCTGTTTGATCAGAGTAGACTGACAATGATTTCTCCCTGACCACTCAAGTCAAGCTTGAAGGTTCACTCTTGAACTTGAAATCCCAATCATAAGGTAAAGAACTTGTTTTTACAGCCATATCTTATGGCCTTCATCAGCAAATAGTCATTGCGCACCATTCTGATGCTTACATTAAAATATTCTGATTGGTACACTGAATATGTTTCATGTGATTATTTCATTAGAGTTTGGCGGAACATTTTGTGTTTATTTGGAGCCCTTTGGTTAAAGGTAGGAAGGTGGCTGGAAAAAAATAAGGTTTTCAGGACCTTAAAACATTTTTAAGTCCATTGGGTTAGACCCACAGTACATTCAACCTACTCAAGAAAAATTAGGGTTACTTAACTCTCTACTACATTAAGGCAGGTTTAACAATAGGGACACACGGGACTAATGCACACTAACAGCCAGACAAGCATTTATTGACAAGAACTACCAACTTGATTTAAAAATGTTACTAATACCATCTTTATCTGACGATCCCAGCTTTCACAAGCCCCCCTTAGGGCTGCTGTGGCTCTCTAATTAACTAACCCTCTCACAGGTGGTTTAAATTAATCTCAATCCAGGACTCCATAGCCTCGTTCACATTAGTTTCACACAGCTAGAGTCCTTTGTTTTACAGCATTCCCGGTAAACCTGGCTATTTATAACTGGCTAGTCCTAACCCAATGTGTGACTCTAACATTGTCTGTTACATATGCAGCGCAGTGAGCGAGGCCAGTGTTGTGGCGTGCTGCTTATCTCCCTGTGACCAGGTGTTTGTGACGGCCTGCACCCACGGAGACCTCAAACTGTGGGATACTGACATCAACCTCTTGCATGCTGAGGAGGACGCCCACGACCTGGGAGTCAGCTGCTGCAGCTTTGCACCAAAGTTTGAAGTTGGTGAGTTCTTAGTGTTTTAAAGGCCAGTATAAGAAAATACAATAATCACATTTCACATTTTATATTCAGTTCGGTTCAGACACTTTATTAATCCCAGCGGGCAGTTCATTTGCAGCTTCCAAGTCCAGGCAGTCAGTACCAAAGAACATTCACCAATCCCTTATCATTAGTGGTGTCTATACATGCAGATAGTTTGTCTGTTGATGGTTTATTATTAAGTCATTTATCAAGCAAAATACCAAACATTTGCTGTTTCCTTTCATGTGTTTTACAGTCATTGCTGCTTTGTACTGTTGACAATCATTGTAGACTAAATATCTTTGGGTTTTGGACTACTGATCAGAAAAAACAAGCAATCAGCAAGGGCTCTAGGAAACTGAATCTTTAGTTGTTGTTTTTTTTTTTTTTACTATTTTCTGACTTTTTGTTAACCAGATGGCATTGATTAATAATAACAATTAGTCTGTAGATATGTAGATTAATAATGAAAATAATAGGACTTGTCACCATCTCAGAACAGAACACTCTTGATTGAGTCTTTTGTGATTTCGGGTGAACTAATCCTTTAATTTGTAACTTAATTCATCTTAAATCAAGAGGACATGTACAGTATTTGTACTTTGCCACGTTTGGGGAATAAAAAACATATTTTTGTTCTGAAAATTTTCTTTTAATCTAAACCCTATATTTATGCCACATACAGTGAAACAGATGCTTGCCATGTGTTGTTACACTTCACATACAGGCAGTTATTCTGTTATTAAAGTCAGTCGAGCATGAACATTAAGGAAAGAGGGAATGTGGCTGTTTTTCGTGCTGCAGATGGCTGCTGTGTGGAGTTTCGACTGACCTCCTGCGGACAGGACAGCCAGCTAAAAAATATGGATTGTTTCCCAGCGTGAAGTGCAGGTAGGCCGACCCCTCCTTCTTCCTCCCTGAACTGAAAGCTGTCTCACTTCATCTCCCATGAGAGAGAGACCCAGAGAGAACCTGCTGACTGCTTTAACCTTGGTATCGCTCTGCAGAATAGAGGAATTTTATTAGTGTGTGGAATAAATCTGCTGCAGACTGACTCATTAATAATGGATCCCTTTAAGACATTCTGCTGAACTACAGCAGCTGCAGAGGACGGTGTGTGTGTGTGGAGAAGAGTTGGAGAGGAAATCAGGTGCACGCAGTATATCCACCGTGACATTAATATCTTGTACAACCGACAGCAGGACACAAACATTTAGTGTATGTTCACAGGTTGTGTAACCAGCCTGCCGACTGTATTTTCATTAGTGTTTGAACACTCCATGTTATTAGTTCCTAAGATGTGTTTCCGTGGTAACTGCTGTATCTGGGGAGGATAAGATGTGTCACACGAGGTGACCAGCTGCGGTCAGTAGGGATTTTTCATTTCTGTGCAGCTTGTAGAAAGCCACCGAGCAATGTCTGTGCTCATTTCATTTCTATAAAATGTATTTTTCACATGTGTACTGTATTTCTATGTGGAGGAGCTTTCAACCTGCTCACCCTCCTGAAATGTGCATTTATCTTGTCTTTGCAAGAGGATTGCATGCTTAAACCCTTCTCCCCCTGTTATATGATAAAGAGACTCATGTGTGGATGATTCAGGGAACCAAGGGGCCAATTTAGAAGCTGGGATCACTGTCTAAATGAAACATTTAGCTTACTTGTGTTTGCAGCCCCATATTTTTATGGCTCCATATCCACAGAATATGGTCTTATTTAAGCTCTGAGGGTCAACTCTTTGAGGTATGCTTTGAGGAAAGGAAAAGACTGCAAATCTGCCTTTTTCTTTTCTCCACCAGCATACCTCTCGAACATTTAATTTATTTACACAAGTGCACATTTAGATTTTGTCAGGTTTAATAATGGGGTTTTGTTTTTTCCTTACCAAGAAGTACAGGTGCTTCACTTCACATCTAGAATATGCGTGCAAATAACAAATTAACCTCCCACAGGGCCTGAAAACAGCAGTTTTACACTAATGGAGGAAAGGGAGGTTCAATTTAGTATGTGTGTATTTACAGGCTAATCATTTAAATACTGTTATAGTCCGATTGATTTTTGCACACATGGGATTATTGCAGGACGACTTATTACTCTGTTCTCTCAGAAGTATCCTTTATATCTTAAGCTGTGAATGTCTCTGGCTTATTGCCAAAAAGAAAATCTTTTGTTTCCAAGCGGCTGTCAGCAGGTGGCACAGCTGCAAGCTAGCAGGAGGGAAAGAGTTATTGACAAATACAAACACTATTCTTGGTTGAACTCTAAGGTGTGTGTATGTGTGTGTGCGTGTCTGCGTGTGCGTGTGTGTGCGTGCGTCCGTCCGTCTGTCCGTCCGTCCGTCCCCCAGGCTGTGTCATGAAGCTGGTTCACACTCTTACCAGCCAGTCAGCTCCAGTTTTGTCTTGCTCTTTCTCTTCTGATGGAGAGCTGGTTGTCTCGGGGTGAGACACACACACATACACACACACACACACAAATCAATTCGTATTGACACACGTGTGACGAGCACTGATAAACATCCCCTTATTTGGCAACTGAATATTGACTATTTTTGTCCTGTAATGTAATTTGTTGTATTATTTGCTGTGAAGTCATTTGCTCATTTGGGACAAATTAGGTTTAAATTAATCTGTCGTCTATGTTGAAAAAGTACATTTTTTTCTGTGCTGTAAACAGCAGATGCCACTGCTGAGCATGTGTCCTGTTATTCTGTCAGTTGGCCACAGGCGAGGAGTCTATCTTGTTGCTTGTTTGCATTCCTCTGCTGTTTCTGGCTTTAATTCAAACATGCTGAAGGTTTATCTGTACTTATATAATGTGTGTGTTTTTGTTTGGATCCACTGTTTTGCAAACGCATGCATATGGATTCTGCAAATGAAGTTTACTATGATTATTTAACAGTTTGGTGGATAACAGTGTTGCTATATATGATGCGGTAAATAAAGCACAAAAACACTTGTAGGGTGTTTTGGGCTGGCTTTGCTGCTTCAGTTAACTACTTTCTAAACATGAAATGCCAGCCGCAGTAAACAGATGCCAAACATTCCTGTTCTGTTCATGTTTGTCTGGACTTCGTTTACAGAACCTGGGAACCCTGCTTAACAGTTTGAAAGAGCATGACAGGTAAATCACCTGACTTCCCATTGCTGTGCAATCTCTGCTGTTATCAAACAAAGTAGGAGTCCAAGTGTTTTAAAATCAAAATGTGTGATTTTTGCTTGAATAGTTTTTCCCAGAAGCACTTTGTGCAGTGATGCAATAGTATATTATCCAGCGCTGCTTTCCAGACAGTCATTGAAGTGGCACGGCAGGTTGGCACCAGCTGAGCCCTTTGAAGTGCTTGAAAGGGTTTAAGATACTGTACAATCTAAGACTGGAATTTTTTTTCCAAGGGTAGGAGAAACCTGACTTTTAGAGCTGATCTCTTTCTATGTCAATTTTAGTCTGATATACACACCCTTCACATTCCTGCTCCTCTTCCTCCTCCCTGAAGGTATGTGACTGCTGTTGCTCTGTCTCCCACCATGCTATGGATTGCAACCGGATCCATGGACAGAACCGTAAAGGTGTGGAGAATAGGAGATGGGGTCAGCAGAACTGGTACATATTTTAAAGAGAATTGTTTAGGTCGGCGCCTACAAATGCACAATCACTCCTCCTTTAATTGAAACCGACAGTTAGCAGTGGTTCAAAGCCCAAGAGTCATTTGGAGTGCCAAAGCCTACCAAAAGAGTGTTTTGGGGAGATATCCAGCAGGAAAAGCTCCTATTACAAATGTATTGCTGTCTGGCTGCAGTGTCTAGAGGAGAAATTGTGATTGATGTTTATTGGTGCAGCAGGGCAAACTACCACTGAGCCTCAGAGGGCCGTTGTTATGGAGGTAAATCTTTCCAGAAAAAAAGTTCAGCCCGACATGAAAGATAACATTTGGAATACTAAATGAAAAGGTGCACTCGTTAGACATCTGGAGGCCGTGAAGCCTCATCAGGGCAGCTTGCTATTTGCCATTAGTCAGGTTGATGTTGACAAGGAAATTTCATCTCAATGAAGATCTGTCTTTTTTTCATGCCTCTACCTCTTTATCTCCCATTTCCTTTCATCTTGTTTTTTTCTTTCTTTCTACATATTAAAGTTATTCCCTTTTATGTTTTTCTGCAGCATCTGAATCAAGACAGTGTGCCATGGTAAATAAATCCATCACCCTTTTTTCTCCTTACAAATGTTATTATGTTATTCACAGTAATCTTTGAGCTAACAGACACCAGCCAGACAGTTTTATTGTATGATGTTCTTTATATGTGAACGGTTACGATACCAAGAGTCTAGTAAAGGTGTTTAGGTCATTTAAGGTCTTTAACATCTTTTCTTTTGAGCTATTTTGTATTGCACTCTGTCTTTTTTACATGTGACTGAAAGCTTTTTTTTTTGTCATGTTCTTATACTGTAGATCGTGTTGTGAAGCTAATGGGATCAAAAAAAATGTCTGGCTTCAAAGGATAAGGCTGGTATTATTCAACATTTTTCTTAATGCCAGCAAATCCCATGAAGGGACAGGAACAACAGTGTGTTGGTCTGTCTCTTAACCCCTTCCCAAGGCAGTGCGTTTCCTGCTGAATTGTTAATAATGGGTCGCAAAACTGTAGTTTGATTTTAAAAGTGGCTCAGTAATTTGTTAATACATATGGGCACAGTAGTTTTTAGAGTTGCCATAAACTGTGGTGGCAACAGTTGCGTCCCCCCTCAGGGTTAAGAGGAATAATGTGGCAGCTTCCTGTGTGACAAGATACCTGCAAAACAAATGGCCTTCCCATCAGCCACAGCTGTACTCTGTGTTTAGTGCTAATTGGCAAATGCTAGCATGCCAATCAATTAACACAATGAACTAAAATGGAATAAAACAGAAATACATAGAGTGCAGTGGAAGATGTGACCATAAATAACCCAAAATGTCATTTTAATCCCCTACAAAACCATTTTCCACCCACACAGGTGTTTTCACTTAGTTTATTAGACCTCTTCACTACAAACTAGGCTTGATTGACACCTTCCTCACTCTCCTGTTAGTTTAGTTGCACCTGTTAGGGTGGGACAACCTGCCCTGTTATTATTCTTATTGGTGTGAGTCCCAGTATAACCAGTCTAATCAGCCAGTCATTAAAAACACCTGTGTTTGTGGGCGGGGTTAGTCAGGTCAGCGGATCAGAAATGGTTTTTGGCTCTAAACCGTTCTTTGCTTCATAAACAATATTTAAAAAAATGAATTTGACATAAACAGAAGGCACTAATGCATTTGTAAGGGGCTATTTCCAGCTGCGGATTGATACATATTAGGCATGCTGGTGAGTATTTATGGCAGCAGGAAGTTGACCGTATTAATGGTAATGTAGGAACATGTCACCCAGTGCAAATGTAATGTTATTTTTGGACAACAATGAAGGTATGTGGCACTGGACTGAGTGATCCGGCTTTACTACTGCTGACAATGAGAAATAGTTATCTCCAGACTTGTGCTGTGAATTATAGCGATGATGATGAGACCCCAGGGTAGACCAAGAACATGCTGGAGAGATCGTGGCTATGTCTCAGTTCTCTTAAATTGCATCCTTGGCTCCTCCGCTTGCGTCCCTTCCTCGCGTCTTAGTCCGTCCCACCAAGGAAGCATGGGAGAGAATGGGCGTTTCTCAATACCAAGTAAGCAAAGAACGGACTTGTGTTCTTGGGGAGACCGTACTTGCTGGCTGTACCTG
>NC_048417.1:15908828-15945825 GCF_013103735.1 Etheostoma cragini
CTTTGGCCACCAAACATGACGTTTCACGAGAACACAAGAACACAAGTCCATAGAAGAACACATATTGAGAAACGCCCAATGTTTGGAAATTATGGGAGGAGAGAGGAAGCGAGAAGTACTTCTCAGTTCCCTTTTTCATTGATGGCTTCTCGTGAGCCCTCCTCGATGCTCACTCAATAAGAGCTTTGAGACGGCCTTCACAGAGGAGGGACAGAACAACTATATCTATAAAATAGGAGACATGAGATGCAGCCTGAATATCTCAGCTGGTTTGGTAATGTGTCAGGATCCCCCAGAAGGAGCTACCTTATTTAGTCTGATGCCACCTGGACCTGGAACTCAGATAGGGGGAAAAAAATGGATGGATGATGAGGAGAGCTTCATATATGCATCTGTCCAAGTAATTAAACACTGCAGTCTGAGCCGTCCCAGTCTGCAGTGCAGCTCTGAGGTTTTCATGCTTTTGGCACAGTGATTCAATGACTCAGCCTCCTAGACTGGGAGACTCCACACATATAGAGGAGGTGGTGTTACTCTGCTCACTGTCGTGTAGACACAATAAGTGGATCTTTCCATTTAGTGTAACTGAGCTTGGGGCAGGAGTTCTGTTTGCATAGTTTTACTTTAACTGTACTTTGTCTTTAGTGTTAATGTTAGCCCGCTATCTTGCTAAACTAAGACGGTAAACAAGATGGCCAAGATTTCCTGCTAAACATCAGCATGTTTAGTATTTAAGAGGAAATCCTTTTGTAGAGTAAAATATGCACTGATTATGAATTGTCTAGCACAGGTAGGGAGAGGTGGGTTGTGTTAGCGTGGTAATGATCAACACCTCCCAGTCTTCAGGGTTATCTCTTCCACGCGGCTAATGGTGGGCTACGGGAACCATGAAGCTGCTGCAAGGTGCCGTTAACGAGGCCGGCACACAACAGGCCATTTTGTCTCGGCCCTGTATGAGAAATGATGACTGCTCGCTCACGTTGTGTCGTGTGAAGGTTGATGAGCTGCATGCTGGCACAAGCTGAAGTAACGCAACCCGTGCGTGCGTGCGTGCGTGCGTGCGTGCGTGCGTGCGTGTGTGTGTGATCAGCACAGAGGGAGTGTGTCCTTGTCTGAGTGTGAGGGGAAATTGTTTGTTTGCATCAGATACATTTGTTGTAGGAGGTTGGGGGTATAATAGCAGAGCACTTCCTCCCTTCCTGTTGTGCATTTTGCAGGAAGGAAGTTGCCAGGTCACTCCAGGCTGCTGGTTGCTGATTGGTCGAAGGAGGATGTGCAGACTTGGCTATGTGAGGAAGGGCTGCAGGAACTCGTCAGCATCTTTAAAGCCAACAACATCGACGGAGCAGAGCTCAGCCAGCCGAACAAGGAATCAGCAGCAGCAGAGCCAGGAATTGGTAAAGTTGGAATATAAAACAGTCATGTACTGTATATTAGTGTGTGTGTGTGTGTGTGTGTACACACTCACTGGGACTCAGTGCTTTTTGTGGGGATTTGTTGTTTGATCCTAAAACATGACAAGCTTCAATTGGATAGCGTGATATAAGCCGTTTTTTTTATTATTTTTTTTAATCGATGTTCTGATTTATCCCCCCGCTCCCCCTCCCCACAACTCTTTCCCAAACAGTGTTCTGATTTAGGGACCTGACGCTGCAGCGTTTCTATCTGCTTATACAATCACGCTGTGTGGACAGAACCCCATGGGATGACCTTTCCGTCACAAACAATGATAATCCCTCTGAAAATAAGATTAGTCCATCCAGGGTCGTCCAAGGTCTCAGTGTAGAAAATGACGGTTCAAAAAGCAGCCAGAAAACTCCCTGCAGTGGATGGACACACTGCAGACACTAGTGTTGAAGCTGCTACACTATAGTACAGTAGATGTACATATTATCGCCACCAAGGCAGTTATGTTTTCAAGAAATACTGCAGTTTAACATTGATCAGACTGTGATGCTTGGCATAAAGACTTTATTTTTGTACAATTTTTAACTGAGATATGTTTTGTTACCTTCATACAGAGTGTGGGTTCCATGCCACGTTCTAAAGGCAAAGAGCAAGTGATTATTTGTTTTTGGTGAGGGTAGCTCATTATGTGGCCCTTTTCATAAAGGACTTTTTGGATTGTTTAACTCCTGCATGAATGCCATAATGCCCAGAAAAAGGCATCTTTACTCTAATTACTGGTATTTTGTGCCGACTGTAATCACGTAACTAGCTGCATCACAGTCCCACCCTTAATAATGTTAAAAACACCCTTCTGGCTGTTTTTGTCTTTGCTTTAATTGGAAAGCAGCAAACACAGTAAACAACAATAGTAAAGCCAACTTTCCTTGCATGCTGCTCAGTTATGCGAAGCATGTCCTATGGACTGAGCAACTCTTTTTCCATGTGTTTAGCACGGAGGTCAGCTCTTATCATTACCACAGAGCAAGCACAGAGGAAACGGCACGTTTTCTGTTCTTTTTGTGCTGCGGAACCAACCGCTATCATTTTCAATGCATGCTGTTTGTGTAAATTAGTATGTACATACACACACCAAATTAGATCCCAGCACACTTTACTTAATGAATTATACATGAATCTTTGAGTAAGAGGAGGAAAATAAAGTTCCTCTTGGATATAATTCAGTGTTTCCATGTGGAGACAGCCTCATTCTGCAGTTTTATTGTAGCGTCTCATCAATCTAAATGTAAAGTGGACTGTATAGTACTAATGGCTTTTGCCACCATGAAAAATGTGAGAATTTATGGAAATCTTAAATCCCATATAGCTGTTAATGCCCGTTTTTCTATCAGGACTAATTTATTGAAGGAATTGGAACATTTAATAGGTTCAACGTGTTTCCCCAAGAGAAGACGTTTTGATTGAGCAACATCACTTTTTCCAGAGGGTTCAAAGTATTTATGCTTGCGACAGCAGGCCTCTCCTGCATCTGCCTGTTTTAAAACTCGTGTGTGTCTGTTTATACTGTATTGTAGTTTTTTGCTGCAGCAGTTTCACTCCACTGAGTTTACGAGTTGCCAGTCAGTTGTGACGCATACTTAAATGCTTTCCTCTCTCCATTTTGTGCTCTATGAATGAGTGCAAAATTGAGGTGGAGAAGTCTGTCCTTAGAGCACAATAGCTGATTGTGAAGATCTCTTCAGTTGGGATGACCCAGATTGTGTCCTAAAATGGAAAGAAATTCCTTCAGAACATGGTTGTACGTTATTAAATACAAGAGGAAACTTTGAATACATATACATGCTCAAATAATGCTATAATTGAATTCAATTCAATCCAATTATTCTAAACAACTCACTACTTTTGGGTCAATTTTTAAACAAAATAATTTATTTTCCCCACCATAAGTTTATTCAGTTTGCGGAATTGATTTCCACCACAAATGTCTTACTTTTGTGATTTTTCCCTATTAGGTGTTAATTTCTGTGTTGAATACATTTAAAATCCACAGGATTAACGTTTACAAAACTAAAAATGGGGTTGCTCTTGACATTTTGTTAGCTGAGATAAATCCAAATAATTAAAATGTGTCTGGGTAACTAATTCCTTACACCTGAACTCAAATTTGGTAGTCTTTAGCAACTTCTCTTACAGTTTGAAACTAATAGACAATTTACACCTTGTACTATTTGAAAGTATTAAAGTATACGAATATGAGTGAAATACAGTAGGGATGGATGGAACAGCGGGGCAAAATGCTCTTTTATCATCACTATTCCTATGTTCTTACTTATAGATTTACAGAACATTCCTTTGCTCAATAAAATTGTTAAACTGAGCACTGAAATGTTATTTGTACATGAAAACAATATATTGTTTGAGAGTCCAGACCGGAAAAGGTTTTTCACTGCAGCTGCTCTTTCACTGTATCCCTGCCTGAGCCCGGCCCTGCCACTACACACGGATCACTGAGTGGTTCTAAAGGTCCTCCCTCCATTGTAGCTGGTGTTGAAATTTGCAGCTGATAACAAACTCAAAAGGTGCTGTTAGTGATCAGAGACATGTAACTGTGTGCAGTAATTTCAGGGGGGGGGGGGGGGGGGGGGGGGGGGGGGGGGGGGGGGAATTGATTCTGTTGTGTGTCTGTTGCTTTGCAGTTTCGGTTCCACAGAAAAAACACTGATGCTTCTTAGTGCAATAACATTAACAAATGGATGTGGTCCGGTTTATGTGAAGCAAAAATAGTTTGTATTCTATTCATTTATCATCAGAGACTAAGTTTGAACTGTTACAAGAAATTGCATTGCATGTGATGTAATTGCCCACTTGCACTAAAGGGTGTTTTTTTTTCAGAGTCTGTGGCCCTCCAAAGTTGTCTCCTGAGGAAAATCAAGGCCTTGAAGGCGGAGCAGAGCGGTTCAGATGCCCCAGATGAGTTTCTCTGTCCAATCACCAGAGAGCTGATGAAGGATCCAGTCATTGCTGAAGGTTAGATGATAAATACTAAAAACCTGTCCAATGTCTTAAACCGAATCAAAGACAGACATACATTATCTCAGCGTATTCTGTCTATATATATGTTTAAAATCCACATGGGCGTTCCTACGAGTGAGAATCCATGGAGAGCTGGATTAGGGGCAAAAACAAAACAAGACCCATGACGAACCTGCTCCTACAGACAACACTGCTCACCCTTTATGGATCTCTGGAGATGGCGATAACACAGTGGAAGTCGAGCCAGTAGACAACAGCTCATTTAAGCTTGTTTGCCAACTAAACAGGTATTTCATGACACAGGAGCTGCTTATCTGATAACAAGCGTTGTTGTCGTCATTGAAAGAAGTAATTACTATGAATAGTTTTTTCAGGGTACCATTCTAATCAGAATCCTATAATTTAACAAATAAATATCTGCATACCTGCTAATTGTACGGCATTATGTATTTGAAGACATCGCTCAAAGTAACACTAACGCAACTTTTGAAAGTAGAAATTATAAATGTTGGCAAACTGTTATCTATATACGGTTTTAGCATCTATTAATATTCCTTAATGGACAAACCGTTGACCAGTCAGTGGCAAATTCAACCAAACTACATAAAAAATTGCTATGCAACTGTGACGATTGACTAGTTTCTTTTCTTGTGGCTGAGGCGCTATAGAGTAGCTTTTTTCCCCCAAATGTAAAAAGAGAAAACTTTGCAGAAATAATTGGCTATGTAATGTGCCATTGTTCTGTAATTGCCACAGAGGCTGCTGTCACAAATCTTAGTCTCACTTTATTAATCTGTTGCATCAACCTGAAGCTTTTTGGCCGCAACTAAACGGCTGTGTGTTTACACTCCTCTTTAGGCCCATGCTAATTGTTAAATGTCCTCTTAACTTAAGCAGCCTTGTGTTTTAGAATAAAAGTCAGCAGACCTCTTTGTTTTTGCCTCAGTGGGTCTTTATTTCTCTCCCATGGTGGATATGGCAGTAATGTTATATTACAGTATGTGATCACTGCTAATAAAGCTCACAATACTGGAAACATGGAAACAATTGCATTTAATGTACATATTAAAATAGAGCTAATGGCACTGTGCCCCCAAACCATTTGTTTTTATAGATTGTTGTCTCTGTAATATAAACTGCACTTTTAGCATACGCCAACGCAACATTGAGAATCACTAAATGTTGTAATAGCTGTGCAAAAATAACTATATAAAATATATTGCTTTTACAATTAACCAAGCCATTGGCGCTGTAAATAAATTAAACTAGACAGCAACAACAAGCAGATACAGAAAGGAATCCAATGTTAATGGTGATTCATATAATGTAACACATTAACAAATGCTTTTTTTGACATTTAAACATTGTGCATAAACTCAAAATACACAAGTCTGAACTTGTCAATACACTTAACATAGAACTTCACTGAAAAGAGGGAAAAATATTTATATAATATACACCAGAGGATCTATAACATCCTTTTGTAAAACACAGGAATGCCCGTCCTTTTAGACTTTCTTACACCTTTACTGTGGACTCTTCCTTTTTTCTCCTATCAGCACCATGGATGTAATGAACACAGTTCAAACCCCATTTCACTCATTCAAAACTATTCTGTAATAACATGCTGTAACTGAATGTTGTTTAAGCACTTGAGCGGCCTATGTGTGTGTATAAAGTGCTCACTGTCACCATTGTGTTAATAAGGACTGTACACTACATGTCCAAATACTTCCTTCAGTGCAATGTCTCCAGCTTGGCTGAATGACAGTAGACATGTCATGTAACAGAAGCTGACAGCCACAAGCGACGGGTCGGGAGGAGAACAATTTGGAGCATTTGGTACACTGCCTGCAGTCTATATTCACACAGGAAAACAAACTGCTTGCAAAGTGTACTTCTTACAGGCCTAGAAGTGAGAATGTTGGGGTTGGTTTAAAAAAATTAAAACTCCTCACTCTTGACTTTTGCTTGTGTGCATTGTGGACTGTATGAAAGATAAAACACATCTTTACACGTTTGATTCTATAAATGATCGCTTTGGTTTCATCGAAGCTACGTGAAGGGCAGAATTATCTCGGGCTAGGCCAGGCTGCTTGGGCTTACTGTCTATGAACGTGTGCGGCATCGCCAGTGCTGGCTTGGACTCTTTGTAACAGTTGGCGGCTTGGCAGAACTTCTCTGTGAATTCCTTGGCGTGCATGCCGTTTTGTAAGCTACTCATTGCCATAGCACCCTGAGGTGGTGGAAGTTTGTGCTGCTCCTGGTAAGTGCTCACTGTTTTGGCGTAAGGCAGCTCACAGTCGACAGGCAGCAGGCCCATTGATGACATGTTGTGACACACCAGACCGTCAGACGAGTGGTTCAGCCAGCCACGGCTGGCAGACTGCAGGCTCGGGTGACTTTGCAAGCCGTGGTGCTGCTGCTGCTGCTGTTGTTGAATTTGCTGCTGTTGGAGAAAGCGTGCTGTCTTGTCAGTTATGCCCATGAAGGGTCTGGGTTTGTACTCTGATCCAGAACTGGCCTGTTGGTTGTGCTTTGTTTTTTCAGTGATCTTGGTGCGGACATCAGGTCCCAGCTTGCCGCTGTCTGATAAACTGCTGCTGGACGCCAGGCTACTGGTAGAGCTGGACACGCGCATGCTGCTGCCTCCTCCCTGTGATCCTGTTGCATCACACATCCCATCCTTTCCTGGCTCAGTATGGTTTCCCTGGGGTCCAGGACCAGAGCAGGCCAATCCATCCAGGGAGGATGCGGAGTGGGCCGAGAGCCTGTCTTGCCCCAGACCCTTGGAGCTGCTGCATGATAAGTAGGAAGCCTGGGAGGAATGGAGGCTCTCATTTTCACAACTGTGACCCATGGAGTTGGAGACAGCCGCCAGCGATATGCGGTTCCCGTATACAGGCTCGTCAGCTGGGGGTGGCAGAGGGCTGATGTCGATGCTTGGGCCTGGCTTCAGCATACTGGACATGTGTCTGCTTGGTAAAGGACTGGATGGAGTGTACTGAGATTTGGACCCTCCCCCCATGGAGCTCATGTGCTGGTTGGTCTTGACTATCTGGGCTTGCTTAGTGGGCTGCAGGACCAGACCCTGTTGGGCTAGCTCCTCCCGGTGCTCTCGAGGGTAACGGTGGAGGGGGAGCCTGCCGGGGCCTGGGGGGGAGCTGGGGCTGTGACTCTGATGTCCCAAACTGTTGCTAACGGGCTCAGAGGGTAACACTCTATTGTAGGAAAAACTGTTCTGTGACCAGCAGGCATCAGTTGTCCTGTCATGCAGCGAGGACTCTTCTTCCTCTTCCGGGATGTCTTTTTGTCTTTCCACCCTTCTGGCAAGACAGTGCTCTGAAGAGTCGTCCTGTTCTTCGTCTTGCTCCTGGTCAGACTCGTGGCCTACTGACGCTTGGCTGGAAGCAGCTGCAGCCCCAGCCAGGCCTCCTTTCATCTGGCCGCGCTGCATCTGTTTACACTCGTCTTCTACTCGAGCAAGCAGACGACGGATTTCCCGGTTATTGGGACACAACTTGGCTGCTTCGTGCAGGTCAGCCAGGGCTGCCGAAAACTGCCTGTGGATTGGAGAAAGAAGGAAGAGGAACATCGTTACCGGCTCCAGACACCCAATAACAAACCACAGGAGCTGTGCTGTATAGTCTACCTGCTGCTTCTTTTAGCTCTTGCGCGTGCATAGAAGGCCTCATAGGATTTGGGTTTTAGCTCCAGTGCTTTTGTTGCAAACTCCTCAGCCATCCCAAAATCCTACAAAAGAAGCAGAATCAATAAATTAATTAACCAGTTGATAATCAAGCACATCTGGCTGTTTCGATCACTGATATTATTTTTAAAGTATACAGTATACACGCTTATCTTATTTATTTTGTTAAGAACATAACATTATTTTCAAACTAAACGACTCTTTCCAGCAATTATCCCTGTGTGAAGTGATAAAATAACTAGCAAGCACCCCAGGTGCTGTAGAAACAGACAACCTCATGATGCCAGTTTTGCTCTGATTCCGTTTAGTTTGCGGCATGTAATCAACAGCTGGCTCGCACATTTGAAAGTCTGCCTGCTAGACTTATGTAAACAAACTTTTGAAGTGCTTTTCTGCAGAAACAATTATCCAGCATTTCAAAGACAGAACAGCTTAAATTACCATTATACTGTCATTTAAAAATTTTCCAGTTTATCTCAAATAGTCATTCAATTAATCATTGGGTAAATACTCTTAACAGGAAACTGTCCGGTACAGTTAAACTCTGGCTGATTAAGCAGACATGCTGGCACATGTGTGCAGGAACTGAGACTGTTTCACAAGAAGATTTGAGGAGATTAGTGCATCGCCCAGTGAGCTTGTAGCTCTTTCCCCAACTCTGCCCGGCTACCATCTGAACACTTAAAAGCTTCCCTCTGCCCACACATACTCGTCATTTCACATGCTGGAGTCCCAGACTTATCTTTTTGTCCAAAACATTTCAAACAATTGGGGATACTTACCAGTAAAAAAAGTCTCACTAAATATCCATTTAATGATCATCATCATCATATTCATTACTCACTGACAAATACTCTGGGTGAAAGGCCTTATTTAAAGTCATTAAAAGGATCATGCTAAAAACACAGCTATTGCTGAGGAAAAAAAGGAAGTGTCCCTTGAGAGGCTTACGTTGGTTTTTCTGCGACAGCGGGAAAGATTAAGGTACAGAGAGACCCTCAGGTCTTTAAATGCCTTCAGGTCATCGCCAAAGCCTTCTCTAGGAAACTTCCTCAGGGCGTACTGGTACCTCTGGGCTGCCTCCTTCATCTTCCCTTTCTGAAAGACACACATGGAGGGCAAACATGCAGTTAGGACAGAACCAGAAGAAAAATGTGGGGGAAAGAAGGTGAAGGAATTCACCAGATACTCCCGCACTAGCTGTTCTCTGGCTCAAACCTTCCCATCAATCACACGTACAAATAACACGCGCGCATGACAGTAGACAGGTTTGTCTTTCTGCCACAAACTCAATTGTTTAAATGTCAGGTCACGATCATTGCTATTTTGGTTTAAAATACACTATTTTCTGCATTTAACAGAGCTAGAAAAGGATGGTAATCGGGCTATGGTTTGCTGAACTAAATTGTCAGTGTTTTTTTCACTTCTATATAAGAAAACATTACATCTTTTGATAATAACTTAGGCTATATTTGTTTCTTTTAGTACAACTAAGCAGTTTAGGAACATGCAACATTTCACTCAGACAGAAAAGTGCTCTTTACAATTGACAGTAAGATGCCAGTTGCACATTACCTTGTAAAGTAGATTTCCCTCCTCCATCAGCTTCTGGAGGAGGATGATCAGGATATCAGGCTTGGAAGTAGCCATAGCCCATGCAGCGTTCCCTGTGGGTATAGAGGGGAAAGAGAGAAGTAGAAAGAGGCGTGTTATGTTGTTCCTGGTGCCAACAGATGGTCACTGTATTCTCTGGAATTTGGTACAAGATAAGGTTACCTAAAGATTGTACCTGATCGATCGTAAGGTGACGTTCTGTAGCCTTTGAAGGCAGTTAAGAGAGAGACAGTAAAGAGGTAATGCAACAGCAAGAGTAGCCAATGTGTATTGTGATAATGTACAATTATGTTTCGCTCAATTTGAAATGGCCTTGTTTTCAGCAGCAAATGTAGGGTATGCAGTATGAACTGTGCTGACAGAAAATAAAGTAAAAGGTCTTGCCCATTACTTTTTTTCTGTGACAGCAGAGTGTACTAGAGATAAGCCGCAGACCCAGATAGCTTTATGAATGTCATTTAGGTGATAAGTCACATTCTTAAATTAGCCAAGCAGCACATGAGGAAGAACACACACACACACAGAAAAGCAGGAATGGAATCAATTTTTCCACAACATTCCACAAAATTAGTCTAATCTTATTTTTAGTACCATGAGATAGTGAGCAAGACGGAAACCAGCTTGACATAGAAGCAGAACAAAATCCTGAGTCTCTCAGTGTTTATTGAGATGTGAAAGAAGTCAGCTGACCACGGACTGCTTCTAGAGACCACAGGAGTAACAGCTGACTAGGTGGTCAACTTACAGACAGCACTGAGTATCTGCACACAAAGTTACATACATGCTCTACATTACCAGTAGCTTTTACACAAAAGCATCATGCTTACCAAGCTTGGCCCCTTTCTTCAGCAAGGTCACCACCACCGACGTGTTCCGACAGCCTATGGCCCGGTCCAGAGGCCTCATCCCACTGTAGTCCACATGCTCTATCACTGCTCCTCTCTCCACCAAATACTGGACCTACATGAGAGCACCAACAGTTAAAAAACTCAAACGCTGTTCACAGTCATGTGCTGACCTAATGCAGAACGGAATGTGTTCAATAATGGCCAAGGGATTCTCTCAGTTAAGTCTAAATGAATGATGGCGTTGGGGTGTTTTACTTATTTCACTTACAATATCTGCATCTCCATAGAATGCTGCGAGGTCCAGCGGCGTTCGTCCGTTTTTGTCCGTATGGTCGATGGCCGCACCTTTCTCCACCAAAAACTGCACTACGTTCTTATGTCCTTTTAAACATGCCCAGCTCAGGGGTGTCAGTCCCTCCTTGTCCATTGAAGTCAAAGATGCACCTTTGAAACAATGGTCAATAAACAGTTCTTATGAACAAACTCCCACTAATCTAATCCATCCAGCTAATGAGTATTCCCTGCCTTGTAATTTCCTGGTGAATGAGGATGAATGCTCACCTCTAGACAGCAGAAACTCTACAGTGCTCAGGTGACCCTCACAGGAAGCCACCATGAGTAGGGTCCTGCCCTGCTTGTCACTGATGTTGATATCAGCACCGTGCTGCAACAGCTGCTCTGCAATCTAGCAAACGGACAAGAACAGTCAGAACAGACATCAAACACATCCTGGTGCACAGAGATCACGCAGGGACCTGACCCTGTGTCAGAAAACAATTACACCAGAGCTAGCTCTAAGGGCAGGACATTAAACTAAACTGGATCACAATTAAATACTACACATGGTTAAAAGATTTAGAGTAACAAAAAAAGGGTATTTTTATTTTCAGCCTTTATTTTTGACAAGACAGCTGATGATATGAAAGGGGAGAGAGAGGGGCAATGACATGCAGCAAAGGGCCTCGGGTCAAAGTCAAACCCGGGCCCACTGCGTCGAGTTATCCTCCTGTATATGGACAGCCGCTCTACCAACTGAGCTATCGGGCCGCCCAACGTTGCAGTTTTTGACTTGTAGTTTGAAGCAGTGTGGTTGCTGTGGATACAGAGGGATAGTTTGTCTGGTACAAAAGAGGCACTCAGCATGTCTCACCTGCCAGTGTCCCTGTCTAACTGCACAGAATAGAGGAGACACCCCCCGCCGGTTGACCTGCTGCACCAATGCCCCCTGCTCCAGCAGGAAGCTACAAACTTCCATCTTCCCTCTGCCTGCTGCTGCCGTCAAGGCTAAAGAGAGAAAAAGAGGAAATGTTAGGATTGATGTAGGCCTGACTTCTTTATTCAGAGGAATAAGTTAAGGTAAGAATACAGTACAGTGATGAGATAAGAGTGGAATTTAAACAATTCCACTTAACATCCCTAAACCAGAGAGCATACTGTATAGCAAGAGCATTAATGAACATGACAACATGTCAGTACAGACTTGTGCTGCGTATGAGCAACACCTCGGTTCTTTAGTAACCCAAGCATGTGGAAAAGGAAAGGCCCAGATTTAAATAGTGTTTGCAATCTCAGAATCCCTCCTATTGTTTAAAGACAATTAGAGAAAAGCAGGTTGATGTTTGGTGCTAATTGAGTGTTAAAACAGACAATTATGTTATGCTTATTAAACTCATTAAATTCCTGCCTTAAGCTCTGTGAGCCTTTCACAGAGAAATGAGAATTCAGTCATTTTGTGCATTAACAGGCAAAACATCAGACAACAAAGTCCCAAGCAGTTATTTTGTGTCTTTTTCTGAACATAATTAAATGGAATTAACGGTGTCTAATTCGTATTTATCGAACAGAAAAAAAAAAAAATCTGTGCTTGTATTTGCATCTGTGAAGAAAACAAAGACAGATTGTTGAAATGTTCAATGCTTACAGTTTATTAGCTGCTGCTGACGTATAGAAGCAGATGGGCCGGTCTTAAATGAGCGCTGGTTGTCAAAACAGAGTAAGATCCACTGTAAGAATCACAACAGCTCTGAGCTCAAATTCACCTCGGAGAGATTTAAGGTGCCGCTGATCCTCCATATCTGACTGACATCATCCATCTGGATGAACAGTCATCCGAGCCAAACAACCCCACCCTCCATCTGCTCATAATATGGATATCCTTACACACACAGTGAAGAACAATGACTGAGCGGCTAAATTTTGCCTATGTAAGGGCTACTGGGAGCAACATTAACAGCACCTGGGATGATGCTGGGTCACACTAAACAAACTATCAACAGCTGTGCAGTTTGTTGATGTTTGAAAGTGACTCCTGTTTTAACATAACTCGTTTTATTCTTAGAAGTTCCCCATGCTTGGTGCCATTCCCATATGCTTATCTGAACAGTATTTTCACAAACACTTGAGCATCTCAGCATTCCTTATTTTATCTTTGTTATCTAAGCTATTCATCAGCCTTGTCTCTACTTAAAGCTACCATGACAGTGTAGTGAGGAAACACTGTCTGATAAAACAGATTTACAAAGTAAATGCTAAATAATGTCCTTATCCTCCACCCCCCACCACTTCACTACCACGCTGGAGAAACCCAAGACACAGCAAAAAAAGACGGAGGTTTGTTTTTCTCAGGGTAAAAGTAATACATAACTCAATTTGCTTCGATAATGGATTAAATGTCAAATACAAAAGGTTGCAGGCAATTTATCAAAGGCAACACTGATTATTTGTAAAATGGTAAGTTGGCAGATGCGCTGTTACATAAGAAATGCATTTATGCTGAGCACATGGGCATACTTTGCTTTTACCTCTGTGAACAATTACATTTTTTAATTTTAGAATTTAAATTCTATTTGAAAAGTTGTCTTTTACATTTAACTGCTTCACATTGAAAAACAGAAATTAATGACAAGACATGAGCTAAATTTTCCTGCAGCTCTTAAAGGGAAAGTTAATTTAGCATCCTGTTTACATGCAGGGTAGTTTGGATGAAGAATCATTTCTACAAAACGCAGATAAGAAAGCAGAAAGGACCTCAATTGCATTATATCTTGCACATATTCTGAATTTGTCCCCTGTATTTAAGTCATTATAACTACAGTGTTTAGAACAGTGGGCAGCCAATATCCAGAACCTTAGACCACTCAAAAGAAAGCTACATCAGCATGAACTTAGAAACAAAGAAATACCCTGACCACCAAATATATGCTCAATGGCAAAACTATTTTATATACTAACTAAGAACTAAATAAAAGAAAGGTTATTTAAATTGATTATTGCCATGACAACTGATATGAATAACATACACAGAAGTATCTACTGGCTACTTCATTTGCCATAAGATGTGTTTATTTATAAATGTTTAAGATGCCTAACAAATTGCCAGAGGATAAGCTATACTCAACGGTACATAATATGGATTAAAACAACAAAATGTATTGTAAAATGACACATGATTTACAGAAGATTACACTGCAGCCCAATAATTTGTTGGGCGTTGCCTTGAGCCAACCCTGCTGCGGTGTGCTCACAACAAGGAGAATGATTTTGTGCAGTTAAATGACCTTTTTTGCATAACGAAAAAGAGCTTTGCATGCTTAGAGGGGATTTTTAAAGATGGAGCTTGCACATACTGTATGTGCAATTCAATTTGCATATAGATGTAATATACATTGCCTTTTAAATATGAATTGCTTATTCACAGAGTGTTATCAGAGAATTGTTTGGGAGATAAAGATGAATGGCAGTTTTTAAGGGGATATTGTTGGAACTTTGTTGGTTTTGGCCTGTATCACAGCACCGGTTGCTACCAGATTGGATTATTAAATCTGCTTGCTGAATGGTAGGAAAGGGATTTTAGGTTAAAGTAAGATTTAATATATCGCTCAGCGCTAATCATTTCTGTTGTTTGCATCCAGCCAACATGAGCAGTGATTTTTACTGTCTGTAGTGAACTCCTCTACAATGCTGCATCTCTACATGTAATACACCACTAAATATTCATTTTAGGTCTGCAGAAATTGCAGCTTTCCTTCAAGCATGACCCAGTGGACAAACTACGGACATTATAGTCATAACTGTGTTTGCCCTGAATGCTGATGAGCTTGGATCTCGATTTAAATGAGTGCAAAAAATATTTGAATATGCGGTCATGCAAAGGATTTGGAGTCACTTTGTTTCAGATCAGTGGTGTTATTTTTCTTTCTATTGCTACCTGTGATAAAATACTTCATTACTTCAGACGGCATGCCAAGAGGGTGCTGGCTGTGATTTAACTCCCACTTTGTAAACAGAGCTGACAGGTAAATACTGCAGCAGCTCCAATGTTTATGAGAGTATGATTACTATTATTCACAGCAATAGTCATGTTCAGGTTACATATCAAGTATTTATAATGCAACTTAAATCTCTGGACAAATATATTGTCTTTGGACAATATATGTATTGTTTTCAACAACGAGCAGACAGGTGTTTCAATTGTACCAGAGCACACATTCCAGTCCTATCAGTGGAAACAGGGCAGAAGTTCCACAAAGGAATATTTCAGAGGGACAACTCTTTGTCCCAGGACGGTAATAAGGTCAGAAGTCCTGCAGTCATTTAGCAGGGCACAAGCACCCGTTAGCCAAACTGTGGACAGCCTCTCCACTAATGGGCTGACCTACATTCCTGTAGCACCCAACTTTTACTGCTAAATGCTGCTAACAACTGAGACAGACAGACAAAAAAAATCATGTTTTAAATCTATTCTATCTAGTATGATTGTGCACAAAAAAGCCTCAAGCACTGTTGTCAAAGAAGAAGGGGTATGATTTGAACATTTAAAGCTCTGGATCACTAAAGTTTTACAAACATTTCAAATGTGTCCAACATTTCAAAACATTCCCAAGTACAACTACTGCAGCTCTAACAGTGCATATGTCTAAAACTTACATAAGGTATCAGACATACAGTACTACCTAACATGCAAACTGGTAACCACAAAACAGCATGTGTGAATAATTGTTCTTATAACCACTTCTTGGTGTGCACAGTGATAATGACATAATGTACAGCTAAAAACAGTACATTCATCACCACATCACCTCTGCAAAAGCTTAAAAATCATGATGCCTTTTTCTAGCCAGTTTTACACTTGGCAGCCACTTCTTGCTTTTAGACTTCATATTGTTCCCTGGACTTTTCATTCTTCCACAACATTCCTACCAATGGCAAACTCTGGCTCTTACTTTCTGTCATTCCTCACCTTTCAAAAGGCAGACGCACAAACTTACCAGTCGCAAAAGACATCTTTTTCAGAAAAAATATTCATCTAAGATCAACAGCTAAATGTAAACATCAAAATATAAGTCAATTATAATCTATATGCAATTCTACAGCAATAACCCTGGTATACCTAAATGCAATGTATACAACAGATGTTGGAGTAACATCAAAATGTCCAAACTGTTGGCAGGATCTTAACATTAAGCACCAAGGGGGATACTGTAGCTGAAATCCAGCGGCATGTTGGTAAATCATTGTTCAGAGGAAATGCTGTGTTGACTAAACTAAGTAGAAACCCACATGAGCCACAATAAGCAATGATTTTACCAGAAATCACACACATTGGGGAGGAGTGACCTCTACATCAAACAGAAAGCATTACTGTGCAGAAGAGAGATACAAGACCTTCCACTGCAGCATGCAATTGCAGCAGCAAGGTCCAGAATGCTAAAACAACAGGCGATGATACAAGGGAGCCACATAATGCAAAAAGATTAATGAAAACATACCTGTCTCTCCCCACAGAGTGTCGTGGCTATCAATTTGCACAGCATGCTCATTATTCAACACCAGCAAGCCGCTCACAACCTGCCAAAAAAGAAACTTAGATTAATGGCATACAGTGTCAGCATAAGATATCAAATAAACCTTCAAGCGGTTATATGATATGCTAATTTTGTAGCAGAATGGCAAAGAAAAGGGATAAAACTACCGGAAAAAAATACGTAAAAATTAAACACAGCAGACTAGAGAACCACTTGTCTCTAAACCACTCTGTAAAGTCATGTGATTAGTACTTCGACTTTAACGGGGTCTTCTTTTAAATGTGGGTTGACGCCTTAGCTTGGCCCAGTTCTGTTATTCTGAGTCGGGCCTTGGGATCACATTCCAACTAATGAGGAAGCCAAAATAAACCTTGAGCCTGCATCATACCTGGGCAGCCAAAGGCACTGCACTGTGATCGATCCCTAAATCCTGCTTTCAGACATACAAGGCTGAGTAACACTTGGAACCTTTATCATCACAGCGAACAAGATGTGCTCTGATTGTTTTCATGTTTAAGGGGACTGGTGGGGGTTGATTAAAATATGTGCATGTGTGTCAGTCAGACCTGTGTATGACCCATGCTGGAGGCTGCTATTAAAGCCTGCTGAAGAGCTTTGTTCTTCAGAGTGCAGTCCTGCTGCTGCCCCTCAGCACTCCATTCCAGCTCCAGCAGGTACTGGATAATCTCTGGGTGTCCTCGGAGAGCGGCATGGACCAGTGCACACTGACCACTCTTATCTACATGGTTAACCTGGTGGGAATACAACAGGGTTAGTTTTATTGCACCGAAACACAAGAATTATATTTATTTATTTAGTAGCGTAGAAAGGCTTTATTTTTTTGTTTAATTGTTTTGAATTACTATTCTTCCTGATGTTTTATTTTATTTACATGTTCAAAATAAAGATATTAATCAATGCCCAACACCTTGGATACATGTAGTGTATGTTTAAATAGCTTGGAGTTAGGTACTGCATCAATGCAGCTGAGCAAAGTGTGTGTAGACGGCCATTACACTGGCCTAAAGATATTTCTAACTCATCTTTATTTATAACACTAGAGGGTTACAAATGTGGGCTCCTCACCTTGCCCCCCCTCTTACAGAGCAGCATAACTAGTCCCAAGTGTCCTGCAGCGGCTGAGAAGCAGAGGGGGTTCATGCCATTTTCAGACACCACATCTACACTGGCCCCGAACTCAAGCAGCAGGGAAGCAATTTCCTGATGGCCGAGGTGGCTCTGGACGCAAAGCACCGGCGCATTGTTCAGGACCTCTGTACGGTAGTTCACGTTTGCCCCACCCAACATCAGCAGGCGGCTCACCTGATTGTACAAATAAAATGCAAACACAGACAGCTGGTGTTGGAACAATGTTATCAAAGTGTTACTATCGGTGAGCTTGTATTATTTGTAAAAAAAATCAATTTTATTGCATTTATAAGCCCTTTTGTGTAAAATATCTCTTTTATTGTTTACTGTTAAAGATGAATGTAATTGCCTGAATGAGGAAATAAAAGATTAACAACATGCAGCCATGCTGTGATTTCAAAGTAAAAAAATCTGTTTTCAACCATGTCAAGTGAAGTTTATGCATACAATCCTAAAATCACAAATCCAAAATGAATTTGCCTCAAGGAGATTTACAATCTGTACAGCATACAACACCCTCTATCCTTAGCCAATAAAAAAAAACTATCAAAATCCAAAAAATGAAAACCCCTGAAAAAGCAACAGAGGAAGGATCCCTCGTCCAGGACAGACAAAGATGCAACTGATTTGTGTACAAAATCTATCCAAATCGCAAAATTAAATATGCAAAATCAGGATGACAAAATTATAGATGCATTCTAAACATACGTATATGAAGAAAAATATCAACTGAATTTTTCATGCACTCATTTTTTTGTGAAAGATTTACCTAAAGTGCCTTGACAAGAAGCAAAACATTGTCTCTACACTATTTACAACATTACAAAAATGGATTACAGCTGTCTTAAGAAAAAAAAATGTTATAAAGGAGGTGCAACAAGACAGGGGATTAAGCAACTTTCTAAGGTCATTTTTTCTAATGTATGACTTTTAAGGATTTGTTAACACCACGGGCAATAACTAATTCAAACAGCAGCAGAATCTAGATCTCAGACCAAGATACATTTTACATTACAGATTTTCCCCTTGTAGCTCATTTTAATTCAAAAGCTCTTATTGCTTCAGCTTCAGATATTTTTCACCAGGCAAAGGTCAGACACAAAATTAAGTGGTCACATTCTACTGAATGCACCTACTAAATGTGTTATTCTCTTCCGTGATGAGGGAATCAATATTAAATGCTTAGTCAAACAGAACGGAGATGAATGAGTATCTGACAAAAGGAAATAGGAAATTAAATTGTGTGCTTTGTGTTGTATCCAATCTGGAATAAATGAACAGCAGTTCTCTGTTTTTCCCAGAGGACAGAACAAGGTCATTCTGTAAATGTCACTTTGAGTGATGTTAAACTTTCACACAATATCTTGCAAATAGACAATGAGGATGACAACAACTGATGGAATACCATTAAACCGCAGAGAAAATATGTAGGATAATTTCACTTCAAACCAGAATACATCATTGTGTCATAATCTAGGAAAGGCCAATGATTTTCTCCCCTTCAAAACCAAACTGGAAGGGGCTCCAGAAGCAACAAATCATTAATAGACTATCCAAGTCCAAACTGTAACTGCATACTGAATAAAGTATACAGTAAAAACATATTTATTAGGGGTTGCACAGTTTATGAAAAAACGTCCAAACTGTTTGGTTTGCTAGTCTCGGTTCGGAGCGTGTGTGCATTTCACAGTTGTGTAAGACACCCGACAGTGTTTCCATTTTGCGCGAAAGAAGAGGTGTGGACAAGTTTCTAACAAAACGTACAGCAAAAGACGGTTCAAAACATTTCAGACCGTCCTGCCAACCTGTATACATTTTAATATCAATGTATTGTAA
Organism: Etheostoma cragini; assembly: GCF_013103735.1. Taxonomy (NCBI): domain Eukaryota; kingdom Metazoa; phylum Chordata; class Actinopteri; order Perciformes; family Percidae; genus Etheostoma; species Etheostoma cragini. The sequence continues at coordinate 15,928,229 of NC_048417.1, forward strand.
CGTTTTTTCAATCTAAAGCCGCTGAAGCGGCTGCTGTTTCAATCCTGTCGGCTCTGCACATGGTTGATGCAGGAAAAAAAACAGATTAGACGGACAGGATGACCTAAATTGAGGACAGCCACGCTCATTATTGTAAGTGCAATGATAAGTTAAAGTCCAATAAGTCCTTTATCAAACTGTATGAATGTGTGTCCCAGTCCACTGTAGGAAATTAACTAACAATGTAAAGATCAACAAGCCACCGGCAGACATGTTCAAATTCAATTCATTCAATAAATAATTTTTTTGTCTTAAATCCACCAGCCATTTTAATATTATACCAGCATTTGCAGCATCCAGAGCCTTTATGGTAAGGTTAGTAGGAAAACACAGCCAAGAGTAATTTTATTTTCCCCAACAAGTTTCCTTTTTATTTTTTAACAACTATACAAACAAAAATCACAACTTTCTATGTATAACGTATTCTGAATTATTTAAAAGACGGAGCTTTAAGAGTTTGTCTTTTCTTTTCACTGAAGTTGGCAGTTTGATAAATGCAAGTTATTTAATTTGATTCTGTAATATTTCAATCTTTGTGTGCTAAAAAGCCACAAAAGTTCCTGTAGATGGCAATACACGTTCTCCTTTTTTGACAAAGAATGACCGGCTTGTTGTCATCATAAATGTCTTCCCTCTTGCTGTATCAAAATCTCACCTGGCTTTCCTTAGAAATGGTCCCAATACCGGGGTTTTGTTAACCATGCCACCCCTATTATTGATGGTAAAAACCAAAGTTTATCCTTGTATAACTTTCTGTGCCCCATTCATCTGCATGCACAGACAAGAGACGGCCATGGATCAATTATCCTCGATTAATTACCATTTTGTCATCTAATGGGCTAATTCTAACAAGTCTAACTGACATACAAGAGGTGGAGAAAGATCTTTACCTTAACGTTGGGTGTGTAGAGATTCCTCAGGGAGGCCAAGGCGGCAGAAAGGCCATCGGCACTACAGCTAATCCACAAAGCTTGCAGCACACTGGATGACACACCTGTTCTCTTACTGAGGCCCTACACACACACACACACACACACACACACACACACACACACACACACACACACACACACACACACACACACACACACACACACACACACACACACACACACACACACACACACACACACACACACACACACACACACACACACACACACACACACACACACACACACACAAAGTCAATGAACCTAAGTTGAACAAGCTATCTTCACATCCTATGGATTCTCATCTGATGAACTATGTATTTTATAGTCACAGAGAATGAACAACATTCATTTTCTAGAAAAGATGGATTTCAATCAATGATGAATGTAGAAAGCTTGTCTAGCTTCCATAGTTGTACCTTGAAGATGTGTGCTTTGAGGATGTGGTGCCCCAGCTCCATGGTCTGCTGACGATTCAGTTTCCCCTCTTGGCGTGAAAGCATGAAAGCCATAAGCGCATGGCCAGTCCTGGGTGAGGAAACAACAGAAAGGATACTCAGCTGTAAAAGAGAATTAGTAACAAATATAATTACAGCAAAACATCAGGAGACATTTTGTTGTTGAAAACGTAATGTTATATAATAAAGCTATTGCAATATAGCCTCATCACGTCTTCTGCTTCAGGACAAAATTTTGGATGGTATTTCTTTCGCTATATGTAAATCTGATGAATTGTGTGTTCTTTTTCCTCACTGAAAATGAAACTACTCATTTTGGTCATGAAGAGCACCTTGGCATTGTCATGGAGAACTAATTTGTTATGTCCTTTTGTGAATTTGATGTAAATGCAGATGGGAAAAAGTGTAAAGCCCATGGGTTCTCCTTTCCTTTTTCACTCAGACACTCTGCCATTAATTAATGCAAAACTTCATGAAAAGGACATGCATGATGCAAATCACTTTGATCTGGTTAGAATTCTCCCTATTTGTGCCCTGCAACAAACAGAGAGGCTGTGCAGTAAGCTTTTGTGTGAGTTCCCTGTGCCAGATTCTGAGTTGGAAGGCTGTGAATGACCAGAATATGAAGCTCAGCTCTGGTCCATTTAGAGACACCACTTTGTGGGCAGAGGTGATACTAAGAAGTAACAGGGAGGGAAAAAAGCATGCCAATGTGACATCATCCAGTTTATTAGGCGTGAATAACTGTCTCTAATGTCGGTAAGGGGGCTACAGAATTACAATAAGGTAGCACTACAAAAGCAGATAAGCCTGTTTTACAGGGCAAGAAGGGCATGGCAGGAAACAAAGAAAACTTTCTACACAAGTCTTTTTTCGGAAACTCAAGTGGAATACAAAGTAGTAACACACAACTATGTATATACATTATGTAAAATGTTAAGGTACACAGCTTTAGCAAATTAAAAAAGATATTCATAGTTTTCAACTTGTTTAATAATTTTTGTCCATTTCCCTATATTGTTTTTTAGTAGGGACACTGGTATGAATACACACGGATAACATGAGTTTTATGAAATAATCCCACTTAATTTGGACGCTCAGCTATTTTAATATAGGTTGGCAATATTACTTATTAGCTTTAGCTTTAGATTAGACTTTTCAATGGAAACTCAGCTGTTCTGTCTGCTGGAGGGATTCTCTGTATGTCAGTAGTGTCCTGGTGAATTGCTACTTACAAATTAAAAAAGTTGCAATACAGTACATTAGCGACTGTATACAAACAGATATGTTGACAATTACAATTAATAATTCATCCCAAACTAAATTTCCTCTCCAACTCAGAGATTTATTAAGCTGCCCTAATTGATCAAAACATTCTACTTACTCTTTCACGAAGTCCTACTTTGGCCATGATTCATATATTCATAACTAATTCATAAGTAAAAACTTCATGGACAAACCACATTACTATTTCTGAAACTTGAGTGTTGTCTAGTGTGCATTTATTTGAAGCAGTGCTCCAAGGCAGACTTAAAATTACTGTAAGGATATTTTGATAAAAAGCCTTCTAATTTTAATAAATTTGAGTACTACCATGTAATTATTAGGGCTTAATTTGTACCTTCCTACAGATTCTTTAGGGTCTACTTGTAATGCTACAGACTTCTCATGTAATAGTAGCCCAAAAGGAAAGATGCTGAGTTACTGCATTTGCCTAAAAAAAATAAGAGGACTGACCTGGGATCACAAAGGAAGTCTGTACTCTCTCCATCGGATCTCCATACAAGCCACTCTCTGAATGAAGGGTGGCAAAACATGCGCGTCTTGTCCCGCCGTTTGATGAGGAAGCACGAGAGCAACTCCATGCATTGTTGGAAGTCCTCCCATGGCAGCTCCCCTTTGATGAAGCCAGCGTTAATGGCCTGGAACAGCTGTTCGTCAGTCATGGGGTGCAGTGAGGCAAGCGCCACATTGAGGATGGGCAGTGAGCGCTCAAAGGCTGAATTGGTCATGAACTTCATGTTGCACTGTAACTGGTAGAGCTCAGCCAATGAGACGGGCACAACTTTGTAGCTGGCACTCTTGATCACCAGGTGACCTCTCTCAAACAGATCCAGGGTGAGCTTAAGATACAGGTAGGAACCCTGGCTGCGGGAGATCAGGTGGCTACTGAGCCTGCCAACTGTCATAGGGTCGGCCTTGCCATTCAGGCTAATATTGTTCATGATATCCTTGCTGCCATTGATACGGTACTGTACATACGCATTGAGGTCGTTGCTTATCTCTATGTTGTCGGAAAAGTCATCTAGGGAGATTTTGGAGAAGGGCAGAAGGCTGGTGATCTCCTATGGAAGAAACAAGGTAAAGACAGTCAGCAACATATGAGTTACAGTACCAGTCACAGGTTTCCTTAACTTGAATGAGAAAGTGTGTCCAAACTTTGACTGGTACTGCATATTTCAATTCTTAATGCAAATGATCCTATATTGTTGAGAAAATTAATCAATTCAAACTCAATACCCAAATACCAATAAGTAGTGTTCTCTTTCTCACCTCTGCAATATAAATTGTATTCATTATTACCACACAAGACAAACAGAAGAATTATGGCTTGTGAGTGTTTAATTTCAGAAGACCGTTTTTAGCAGTAGGGGACAAAACAAGCTGAGCTATCAGGCCAAAGCAGACACTTGTTACTATTGGAAATGTGGCTATGAGGAAAAACAGGACTGGGAAAGTGAGTATTAAGAGGTAGGGGATGGATGGGATGATGGGGCCAACAGGAACACTTCCAACAGAGGTCTGACCCATAGCTCACATTTCAATCTATGTCCTAGGGGTTGGAGAAAGCAATGCACCATAATCCTCCAATCCTCTGCCTGTCTGAGGCTAAAGAAACATTGCACTAGTGAGATAACACTTCTCTCTTCCTCATCATGACAAGGTACAGCAAACACACACACACAAACACATGTTTCCACACATGCACTGAAATGCACTGATTATAATCCCCAAGGTGAGTGAAGTGCTAGCAACAGCTCATGGATAAGCAAGATATTAGTCTAGCAAGCAAAGGCCAATATCCTGAACCCTTCCTCCTTGACGTCCTCCTATTTGTTTGCTCCAAGTGCAAAACACAACTCTGACACTTTTATGCACAAATATGATGATGTGCTTGCAATCTGAGTAGTATTTCTTCATGGATTCCACTGAAGATGGAGTAGTATGTGGCTTTACCGATGCCATGTAAAATGATTTGAATAAAGTTACTCGGACATAGTGACATGTGAAACTGGAAACTGACTCGCAAGTTAAGATGTTACAACAAAAAAATAAAAAACTACTTCATTGTGTCAATCAGAGCCCAACTACATTCACTCTCACAGAAACGTTTTAAGTAAATTGCATTGTTTGCATTTAACTGGGGCATCAGAAAAATAATTCTAGACCATAAATCCTGACGGATTAATAGAGCTGAATACACAATAGCAGGGTTACAATAGATTGATTAAGCACATACAGAGAACTATGACATAAACCAAATATTAATTCTGACTCAAAGGATAAAAACACATGGGCTGAAATTTGTAGTGCATTGCATACTGATGGACACTATCTCAGCCTGGCTTCTGCCTGAGCATTAATAACTTGAGTTCTGGAAGTCAGCTATTACATTATTATCCCAGGCCTTAGTGCTTCATTCCAGCAAAGAAAATCAGCCGTCGTGGGTCTCATCAGGCATGTCAAAGCCTCAGCTCAGTTCAACACAGGCCCAGCACATCTCTGTAACTGATCGACCTAGTGTCACTTTTTCTTCAAGCTAGTCAGCTCGAAGTGACTGCTCCTTCCTTTTCGTGCCGTCCTGATTCCCGGGTCACTGATACTTCAGTTCCTTCTTGAATGTTCCTGGATACGCTTGACAAAAATGACTCCGTAGACAGTAGAGTATGATAAGGAGGAGCAGCTCGGCAAACCGTTTAACTTTCACACGTTTGATGGCAGTCAGCGAGAGTATCAGGAGGGGACGGCAGATCGGACTTTTGTTTACATCTTATAATAGCGTTGAGAGAATTCTTAAATTACCTAACCGTCTGTAATAAATACAGACACATAAAGACAAATGTCATATTGCAAGAAAATATATTTGGCATAAGACAACCTTCACACAATGTTTTCTTTTCCTTTCTTACCAGTAAACTGACACGGACAGTGACCACCAGTTTAAGCCAGGAGGGGAACTTGGCAATGATCTTTGTGATAAAGGAGGCAATGGTGTCTCCGTAGTCAGGCTTATGGAACTCCGCTTCGTTCAGCCCATCTATCAAGATGATGTGGTCCTCCTCTGGAATCCTCCTCTCTAGAAACACATCCACAACCAAAGGGAAGATGAGGGGCAGTGAGGTAAAGCTCATTAAAGTATCAGTTCAACTAAACTGCACCACAAGGTTCCTTGTTTTAATGGAGTAACTAAACCCTCTCTCTCTCTCAAATTTGCGGTGAGGGCGAGTGGTAGGGGCTTATACTTGGCTTCATCATCTACACAGCCACTGCTCCTACTTTACTCTCTAATTGAATGTTAAGTCACATTTGCTCTGTAAAGACAACAGTTACTTTCAGTGCCAGCTGTTTGAGTTACTCTTAGGGAGAAATTGACTTTCCCTGATTCTTTGGTATACTTTTAAGCTTGTAATAGTTGTATTGTGCATTCCTATACTGTTTGGAAGGTGCAGTGTCTCTTAATGACATAGCAAATAACACCAACAATTTCATAAAAATTACATTACAGTTACCTGGCAAACACTTTTATCCAGAGCAACTAACACTGGATCGCATGCACAAACATTTGGAACAATTAGGGGTTCAGGGCTCAAGGACACATGTAACCATGTGTAAACAAATTAATAACTGGGAGGAAGTCATTAAAAAGGGATAAAAGAGGACAGTGCAGACAGTATGTGAGGCAAGCAGGGTTCAAAATGAACCTGCTTATGATTTTATTATGGCTTTGTAGTTGGTTTATCAAAACTCATCATTTGGAGCATAGTTATACCTTGGAACAATAAATCTAGCAGAGCTTTCAGATGGCCTTCAAGGCATTTTACACTACAACGTAACGTTGGTTGTTAGTTAGAAACCTTAAAGACAAGCACAGTTTGTCTCAGGTATCTTAAAAAATGTGGTCACATACAAAAAAATTATTAGGATGCCTCTCAGCACTTCTGCCAAGGGTAAGTGCTGTACCATCTAAATAATGTTTTCTATAATATACATTTCTTGGAGTATTATGGAGTAACATCCATCTGTTAAAGAATAAAACAGTAAATGAGCAAACTGAGTCACAGTATGAGTCCCATATGATACAATGGTGTTTTACCTTTACGAAGGTTGGCTAGGGGCTCAAGGATCCCCCTCCGGAAAGCGGCCATAGGGTCCTGGACACAAGAGCGCAGACTCAGCATGCTCTGGAGGTGGGGCTCTTTCAGCAACAGCTCCCGGTATGCACTGAGTTGATGTGCTCTGCACAGCAGGGCAGCAATACTATGAACAAACTCTGGTACCAGGCAAGTGTACGTGTTATCCGCCTGGCAGTAGTGATATGCCACCACCTGGAACACAAAGAAAAGTGGGGGAAAAAATGATAAAGCCTGGGTAATATTACACTTAATGAGTATTAAAAACATGTTACAACAATAAATGACAGACTGTAAATTAGTTTTGGCTTTAGCAATGAAAATATGCAAAGCTGAGAACACTTAATAACGTCACTGCATTTGCAAAAGCCAACTGCCTTGTTTACTAAAAACAAAAATGTTGTGATGCCGTCTTATATTTAGCCACCATATAGCCACATATTCCTTCAACCAAGCTGAGAACATGACTTTATAATGGATGATGAAGTAACTGGAGAAAGGCTGACCACCTCAGATGAACTGTATTATAAAAAGGAGCCAGTGGATCCCAGGTAGAGCTCTAAAAGAAGGATCTTCTGAGCCGGAACTGGTTGCTGCAGTGTTTAAAAGGAGGTCTGATTTCGAAGGAAAAAGGAGGGACAGGGATAAGGAAGAAGGAAAGAGAGATGCCCTGGGGACGTATGACTCTGTTCTAATTACAGTGCAACCTGGAGGAGCTGACACACTTCTGAGATCAGCAGGAGGAGCAGGTGACTGTTTCCTCTGTTCCCTAATGCTCCATCAACAGCAGTGACCAACTTCTGGAAAAATCACAAACTAAAGTGACAACAGTGTAACAACAGTGACATCTGAAAGGAAATATAAACCACATGAACTAACAAATCCACTATGAGCCATCTGACTGAAAGATGGTGACAATGATTTAGAGGTCTGAAACAAGACTAGGTAGGAGCAATGATACCATAAACTTTCTACACCAATCCAGAAGTTCATGAAGGCGGTGCTCAAAGAAGGGAATGTGATTCAATCAAGTAATCACGATTTAACTGGGCTGGAGCTTTGTCTATGGCACATTGCATCCCTCCATCTACTACAATATAAAATAGTTGTCTCCAGATGTGTGCTCTTTACAGAATTGGCAAAATAATGTGTTCCACTACAAAGCTAATGCGGTAGTCTGAGGTAGGTAACTTAGCAAGTATTTAGCAGGATCTAAACGCACAAGCAAAGGAAGAAAATGATCACAATTTTTAAGAGGTAAAGAATACATCATCCTAGGACTGCCTGCTATTAAATTCAATGGGAATAAATTGTCTCTACATAACATCATAAAAAGAAAAAAAATGTGAGAGAACAGGAACTAAATTAAACCCAGAGAATAACATTTCAACTGATTCAGATATTCATTCAAAAACATCATTAAACATTATATACTATAACGGGTGATTTGGTACATTGACATTTCTTCAATTTTTGAATTCTGTAAGCCACGATGGCTCATCGGTCCCCTGGAATAATTGTGTTGCAAACAGGGCTGTGAAATTGTGGTTTACTTTTCCAGAGAAAACAGACTGTGGAACAATTTTCTCTTGGGGCATACAATCAATTAATATACAGTAGCATACATTAAATTAAAGTTGCATGCTGTTTGTATAAATACAATAACTTTAGATAGGTGTTTGACAAAGAGGCTGCAGTGATAGTTTGTGTACAATTTGCAACACATGATGATGCAACATTCTGCAGTGCACCTGCAGTACTTCATGTACCGGCACAACATTGAATTCACTGTTAAGAAACAATGCCTAAAAATGTGCCTCTGTCATAAGGTTAAGACATAAAACTTGCGATAAACCGTAAAATGTAATGGCCTCAGTGCCACTGTTATGATACCACTTTCAAATCAATGATTAAAAAGAACTGACAGAATTTGACAGAAGCTGCTCAGTGTCGCATCAGTATTCACACATCACAGGAACAGAGCCCCTGGGAGAGTGCCTGTTGGAAACACTTTACACAATAACTGGCTGAAGGGATATTGCTTGGGTTTCTCAGACATTTAGATGAGCCTCAGTGGTATTAAATTAGCTGTCTGGTGCATGAACTTCAGCATTCCCAGAGGCATTGGCAAACTGTACAGTAGTTATCTCATGCCCCATTTTACTACTAAGGAGGCATCATGAGGATCACCAGGATGCAATCAGTAAAAATGAGGCCAAAGCCTCAACAAGTCCAATCAGAAAGCTGAATCACCCATCAAAAGAGCTAACAACCCATCGTAACAAAGGAATTCAAATTAAGTGTAAATCAAAATATTCTGTGAAATTTAGTTTCCCCCCCCATCTTCCTTTTTAAAACTCTCTGCATGCTAAACAATGCCAAAGTTATTGAATGATTCTGAGAGTTTCAGTCAACTGTGAACTGAATGTGCAGGTATTGCATTGTAAGCAGCAGTGGTGCTGTTTTATAAACTGCACATGGGGAAAGGGTGTAGACAGTAGTCCACAAAGGTGCAGGAGGGAAAACCAGTGGAGAAGTTACTGTCCCTGGAATTATTTGAGGATGCTCAATACAAGAAAAATGTAAGATTTGATGATTAGAAACTGATTGACAAAAGCATACCACTACAGTTTATTAGCCCCCTCATGAAATTTTACAAAACTATAGATTTTTCCATGGAAATGACCATTAACAACAAGTGTTTAGACTGTATTTGATTTCAACATAGCAAAGACAAAATGTCCACTAAGTTTGATTTGAATATTTTATTGATGCACAGAGTTGAAACAAGAAAGGGCAAAAATGGCATGTCCAAAATTATTAGCCCCCGGGTCATTAATAGTCAATAGTGTACCCTCTCTGAGCCACAACAACGATGACAACAACCTCTTAGAGTAGTTCTTTACTAGGTTGGCACAAGTGTCCTGATGGATTTTGGCCCATTTTTACATTGAAAATTGTTCGCACTGGTCCAAATTGTGTGGTTTCTGAGCATGGACCTTCACTTTGAGCATCCGCCACAGATTCTCAAGAGGATTGAGGTCTGGGCTCTGTGCGGACCACTCCAGGACCTTGGTTCTGGTATCGTTCAGGAACTGTTGGACAAATTTCATTGTTTCCATTGTTTTGTTGGAAGACCCAGCGAGAGACTACGAGCAGATTTCTGCATATTATCCCTCAAAATTTCAACATAATTTTCTTTTTTCATGATGCCATGCACCTGAACAAGGCTCCCTGTGCCTGAGGCTGCAAAACAGCCCCACAGCAGGATGCTCCCACCACCATGTTTAACTATGGGAACTGTGTACTTAGCGTTGAAGGCGTCTCCCTTTCTTCGCCAAAAATAAGCTACATCCATGTGCCCAAACAGTTCCAGTTTAGTCTCATCAGACCAAAGCACAGACTTCCAAAACTCATCTTTACCTTTCAAATGTTAACGGGCAAACCTCAGTCTGGCTGTGATGTACCGCTCTTTGAGTTAAGGGGTTTTTCTGGGACGATGACCGTGAAGCCCACCACGATGAAGAACCCTCACAACTGTGTTCCTTGAAACATCAACTCCAGAAGAGGCCAGGTCAGCAACAATCATCTTGGCAGATGTCTGCACTTACGACCACACCCAAGTCTGTTATGTACAGAACTTATCTCCCTGTACTTGGCAATGATACACCGTACAGCGGTTCTAGGCACTGTGAAAGCTTGGAAATGTCAGTATAGCCTTCTCCCTTATCACGAGCCTCCACTATCTTCTTTCGGATCTCAAGACTGATTTTCTTTGTCTTTGGCAAGGTGAGTAAATGTATTTTTTTCAGTAGCATCTCCATAATGTGTTCAAGTGCCCTGTTCCTTGGAGTCCTTTTATGCTGATTGAACACTCCGGTGTTGTTAGGAAGCCAACTGACTGCACAGGTGATGTTTGAAAGCTGACTGGTTAAACAGGTGTGTTTTGAAAGCAAAAAAAAAAAAAAAAAAAAGATGGCGTTGAAAAAAAATCACATGGGGGCTAATATTTTTGGCCACCCCATTTATCACTATATTTGATATAAAGCAAGCCTAAAAATGTATTTCATATTCCAAAATGTGCCAAAAGCTACTAAATAGCATTGATGAATGTTTGATTATATCAATTTTTATCAATGCTAGACACTGAGAAGAATTTTAGGAAAATGTTCCATATTTCCTAGGGGGCTAATAATTTTGGCCTCAACTGTATGACAGTTTTAACAGCAGCATCCCAAGATGTGGAGCTAACAATTATTAAGAACAGATTTTAAAAGAAAAAAAGAAAAAACAAGCTGTAATGAACATTTCAGGTACCGTAAGGACTTGTCTGCCCATTGAACATTTTTTAATCATAATCGGAAAAACCATTGCAGAGATAAGGTCCAACTGTGTCTTTGCTGCCATATCTGTCACAGACAAGTTGTTTCCAATAGTAAGTTGTTCAATAATGATGCCAGTGTTGCTGACTAAAATCCAGAAATGCTTAAACTGTTCACTTGCTATCTTAACACACTGAAAAATATGTTTTATATTACCTGCAAGTAATACTGAATCTCTGATTGAAGTGATTTGTATCTAACTCAGGTCAGTGGTTAGAATTATGTTACTGTTCCAAGATGGCTAAAGAAATCCCAACTAGGCAGACTTTCACATAGAGCGGGAGGGTAGGGAGTAATAATAATGATGCATTGTCCATGTCCATTTGCAGATCAGTCTCTTAATAACTCTTGACGCAGTGTGAACCTAGAGGGTTAGCCTTAGGGCTAAAAGAGCACTCCACTGATTTAAAATGTCAATCCTAACAATAAAAGATATTTTAAAAAAATCTATTTTGATGAAGCACAAATTAACTTTGTTATTTAATAATAATAATAATAATAATAATAATAATAATAATACAATGAATTTATATAGCGCTTTTCACCAACTCATAATTTAGGACAACACTTCTGACTATACTGTTGTGTGTTTCCATGGCCACACAGAGAGACCCTGTGGTAATTCTCCTCGTAGAAATTGCAAAATCCTTCCTTCTCAGAGCTAAAACGGCACACTAAAGACCTGAGCCAAAGTTTTCTATCTTCCCACTACCTCACAGTCACACTGCAGTAGTGAGATGCGGCGGACATTAATACTAAACCTGCTTTTTACGGCCAAGTCTTTAACTAAGCTCACTGCTTCTCAAATTAAACAAGCCTGGGATATTAAAGGTCTCTGAGAGACCAACGGTGGCACCATCTTTCATAATCTCAGTGGACTGCTGAGAACCACCCATATAAAGGCTGAATATCAAACAAATGAACATCAACAACCATAAATCAAATACAAACACGTATAAACATTAATCTACTGAGCTGACACCATATCAAGTTTCTGCAGTGCATCTCATACATACTAAAAGAAAATCTGCACACCATGAACATCTTTGTAAAAAGCAATTGTATCATAGGCAAGAAAAGACAGAGGGAACTGCAAGAAGGGAAGATATATACAGTACGGCCCAAAACCGTAGATGCAATTTATCAACAATGATTGATTAGTGTCTAGACCGTTTTTTCTATTTTTTTTCTGTAGCTGACTGACAAATAATAGTCTGTTTTTGGGATGGATCATCATGGTTAGAGTTAGTGAAACTTAAGTGAATGTTTTTTTATTTACACTGTGATTTCTCCGGAAAGCCTAAGTGCAGTATTGGCTAAAGATGTACCTTTGCAGCCAAGCGTTTGACAGCCTCCTCCCTACGTCGCTGCATCTCTGGGGTCCCCGGGCAGCTGCTGGTCCTCAGTGTGTTGGTTGCACTGGCAGGTGGAGTGGGCTGTGGTGGCTGGCTGAGAGGAAGTTCTGTGCTTGGTCCCCCACCACCTGGAAGACACATACACACACTTTGTCACATACATTTAAATTAAATAAATATAGACTTATGTGTTTACAGATTATTATGGCATTTAAATAAAAGTATTATTTAGTAGTTCATGCATTAGCATAATTGGGTTTAATGTTGTCGAGCCATATATTTAAAATCCGTTTAACGATAGTTGTGTGTAGAGTTTATATTGTCAATGGATATATCCTCAGTTCACATCCATACCCTCCAAGCTTATGTTAAAATGAAAACAAAATAAAATAAAACTTGCAGGTAATTTAGAGAGCTCACATCAAAAGGCAAATACTGAAATTGCTTACTTTTTGGGGAGGCACTAGGACTGTTGGAGGCGATCTGGCGCATTCGGCCTCCGTGGCAGCTCAGTGCCACTAGCCGGGAGATAATGGCTGTCTTCCCATAACCAACGCTGCCCACCACTACAGCGCCGTGGTTCTCTGTGGACTCGATGACCTTCAGGACATCTTCCAGCTCCTGAAAGAGCCAATCTCGGCCCACGAACACAGAATCTGTAGTAATGCTGGGCACCTCAAACAGCAAGGGCTTGAGCATGATGTCCACTGGTTTGTAGGGAGCAAATCGAGCTGAGAAAAAGCGTTAGGAAAGAAACACGCATTAGAATTACAAATGTGTGATTATTTTTCTCTCACAAAACTACTCAGTGTCAGATATACTGCTTTTTAGACAAAGGCATGAACCAGGTTTCAATTTGATTTTGGAATAAATCGCACGTTCTGTCAGTAATACTACAGTGTCTTCGTGTTCACACATCTAACATTCAACTGTAAGCTCTTCTGCAGCCTCAGATAAAACAGAATTTTGAGTATTTCAACCTAATGCTGCATTTTAGTTCAGTTAATTTATCCAAGAATAAATGTGTCTTCTGTCCTTAATAGACAAACTTGCATACAACTGTATATCAGTTTTTAAGGAATCATCTCAGTAGTTTTGTTCTTCCACATTGTACCACGTACATCAAAACCCTACGTTTTGAAAATGTTTCTTTTGTTCATTGTCTGCTTTAGCTTGGACAAATGCTAATTTAAGTGGAATCTTAATGTAAGAGGACTTGATAGAGGACATTCTATCTGGGCCACTTCAGCACTAATTAGATCTCAGAACACTTGTTCACTCAGGAACTCTATTAAAGCTCTGATCCTCTACTAATACTAGTATCACGGCTACCAATATGACTTCTGATGCTGCTTTTACAACTATTGCTTAAACCATTTGATAGTTAAACTTGCTGCTATTATTGCTACTACTAACATAATATGTCTGCTAACATTAATAGTTACATTACACTTTTGAGTCTTTCAAATAAGAGGATTTGTTGGCTTCTGTGTTCTAAAAAAAAAAAAATCTTAGATGCTCAAATTTCCTTTAACTTTTTACTGAAAAACGCATTAGAGATAAATCAAAATGGCTTCTTGGAGAGAAGAAAAACAATGTAATAATTCTACTTTGTAAAGATGGTTGGCAAGACTCCTAAGTACACATCATTTTTAGTTAATGGGACAAAGAATGCATACAGGTTGAATATTATTTAAAATAATTTTTGTATGTTCTTCATTCTAATGAGTTCTAAAACATTTGACGGACTAGGTGATATACTTGATGATATACATATACATGTGAGGTTTAAAAAACATATTTAAACATTATGTTGGTTAACTGCTGGCAAACCTTTGACCTGGCATGTGGGCTATTGTGGTGGTTCTTGCCCAAACAAACCATATCTAATTGTTTTATTCACTTCAGTCTAGAACAGTTTAAGACATGAAGTGGCATCCAAATGTCTGCAGTCCATGGCAATAACAAAAAATTGAATACTGGTATACTCTACATACAGTATAGAACAAATTTAGTCCGAAAAGAGATGGACTGTTTCTCAGTACGGATGTTTCTTCAGGGATATACAAATTAATCCACTGACATGATGCTTCTGTATCAACGTCATGTTTAAAGAGGTGTAGAAAAGGAAGAGGATGTTTTCAAAATGGAGTTAAATAGTTTGAGTATCTAATGATGTTATCTTAAATTATTCATTTTCTCATAAAATATTCAATCTGTGGGATTTCTCTCTGAGACAGAGTTTTTAAAACATACAGCCAAGATAAAAGCTGGTGAACCAAGGCCATGATTTTATCTGTAGAGCTAAAGCAGGAAACACAGAACTTTACTTTTTGATAGTATAGCATTAATATAAATCAGTGCAATAGTGTTTACAATGCATACTTTCAGTATTCTGAGAGTTTTGTGGCGCTGCAATTAAACACATTGGATTTGAAATTAAACGACAACTATGAGGTTTAAGTGGTGACTTTAATTTTTATTTTGGTTGTGAGGGTGTTTACATCTACTTCAGAGGAACTGTGCATGAATTGGAGCACTTTTTTATACATACAGTACCTTTTAACAGCATAAAAACCTAATATTCCTAGACTCTTTCCAACACTACCTTATATGGATATGAACACAGCACACACCATTAAACCTGAAACAGAGCACCTTATCCTCACAGACACTGGGACAGTTTCATTTGAAATCTAGTGCACTGGAGTAGAGCCAAAACAATGAAAACACTAACTTTGACAGTACAACTGACAAAAGTGAAACATAAATGTATAAATTGTCACTATCACAAAATAAGTAAATTGGCTAGTACATTCATTAGCTTGCCTCATGTGTATCTACAGCAACAACAAATAGTGCAGTCACCTTTACAGTCCTGAGGTGGCCTTCCTCCTGTATTGTGCCATGGCAGGCGAATAGATGTCCGCAGGGGGGTGTTCCGCTGTTCATCAAGAAAGCTCAGGTCTTCCAGCTTTGTGGAACTGGTCGCTGTAGACAGAGACAGAAATAAAGAGAAAGTGAAGCTGACACCCTGGTGCATCTTGAGTGCATCTTGACACACTGACTATAAAGACTAAAACAGAAACATGCGGAAAAGAAAAATGTTGTGGCACATTTGGCATTTCTCTAATAAGATACAGGAAGAAGAGGCTAGCCAGTGCGCACTGACATTTGCAGTTTGCTTGAGGCCGTGTGTGCCGGTACCAATATACTGTACTGTAGCAGAAAGAATAACAGTATCCCTAAGTCAAGACAGCAATGCTCCCTTTGTCTTTGGTTTGAGCTGACAGCTACACACAATATTATAGCAGTGAGTGGTTGGTCCTCAAAAACACCCTTGCAGGTGCATACAAAGGAAGCAGATTACCTTCACCGTTTTAAAAATAGTGAGAGAATAATAGATTGTATAGAATGAAGTGATTCATTAGAGAACACTTTCAAAATTATTGTTAATGGTATACTTATTTTGGAGAAAATGAATTATAATACCAGTTAATCATTTAACACCTTAGAATGTAATAGATCCAGAATAAAACTTGGACGTTTAAAGTCACGCTCTACCCACATGTGTTGTTTTTAGCAGAAGTCTCAAAGCAGTAAATGTTTTCAACTGCCAAGAGAAGAAGGTCCTTCGCTGAAACTAAACTCTACAGATGAACTACTTGTTGAAAAAAAAGCCAGTGATAACAAAGCAATTGAACTTTCTGTTACAAGACAGGGTCTGTAAACATAAAGATGTGCACAGTGCATCAAGGTCTCTCTTCCAATTGCTGTTCACTGTTCAACAATGCTATCACCATGGTGATCCATGCTTTCTTGGCCCTCTTGAAGACCAGAATCAAAGCCTCCGCCGGGAGATACTGTCACAAACACTCAACTCTTCTTTTCACTCCCTCTCTCCCCTCACTTAGTCGCTAACTTACTCTCTGGAATGTCCCATTAATTAAAACCTGTATGCTGACGGCAGAGTAACCGAGGAAGCTTCCTCAATACATTTATACATCTTTGCCTGGAATAAAAGATGGCCTTCTTGGTTACCTTTTTGCAGGGGATGGTTGTTGATGATATTAGCTATGTGTCTTTAGAAAGTAGGCGTGGTTGGCTGATTGACACGGTCACACTGACATGTCACATGAGGGGGCGTGGTGTTGTTGATCGGATTTAACCCAGCCATTGCAGGTGTGCGAAGAACGAGTCCTTTGGCTCCTCCCACCTTGCCGACTACCTCTTGACCTCATTATGGAGTGAAACGGGCACAAGCCCTTAGCTATCCCTCAAGGTTCATGACTCTCTACGTCGTGTGAGATGAGATTCATTCAGTACGCTGATTCAGAAAGGAGCAGCACGCAGCAGGCTGACTGATGCAAACTACATGCTTCCACATGGATATTAAAGACAAAAGACTGAAAAATTAAGAGGAAGTCGTTCATAATTCATCCTAAACAATAACCTTTTTTCCTTTTCACGGCCAATAATTCCCACAGGAAGCCTTCATAGCCCTCAAATCCTGCTCTTTTTCTACCCTCAGTCTCCAGATTACTTCCTATTCTTGCACATCTTTACTCATTGATAAAATGTACATATGATACCTTGACGCCTGTGCTTGCAGTGACTTTGAAGCAGTACAAATATGTCAGACTGTATTCTGATGAAGACTCTTTTTTCCTGAGGCAGGTCTGCCCTTTGAAACCTTCAGTTTTGTGTTTCCCATGACAGAACAGAGAAGAGAGTTGAGCTCCTATGCGCCAACCACTGCACTCTTTTTTATGCCATGACTTGACTCCACTTTCCTCTTTACCAATGGATACGATCAGTATTCCCATCATCATGCCCACCTTTTTGCATTTTCAAGTTGCAGGAGTACATTGTGTGAATAAAAGTGAAAGTTTTTAAAATAAGGTTGGAAGTTATGCAAATTCTCTCTAAAATGCAAGGCGAAATACAGTGGGTACGGAAAGTATTCAGACCCCTTTAAATGTTTCACTCTTTGTTTCATTGCAGCCTTTTTCCAAAAATC
>NC_048417.1:15945925-16022634 GCF_013103735.1 Etheostoma cragini
TGGAAAAAGGCTGCAATGAAACAAAGAGTGAAAAATTTAAAGGGGTCTGAATACTTTCCGTACCCACTGTACATGGTTCCTTTAACACAGATGGACATCTGATTCCCTGTAATAAGACTGGAGGTGACAGAGATGAATTACTATGATAATTATCTCAGCATAATTGTGATATCAAGCGGTTATAATATTTACACAAAAATCACAGGTATTCATTTCGATTGATTTAATTGAATTTTGATATAAGAAATGTGTTACAATAATATGATATAGAGTGGCGAACAGTTACCAAAAGAAACTTAATTATAACCCACCCCTATTAATAACTGTTTTAGGATGCAGTGGTGAATTGTCTACTGAATACTTTAACATTTACATTTAACATTACCTCTAGTTCCAGTCCTTCTGTAACCTGTTAAGTCAGAATTGCTTTAGCTTAATGACTACAAGCAAAGTGGAATTTTAAGTGGCCTGTACGCAAATGTGGCTTGTTACCATGGACACTTTCCAATTTCTCTAACTACAATGGTCCACGATCGTGAAAACATTCATATTTAAAAGGTGTTTGATCATCTGTGTTTTCCCACTGTAGCATGTACAGGATACTTTATTACCCTGAGAAATGCTGAGCAATACTAACAGTTTTTTTTTTTTATAAGGTCTGATGTTTATGTTTAAATTAATCCTCTTAGATTAGCATGTTAGCATGCTAACATTTTCTAATTAGCACTAACACCCAAGTACATCTGAGGTTATAAGAATGTCAATATCTTTCAAGTATTTGATCATAAACCAAACTGCTGGACAATTTGAAATTGTGATCTAATCTCGGCGTTACAAGAAATGTTAACGGACAACCATTACAATTCACTGAGGGAAACATGTTTTGAATTTCTGTACAAACTTTCATGGCATACCATCGAACAGTTATTAAGATCGGTTCTGACCAGAGGTATACCATCCAACAGACCTGAAGACAAACAAATAGAGTCAGGCAGCCAGTGTGGCTAAAAGCATATATTTATAAAAAATAACTATAAGTTGCGTTGAACAAATTTAAAAGCAGAATAGAGAGAGTTGCTCTAAAATTGATTTTCTACACAGGAATAGGACGTTCAACTTGAAACAAAAGCCAATCCATACCTCACTACAAAAACCCTGTGCCAAGAGCTATAACCACAAAGAAAAGAGACCTTAGGCATCAACAACAAAATGGACAACATGCTGTCAGAACAGTTAAATAGTCCTTTAACAGCTATTACATAATTCTCAACAGTGGGGTGCTGTCAATCAAACATAGCCAGATGGCTCTGTGGTGGCATAGAACTGTTAGCTAACACATTGTCCCTTTGAGATCAAGCATTTGTCAACTTTTGATCCATCAATGGAGTGCCACTGAGCAAACCTTTAAATGGCTTTTCCAAGCTAAAGCAGGTTGATCTCTGCAACGGTTTGCGCCTGCTATGACATAGAGGCATCAACAATTCTCTGAAGGTGGACATTTTAAAAGATGTCACTGTGACCTTTTTAGAAAGCTGAATGATAGGAATGGGTTGTCTGAACAGACTAATATTTACACAAAGCAGGGTGGATGAGATGCGGGTGGGAATTCCATGGTTACCTGAAAACATCACAAAACCCCCCAAAACGGGATGACACGGTCCTAAAGTTACAGGACAATATTATCTTGACAACTACCAGAGAAGACCTGAGCAGTTACATCATGCCTTCCTGCTCCACTACTACAGAGACTACAACAAATTGAATTTAAAAAGCCAACCTTCATGCTGCAGTACTGACAGATATGATTTTTTAATATGAGAAAAATACTGTCCGAAATTTGAAAACATTGAGTCACAGATTGTGTTCACATTGACCAGGTGGTAATGACTTCACTCATTCTGATAAAACACAGATGTGAACTGTACTCAAACCTTACCTTGTCACTGTTCTCCAAGGTTTTGATAGAGGAACACCATATCCTTGAAGTTGCTTGTGAATAGTCCATGACTTAGGTCAAGACACAGTCTAATGAAGGATCTTGGATCCATTATAACAGAACATGAGCCAGAAAAGCAAAGGACTTTGGTGTTGAAACGAATGAGTGTATACTGTATCTCAACATGGCTCCAACCAACAAGCTCTGTCGAATAGCAAAACACCACAAATGCACTGTAGCACCATTCCTGACCCACAGTGACCCTAACAATCTCTGAGTGTGAGCAACCCGACCACAAGCAGCTCAAGCTAAGATTTAAAAACTATGGAATTCCACTGGCCATAACTCATTTTTAAAAAGCTTAACACGAATGACATAACAAATATAATTCTTATTACCTAAGTATAATGTAGAGTAAGAGTGGCAAAGAGTGTGAGACACATAAAGTAAAATATTGTCAACCAAGATGGACAGGACTTCCGTTTAAACATACTTACCTCTCTATTACATTTATTTATTTTGTTGCAAATGTTTCACTTAGTCTGAATTGAATTATTGCACATTTATTTGATTATACAATTTTGACTAGTAGTTATTGAATTGAAAAATATATAACTGCACCATATTGAAAATAATTAAGAATTGGCCTAGACACAGATATTAATAATTATATATTGTGTATTAAAGTGAATCATTGTCAAGAATGTTTATTGAGTGCAGTCACAGCAGACTTTTAATACTGGACTGTAGAAAGAGGACTGCATTAGCAAGGGAGGTTAAATGCTTAGAGATTGTTTTCAGCAAGAACACTTATTTCCCCTCCCATATAAGTTTCCTGAAAACACAGAAAGAAGCCCAGGGAAAATAGGCAACCACATTTCTTGGACCATCTATGTATCCCACATAGCCCTTACATGTTATATTATTTTTAAAACCGGGCATATTTTGACATTAAATGGATGATACATATCTGTTTGGCCATTGACAGCTTTTTAATTCTGCTTAACAAGAACAGTGGCCAAGATAGTTCCTTAGAATACCAACTAATGATGCAATTACAAACTGCTCCTAAAGAGGCATTTGAATTCAGCTCTGTCTGCAGTGACAGGTGGTGCAAGACAACATTTGTGCAACTTGCCACAGCACATGCAGGCTCCTCACAGTGATGCTTGAGTTCCCACAGCAGCCCAGGGACAAGCTAGCCACAGTATGTGTGAATGTGAGTGTGTGTGTGTGTGTGTTCACCAAGGCAGTGCAAATGACACTACTCTGCAATACACAGACATTCCTTCTACATGCATAGTTAACATTCTAGAGACACAGCTATATACCCGTTGACTGGCATGAGACAGATGGACAAAATCCATTTTGCCTCGAAGAAAATTTGGTCTTTGTGCTGCAACTCTCAGCAACTGCATGTGTTTCTGTCTGTTGTAGTTGTCTGGATATTCCAATGCTTAGTCAATCAATACAAGAACAGCACAATGTTTCATTTAGATGGGTGAAATAATACTGCATGTACAATTTATATTTTGCTGTATTCTGGGCGCCTCCTGGCCGAGGGTTGCCAGATGATGTAACAGCGAAGCAGTAAGGTTTAATTATTGTCTACCTTCTGTAGAAAATAGTTCTCTATAAAAACTGTTGACCACAAGGTGTGGTAAATATTATTTACAATTTATATCCATCCATTCTTTCCACATAACAGGATCAAGGCATCAATCCGGCAAAAAAAAGGTTCTTAGCCAACACACTACAGCTCTTCATTGGGGTCCTGATGCTTTCCCAGACCAGGTAGGATATGTAATCCCTCTGGAATGTCCACTTCAGGATCTTCACACACAAATCTCGGGGACTCTTTCAGAGATGGCTGAACCACCTTAACTGTATATTTTTAGCTTCAAGGAACAGCTACTAATGGCGCTTACCCACAGCTAGTACCAGCTCTACTCAGCCGCGGTGCCACATCCTCCTTTTTTTATTGCAAATTTAGAACCGCTGCATGAAAATGCTGTGGCCTAACGCAACACACACACAGAACGTTAAAGGTGTGTTATTTTTTTATCCTCGGCATGTGGCTGTTGAAACAGCCAGAAGACAAATTTAGTTTCAAAAGAAGCTGGTGGAAGCGGGGAAAAAAACCGCTGGCTAAACTACTCAAAAATTGGGGGTTAGTTCAGAACTCCCCGTCTGCTGCTAGAAATGATGACGAAGTGATTAGTGACAATTGTCTCTGGCCAATCAGTAGTCTGCTGGTTTTCACAGCATCTTTTGGTATCGCCTCATCTCGCTTGGAACCTCAACACAGTTGATACAAAAAAAAAAAAAAAGTACCTGTTAGCAGGTACCAGGGATCACTGATCCACTCCACGCAAATTCCTGTGGAACTTAATCTCCATCTTACTCTCACTTGTCAACAAGTCCCTGAGATACTTGACAGCATTTGGAGCAGAAGGTGCTCCAAACCAAAAGGGGGCAATCTGCGGTTTTCAGGCAGAGTGCTTTAGTCGCAGACATCGAGGACTCTCATCCCAAGAGCATGGAATAAAAGTTTACTGAATGAAAATCTGAGAGTAGGAAATAAAATAAAAATACAGTTTTCAAACCCCAGCTTCTTCTATGGATTATTTATCTACTGTTGTCTGATGTTTTGCATTCTCCTTTTCCTAACGTAAATGTCTATCAAAGAGGTAAATTATAGGTAGTCACAGCAGACGTGTCTTAATCCAATGTGCTGGCCTACAGAACCAGACATTGGAGAGAAAAAAAATAGTCACAGAGGTTATAGTGCAACAACTGAAAGGACAATTTTCTCTGATTTGTACAATGGTATCTCATCCATTTAGCTCCTTCTTGCTTCAGTCTTTGCTTTTTCATTTAATACAATTTCTATGAGCATCAACTGAAAAGAAGCACTATCTTTTGCACACCGTGACAACAACATAGATGGGTCTGGGCCATAAATTAAGCTGTCTCACCATGTCCTTGGTGTCCACTTTCCTGGCTTTGCCACACAGCGTAAAATCTGAGGTGTAAATTTTGCAGGACCCTAGACATCAACACTGCATAACTATGACATCAGCCAATAAACTCTTAGAGTCCGAAGGGAGACGAGCACACTGCTCTCACACGAAAACAAACACACTAGAGTAAAATACTTCCTGTTCTGTTAGTTGTATAAGCCAGTGTGTGTCTGTGCCATTCAGGGTATTGTCAGTGGTAAAATAGTGACGAGATGTAAAAGGGTATTGGCTTGTGAAACAATACATTTGCCACTGAACTGCACAACACCGTGAACCACTTTACAATGTGGGCACAAATTCAACACTTATGCAAAAGCAGTGTAAATTCACATGCTTTTGTCCAAGATGATTCAAAATAAGTGCATTCAAAGTAAATAGGGGCCTGAGCTACAAGTCAAAGAAAAAATCGCAAGTAAATACCGCTAGTAACTGTATTTCATCAAGGTCAAACCCAAGATAGGCATATTTTGCAGGAGAATTAAAGCATTTGATCTTGAACACACTGGCAGCAAACAATCTGTATACCCTGTCATATTCCTAAGCAACAAAATAGACATCATCTCCTAGCTAAAAACAAATATTCATGTGTTGAGTGATATGCTGCTCTGTCTGATCGCTGTCTGAATTCTGGTGTTTTATTTGCTGCCTCAGTCTTAACAGATTTTTTTCTACTTTGACTACTATCTGTCTTACCCACTGGTCTGACCTGAGACAACATATGTTTTATGCCTCTTTCCCCAGGTCTTCACAGCCTGCACTTGCGTCTGTAATTTCATCGATGGAATTGTCTGCTTGTACTACAAGGTAGTGTAACAAAGTTCATCTGCACTACAGACTGTCACTCTCACTTCCGTACAGTCTTCATCTTCCCAAGAACAGTGTTTTTTTCATCCAATAAACTATTTACACACTACTCATGTGCCATTCTGCAACTGAAATAACAAGCAAACATTTAACTCATGTCCTTTAGGTGTATATTGCTGTTATTTCTAGTGTCTACTCAGCGTAAAAGCAAGCATGTGCAGCATATTCCCCTGGGTATGGAGTATGATGAACAGCATGTGATTGTAAGTAGATCTGCAGATGACGTTGCTGGTGATTTCACAGTAATTAAAATCTAACAATTGTCCTTAGTGAATCCTTAGGGTATAAAACAGCTGAAAATGATAGTTCTCAAACACTAGTTCAACCATTGATTTTGGTCTTTGCATCAAGTTCTAAACTCACTGGACTTTAGTTTTAAAGGAAGATGTTAAACGTATGGCTGTTTCTACGAAAGGGCCAAGGTCAAAAGCAGCAACAGCAAAAACAGAGGGAGGCAGTGTGGTGGAGATCAAAAAAGGGGGGAAAGATAGAGGGGGAAAAGGGGCTTCAGGGGGAAATCAACAACTGTGACAGCTGTGTGGATATGGCGAGCTGAGCTATAACAGGGAGGTTCCAGGGCAGGAATGCAGAACAGTGGTTTGTACTTAGGTCTGACGTGGCAGGACAAAGGCACAACATACAGCAGCTGCCTAATCCCAAACGTCTGGCATGATGATCCTTGTCAAAAAAGTGCAACCTGGATTCAGAAAAACTCATTGTTTCAATCCCTATAAATCTACATAAAGTTTTCCTGCATGTGTTTTTCACTAGCTTGGACTAGAAATGACATCACACTTGTCAGCCTCAATCACAGGTCATAATGTCTGGCAATGCACTGAGACACCCCATTACAGAGACACAGTTTTACATGATGTCAGCATAACAAAGGTTACTAGGCTACAAGAAGAAAACTTAAGTAAAATGTTTCATGTAATGCTAAATGAACCCCTACAGTCACTAAAGAAAGGTATACACATCCATTCCTTACCCTCCTCTGCACAAGAGACATCCAGATGTCAAGAGCTAAAACAAAAACTTACCTGCTACAGAGTTTGGCCTTGGCATCATGAGGGAAGAAGATGTCTGTGATGGGTATGGAATGGGTCCCTCAGGTGAGTGACTTGGAGGCTGAGGTGTCCCCGCTGATGTGTTGGACTGGGGCTGGTCTGTCCTGGATGGTGTGTCAGCTGGCGTTGCTGTGGCACTGTTGGAATCTTCTTCGGCCACGGGAGAGCAGGTGTCAGCCCGCACACTCTGTGCCAGGCCATGGCGCCCGCTGCCTCTCAGGCTGCCATCCTTACTCCACTCCAGGCTGGAGCCACTGCGGTCATCATTCTCCGAAGAACTAGTGATGGTAGCTGGGGGGAGATGAGAACAAAGAGGGAATTAGAGCAAGTGAGGGAGGTAAGAAGCTTTTTCTGTGTCATGAACATTTATCTGTCTTCATCTCTAATGAGATACTGAGCTGTAATAGAACTTTTAACTTTGAATAACTCCCTGCTTTTCCCTTATTGTTCACCACCCGGACAGAGACAGGAGCATTAAAGATAGTCTGCTTCCACTAATGAAAAACAGAAAGACATGATAGCATGGACATGGACAATTAATTTCCTGAGCCCAGTCTTTTGTTCTTTTCACAGGTCATCAGCTTAAACAGCAACTGGATGCTGTACTTTGACACAAGATTCACACTCACAAAATATTTAAAAAAATGTAAGAGTAGAGCGAAGAACTAGTTTTGAAAACCGCCTTCAATATTTTTAACTTTGGACAGGTGTTTTGCAAATATGACAAAAAATCCTTTAATCCTCCCTCAGGCCAACCCAGCCATCTAATATGATCCTGAAAGATGAGTGGAGGGCCAAAGCTACACAGACTGCAGCTGTATACAGAAACATCAGTAAAATCAGAGGACAGGAACTGACTGGCCAGCTGGCTGCGTTTGCATCACACTCCCCTAATCTGGATATCATAATACTAATAGCACGTTGCATCCTCACTAATATTACTATAACACATCCTGGACCTTGTGACTACTGTGCCGTTTACCTGTATAGATATGAAGTCATTCATTATTCTTTATTTATTCAAACGTATGGTAAACATGTTATTTTACTCTTCAAAGAGCTGGTTGTGGTCATTGGTAAAGGGCTGTTATGGGTTCTTCCACAGGCACCTAACGCAGAAACTCCTTTCAAAGCTATTTTGTAAATGTTAAGACATCACAAAATCTCCCCAATTCCACTGAAGAACTTTAAACGCAGAACAAAGCCAAATTAATGTGCTTTTGAAATCAGAGTCAAACTTCAAAGAACATGGAACATTAATCACTGGCTGGAATCTGACTTGTGGACACAGTATAGCTTTGTTCTCTTCCATGCCTGTGCATTCTTATCAAGGCGTGTGGGTGAGATGTTGCAGACCAACAACACATTGTGTCATCTCTCACAAAGTACATTTTGATTTGACACATATAATGTATCTTTACAATGAGATCACATGTTAGATCACAACACTGCTGTCACAACCCTGTCTGTCTTATCCTGGGGGGGCAGCACGTTGATGCTCCATGCCTAAAGATACTATGTCACAGCTTCCATAAATTATTTAGCAGCTAGCTATGATATTGCAAAAAAATGTGTGATGTCCTAGTTAGTTCATACAAGGATAATGAGTTTTGTCCCCGAAATCTACCAGTGCCTTCAGAAATTATTTAAGTTCAACCAAGGATAACTGCAGGCGCATACAGTTTCAATTTGATATTGAATCCCCACTACAAATATTTAAAAGCCATTTTTTGAATGAATTTCTAACATATGTAAAGCTACCGGAAGGTTTGTGAGTAGAAACAGCAGACGGATTAATATATCAATAGACTACGTCATATTCCTGTCAGCGTGTGTAAATCCCCAGATGTCTTACAGGGTTATTACTAGACATCTCTCTCATACTAGAACAGCTTTACACAAACTCAATAACTGATACATGGTAGAGGTTGAATAGAATCAGACAGACTGACATATATGCTATTCAGTGCCACAAAAACATCCACTAGGGTTTAAAAAAAAAGAGTGCTTGTGAGACTTTTTCTATATCACAAAGTGCACATGAGATAACATCTTCAGATTCCAAATTAAAAATAAAGAGTTTTGTGGGGAACACCGTAATAGTTGAGCAGAGAAATCTGCGCTGACAGTTGTATTGTATAGGATAAATGCCACAAAAAAAGAAAATATTATTAAGGTCAGCAGAGCTTTTGTCATTACCAATGTTTTTATCAAACACAGCAACTGATGTAGCCACTGGTAAGCTGCAATTTCTTTTGTCATTACTCTGAGGTGAGCTATTTACGCTCCTAACTAAGCTATTGATTCACTGTGCCTGGTTTCCCACTGAATCTAGGGCTGACTTGGCTCATCTCTGGCATTCCTAGCATTGTTACTGATTATTTTGGCAAATGCACCACAGGTGGTTTTATACAGCAGTGAATTCAGTTTAAAGCTGGTTATTTAACAAACATTTTAATATGCTTTATGTTACGTGGGAACCAATATAAATAACACTAAAGAAAAAGGAATTGCCTTGAATACAAATGCAATACAACAGTAAGCATTTCCACCATTGGCCTGCATGTGACTAGCTCTAAGCTGCTAGCTTAAATGTGCCCTGTGAAGTTATGTTTGCATTCAGTGTCACTCACAAATGCAGGTTTTGAATGCATTGCTTCCTTATAAAACATTTGAAAAGCTGATTTTTAAAAGATATTTTAAATCCTATATTGTTTTCATCTATGTATGCTAGTTTTGGCATTGTTGCAATACTCAAATCTGCACATTATTGCAGCCGAAAGCATAAAACCTGTAGCAAGAATGTGTATCGGGTCCACCACTAAACAAACAAAATAAGGACTTGCTTGTAAAAACATCACTTTAGAAATGTTAATAGGAAAATTCCACAGGGTACCTTTAAGTTAGGACACAGATGAGTCTAGATGAGTTTTTCCTGCACCATACAAGTTACTATTTGGGTAGTGGGTATGGTGAAAGAGTTGGTTATTTCTAACCTATGATCCCACTGTCTTTGCTCTCAAGTGTGGAGCTGGGGCTTGTGATGGTCCTGCAGGGGCTGGAGCAGCTGAGAGGGGGGTGGCTAGTCGTGCTGTTGAGCGTGGAACACGGGCTGTCAGTGCTGGGAGATGCCGTGCTGCTGGTCAGTGTAGAGCAGGGGCTGATACCCTGGCTAGTCACAGAGCACTGAGGAGAAAAAAGATAGAGGAAAAAGATTAAGGTACACCAAAAATGTGCTCTAATAATCAAGTATGTCAATGAAGTATGACGTCAACCCAATAAAAAATGTTAGCTGGCAACATGTTTACATTCTTTCAGCATTAGCAGCAATAAATAGAACAACAAATATTTTTTTTAACCTTATTTGGATGGAGAATTGAGAAATAATGATTTGATCCAAGACTATTGCCTGTTTACCTGGATCATGCGAGAGCAATGCAAACAACTTCTTCAAAAACATACAAGCCTTTCACGTGTGAGCATGACAAACAAGCCGAAGGGCATACAGGCTGTAAATAGAGCAAGGCTTTCAAATTACACACTTATATGTCTGGAGGAACCAAAATAAGCCTGATGAGAATTTCAGGAAGAGGACTTCACGAGTCTCTACTTTGTTGTAACACAATAGATACCTTTCTCATGCAAGTCACCAAGCCTGTCTGACAACCATACAGCCACTAAATCTTTGTTTAAGCAAACTGACAACCGTAGAAATAAAATTTAAGCTGGTTTGTCCTGCTTCCCCATCTTCCGTAAACTGTATTCTGATTGCACACAATATAATGTAGCTCACTCAGGAAGGTCAACCTTGTCACACTGTAAGAAGAGACAAATCCTTCAAACAGTTCCACATACACCACTCCATACCTTGGAGTGGTGTATGTGAATAGAATACTAGATACTGATACTATGGAATACTCCAACTAAAAACCACGGTTACAAAGCCAGGTGAAATCAAATCAACCCTTATCCTCAATACTCAAACTTCGTTGCAGATACTTTGTTGCATGGAAGGATTTTCAACCACAGTTAGCATCTCAAGCACCACTTACTACAAGACTGTGCATTGCCTGAAACACACGCCACCAATTAAAAGCTCAGCAAACCATCACAAACCATTTCTAACATAACACCTGAACTCAACCCTAACCTGTTTAAAAGCCATTTTCACATTTGGAAAATTGTAATTGCACTACAATTTTTAATAATTCCTTCTTAAAAAACATGACTGCAGTATTTCTGATGCACAAAAATCTATTATTCAACCCAAATGAACACAAATAGTAAGACCCACCAATGCTTAGCCAATTTGAGAAAGAATTGAGACTTCCTGTTCTGATGATGTACTGATGTACTGACTGTTGCTTTTTAAAAGGTCTATAGGCTTGTGCAATGGCATGCTTAATGAATATAACCAGCAAAAAAGGAGGGATGCTACACGGCCTAAAGCATCATTAATAACATGTGGAATGCTAATATTAACTACATAACATTTCCTATTTATAATTCCCACCTGTTTTTGTGACAGCATGCCAGTAGTTTTTGCCTGGCAATTTCCACCCTAGGGCAGCACCCAGAGCTTATACCACCTAACAACTCACAGTGAGAGCCAAACCGCTTCCTGACATTTAATAATTTACAATTTGGCGGAACATGCTGAGTTAAAAGACATGTTGCAAAACAGCAGTATGGAGGAAAAGAGAATTGCTCGCAGATGACAATAAATGTGCTCCTCCCTAACGAAGCACTGAAAACACACAACTAACCACAAACAAACACAAAGTGAAAACCATTACACTACCCATATCTCAACTAATGAACATGACTCGTGAAAGTGGAAGTGTCTTCCACATTACTAGAATTTCCGATTCAGTGTCAAAACGTGTCCAAGATACAAGGGAGGCGTAGCGTGCTGGGCTTTGCTCTTCACACAGCCCAAGCTTAATGAGTAGAACCAAACAAACTGAGGCTCAAACCTAACATAACTCTATTTCTGGTCTGGGACACAGACACTTGTGTTACATTCTCAAGAGCCCCTGAAATAGCACTTAAGTTACTGGAAGACTCATACACCACACTAAAAAGAGAATAGAACCACATGCAGTCAATTTTAGAAAATCTTTATCATCTCAAACAAAAACAGTTTGACAGTTACCGTTGTTTGTTGTGCCAAAAAAATAATTCCCAGAGGTGCCTCCTAAATCCCCATCCAAATATAATACACAGGAAAAAAATGAGTCAAGCTGCAACAAAAAAATCCATTCTTCTGTTAGACTGTAACAACTCCCTCCTCTTCTGATCCCTTCTCTCTCCTCTATCTCTCTATCTGTGTGCTGCTGCAGCAGCAGCAGTGGCAGTAGCTGCTGTCGGAAGAGGGAGGGACTTGGAGGGGAGGGAAAAAATAAAATACCTTCTTTTCATTCTTGTCGTCCATAGGTATGCGTGCCGTACCCGGGATCCCTTCTCCTAGTAAAAAGCCCAGCCTTGTCATCAGTTCCTGAGTGGCAGGGGAGGAGGAGCTTGGTTGCTTATCTGCTTGCAGCTCTAGAGAAGAGGAGGAGGGAAGGAGAGGGAGAGGGAGAGAAATGCTTAACATTAATTGGCAGATTCCCTCTCTCCACTGGATGGCCCACACAGGGCCACTCTGCCTGCCCTGCCCTCCTTGACTGTGCTCTGAAATGCTATGGTGCACTCTCCAGCTGCTGCTGATGTGGTTCAGACACGGATAGAGGGAGGAATGAAGAGCAAGAGAGTGAAATAAAGAGATAGGCAGTGTGGTGGGGGCTATGGTTAGTGTGTGTGTAAAAAAAAAAAAAAAGAGTCTCAATACATGTGAATGTCTATCATTGTTAACAAAGCAGACTGTGTGTGTGTGTGTGTGTGTGTGCGTGTGCGTGTGCGTGTGTGTGTCCTGCAATGCCTCAGGTGCCAATTCCAGGGGCTTTCTGGTTGTTCACAGCTCTCACTCATAGAGCCTCTGAATATCAATGAGTGAACATGGGCTTTCTCCACCATAGCTTAAACTTTCTGCAGTCTTTTTTCTCAAGGCTTAACACTTGTTTAGAGAGCAATTTTAAGGTTGGGTTGCCATCATGAAGGCAAAGATTACTTGCAATCTATTTTCTGTTTATAAAGTTTGCGTTTTGGCATTAAAAAACTCCCAAAACACTATAGACAAATAACACAGTCTGTGCAACATGTACCTTTAATCATCTATACGTGTTACTCAATTGTTGGTGTGGCAAAATAATTAAGAAAGAGTCACAACATTCCCTGAGAGTGAACAGATAGTGTGACTGACAGACAAAATAGATAGAGGGAGAGGGAGAGAGAGAGAGGATTAGAGAGGGGCAGATGTCCAAGATACAAAAGCTTATTATACAGCTCTCTGTCAGCACCTTTCCCTCCTCTCTCCTTTATTTTCGCCATTACCCTCTTTCTTCCACAGTTATTAATAATGCTGGCCAATGGCACAATGTACTGCCAAGCCCCAATGAAGTAAAAAGCAAGCCAGCATGCGCACACACACACGCACACAGTTGCACTGTCTTGAAGAAAAGCACTTGACTTTAATTTAGTGAAATTGAAATATGGTACAGGCCTGAAAGGAAACATAGCAATAATCAAAAAGGCCTAAAGGTTTCACACTAAATAAATTAAAGCTTTTGTCTATGTAGTATTGAAAGCTAACCTAATGCACATGGCTGCTGTGCTTGCATCAGCTTTTCTCCGTTGCAAATACTGTGCAGTAAAAAAAGACCATACAATAAAAATCAGTTCTCTATAGAGAATGTCACCCTGCTCATGTAAATGCTTGAGAGGAGCATTTTAAGACCACTGGTGCAAAGACAATGCTGTGGCCTGAATGCCGACAACAACGATTTTATAGATTCAGGGACACTGGACTATAGCACACATCTTTTTAAGTCTTCACAAAGTTATATAATAATTCAATTGTCATTTCTCACCACGCATAATATGCACAAATCTTCATAAGTAGAAGCAAGAACAAGTAGCAATCTTCAAAAAAGTTCTTTTTTGCTGGCCTTGCAAAAGCCATCGATGTGGTTCTTGCTTTTGACATATTTGGGGGATTTTCTGTGGTACTCTGATCTAAATCCCTTTTATGTACTGTAACATCATAAGGTGACAGAGTAGTATTACTGAGATTTTCATTAATAATTTTAAGATAAAGTTCTTAAATTCAATGGTGGATGGATGTCAAACTATGTTGAGCACCCCTTGTGGGTCAATAGTAATTTGAAGTACACAACAGATTGCATGCTTCATCAATTTTTAGTAGACGGTACAGATAATGGGAAATGGTCCCAGGTTTTTAAAAGAGGCACCTTGCACATCACACCTTTATGGATCCTGTAGATTAGCAGACAGTGACAGATTGTGTTTCAGTGTGAAAGGCTGTCACAGGTGTGGCGTGGCCTTAAAGCTCAATCATTGAGGGAAAATATTAATGTAGAGTAGTATATAAAAAGAATAGAAAATATAGTTGAAACCTTTAGGTCATAGAGATCAGTGTAAGAAAGCTGTATTTGTATCTGCTCGGGCTATAATGTGATATCATGTAGAATTGCTTTTCCACAGTTGTATATTTCATCACTGGTTCTTCAAAACCATCTAATCAGTAGTCCAGGAACTGTGCTGGGGCTGCGATAGACCTCTAGGCACCTAACATAAATACACAACAACAGACAGGAAGGCTGACATATGTGACGCACATGCCACTAAAAAGCCAAAACTGAGGCTCATGGGCCATATCAATAATACCTTCAGCCAGTTGTCTCTTTGTAAATCAATACACTGTACCAACAACTCAAATTAGATGCACTGCAACTGCACCCATAGCTAGACACAAAACCTTTCCTTCCAAGTTTCCTAGGTGGGGCTGTTACTGCTACAGAAATTCACCAGCAAATGGAGAAGAAGAGGCAGAGCATGCGCATTATGCTTGCACACTGTATACAAACAGACAGTATATTTAGCCTTAGAAACACTAGTAGGCTCAATATCTTCTCCAGCAGGAAGATAGGCCTGTTGTCTCACATTACTTCGTCATTTTTCATTTTTTACCCTGGGACCAGGTTTTTAAAAAGTGCATATTCAGGTAGTGCAATTACAGGATTTGCTTGGACGATCGGCCAAAATGATGGCAATTGTGCGTTTGCACCAAAAAGCCGTGTGGATGGCTTCTTAGTCTCATCTGTTGGACAGTCTTATATGTTGATAGTTAAATGTCTTACTCCAGGGGGCCTTTGCTGTGGTACTGAAGAATTAATACTTGCTGCTCTTTTGCTTTCCCGCCAGATTTCTCCATTCTGGTTATTGATCAGATTGGCTACCTTTCAGCCACAGGCTCAATTCTCTAACCTTTGGGCCACCACTTATGCTACTTTGATCTGATTGCATCTAAAGATTTGAGTAGACGTTTCCTTCGATGTGACACGGCAGATTTCAATGTCACCACTGCAGCTATTGTAAATGTTATTTGTCTAGTCTGACCAAGGTTACTAATGACAACATATTGATGTGCTGGACAGTCTGATCACCAGTTAGCTTCACAAGCCATTATCTTCCAAAGGATTTTCTAAAAAACACAATCAGTGTTTGAGCTTTTTAATGTCACAAATAGCTATGCAGTGCATTATGTTGCATTACTGTGTGTCTCTTCCAATAAATTGAGAAAAAGAATGTCAACCACAACACCTCAATATAATAAGATGAGCTGTTTTAAACTGATGGCATGGTACATTTAAGGAAACTGAGCTCACATAATGGTCTTGATCATAAATCACACAACCACCCTCTATATCCTAGTGTAACAACTATAGGTAGCAACGGTCTCCTTGGGTCATTCTCTAGTTCCTCTGTCATGAACCAGTTCTTCAATCTGAGACTCATAATGAAACATAGAAATCATCCCCCGGTCAACCACTACATTTGTGTATCTTAAGTTTAATTAATAGCATCATAATTTAGTGGGCAAACGACTTTCCAATCCATACCCAATAAGAAAAGGAAAAACAGTCAACATAGTCCAAAGACAGAGGTCATTGTGGGTTTTATCAGTTTCTCAAGCTGTCACACATTCCTGAAAAGGAAAGCATGAAAGAGGGCTGGTATGGTTCCTTGATTTAAAATGATATCAGCAGTTGAGCACTTCTGACTGCAAGTGGTCTACCTGTCTGCCAAGATAACCTGGTGGGCTGAATACAAACCAGACCTGATGGCTTCCCTTAAAGTATTCATAGATTAGGTCTGCTCTTATTTCATTTTAATGCTCATTGGCTATTTTGAGTGGGGTACAGCAGGATAGTCACACACGTATCCACACAAACGTATACTGTAGACGTACTGTATCTATGTGCATTCTCCTTCACTCACTCTCTCAGAGATTTTAGTACTGAGGTATTGTAGGCAGATAACTAATTAATTACAGTAGAGAAAATGCCAAAGATTTGTTTAAATGTTACCTGTGCCACTAGCTGCAATACAACCCCAAAGCATGATTGACCCCCCCCCCATGCTTAACAGTTGGACAGAGGTTATTTTCATTAAATTCTGTGCCCTTTCATCTCCAAACGTACCTTTGGTCATTCCAACCTAAAAGTTCTATTTTAAACTTTGCAGAGTGCCTAAACTTTGAAGACCCCAGTTTTTTGTTTTCTGTTATTTTGAAAGTGTAAATGATGGAAATAAAATCTATCTTTTTGTGACACATATACACATATATATATATACACACACACACACACATATATATATATATATATATATATATATATAGATTATATGCCTAATCTGTCATTTGATAGCTTTTGGAGATTTTAAATTTTTTCTTGGCTTCTTTATGCACATTAATACAAATTCTGACCTGGGGTGCCCATACTTTTGAGCCCCACTGTATAGCTTGAAAATTTCTCAGTCAGTATAAATTCCCATATTACCATAATTAAACAGGGTTTATCAGTAAAAATCCCTCAGTAGAATGAAAACACAATGAAAATTAGCTATATACACACTATCTGATTAGTTCTCTATATCTTACACTACCCTGAAGATTTTGAAAAAAAAGGGATATAGCTGGAACCACTTTTTGTTATTCCATTAACTGTACAACAAGTGGAGACAGAAACAAAACATCATCATTATCTGCTGCCTGAGGAAGTTTATGGGCAGGTGTGAGATAGCAGCAGCATAGTGCAAGGATGGAAGAATGGAAGAATGAAGACGTGAAGAGGAGGAGCAGAAGAAGGATGGAGGAGGAGGGGCACACCATGAACAGACTGGCTCCACAGAGCTGTCTTGGCTCTGTCCCTGCCAAGAAAACAATCCAGCCGGTGCTCATTAGCAGCTGGAGTTTCATTACCACAACAGTGGAGCCTGTTTAATGAACCCTCAATGAGAACATACATCCTGCTTCCCCATTTGAGTTCAGATGTACAAGGTGACGTGCCCCCCTGAAGCACATTGAGCGCTCTTACTGCAAATTCCACTGTTACAAACCACAAATGTCCTCTGCTGCAAGCACAGATGGATCGCCAAATGAGACATTACGGCATACTGAGGTGAGACTGTTGATAATATAGTATCTCCAAGTAAAATGAGGTTTGGTGGGTGGGGATGGCAAGGAGATAGTAATCATAGTTGTGACTGGCATCTCAGCTTGACTCTGGTTGTTATTACTGTTGCTCTAAGAGTAGATACTGATACATTTAATTTACCATTTGACCAACAGAGCTAAAGCTACTTCATGCAGTGCCGTGATTTACCGCTGCAAGATATAGCAGCTGTGCTTTGAGGATCCTCAAGAGATGAGATTAATGAAGCTTTATCATTAAATAAAGAAAAATACAAACAACATACACAGTTTCAGCCTCTAGCAGCTGATTAAAGGAAATCAACAATGCACCTGATATGCATTAGATAGGAATAAGACCCACTCTGTTACAACCAAAAGAAAATCACAGCCCATTCAGCTGCTGCCACAGAAAAGTCACTCCTTGCCTAAATAACATTAGAAGTTCTATAAACAGTCACAATGGGTCTTGATTATACAATTGGACGCAAGTCTTTATAAATGGTACAAAATACAGTCAGCTTGTAAAACTGTTTTATGCCTTACTTATTCATTGCATTCATTGTTATAATTCATTAGTGGAATTCTTCCTTACATCTGTCTCAGTTACCCAATTCAGTATCATACCAAGATAACAAAAATACAGTAAAATGACATTATCTGCGTATTTTTATGAATTACCAGTTCAAAATTAGTGTAAAAAGAAGTCACCAGTAAAAATAAGGTTTCCTACATGCAAAAACATCAGATTACTCTTTGTTACTCTTTGATGAGATGTTTAACATATCAGGAATTAAAAACAAGATCAATCTACATTTACCCAGTTAACACATCAGTCAAATATGTGGACAACATGATGCTGAAAGTTCTATTTTGTGCCATGGCTGGGCTTTGGTTGTTGGGCTTAAATGACACATTTAATAGTTAACGTTGGCTACATTTAAAAACTTATGTTTGGGTGGTAGTAGCTCAGACCTTAGGGAGTTGGGTTGGGAACCAAAGTATGGAGTCTGGATTGGTAGCTGGAGAGATGCCACTTCACCTCCTGGGCCCTGCCAGGTGCTCTTGAGCAAGGCACCAAACCCCCCCCCCCCCCCCCCCCCCCCCCCCCCCCCCCCCCCCCCCCCCCCCCCCCCCCCCCCCCCCCCAACCGCTCAGGGCGCTGGTCCAGCACTGGCAGCCCACTGACTCTGACATCTCCCCATTTGTTCATGAATAGACCCTGAGCATGTGTGTGTGTATTTCAGGCCCGTATGTAGTGATTATTAACAAAACAGAAAGGATCAATAAACAGTGGACTATACATTATTATAATAAATGTTTTCATTGTTATCTCCTGATTTAACAGTAACAATTGTTCCATGCATAGCTCAAGGGATGGAACGTGGTCACTGTGTTAATTCAATTTTTTCATTATCCATCTTAAAGTATCTGCACTGGCTACCTGTTTGCTTTGGAATTGATTTTAAAGGTTTAAAAAGCTCTTAATTTTTGGTCCTATCTATTGATTAGATTTGCCTTTAGCCTGTGAACCCTCAACAAGGTTGTTGCATTGTGTAAAGCACTTTTTGTTACATTTTATGTGTATATGCAGTACAATATATGCAGTAAAGTCTGTTTGATTAATTGACTGATTGATTGAAAGGAGTAAAAAACATTGCAGGACATGGCAATACATGGTCAGATTACTATCAGAACATTACAAACAGAGAAGTGAAAGCAACACTACAGTCAGATGATTTAAGTGGTATAAATTCACAGAATACTTAACGATATCAGTTGGGTCCTAATTTCAGTACTGACAAAATAATCAGCACATGCAGAAATAGGTGCTAAGTGGACCTAGATCTGACTGGAGTGGGGGGTGTGAGAGAAGCCATCATTGTTGGAGTGGATGAAACCTGAGGTTTAGTCTTGATTGACAAAGACAGAACTCTGAGACCACAGCTGAAATAATGCTGTCAGGCACTGTTGCCAACCTGTTGCAAATGCACACATGCCCGCAAACACACATACATAAACAAGCATAACTGTACTTGTGGACACAAATTAAAATACACATAGCATTCACACACATGCATAAGAAACTCTATCTTTCCTCAAAGAGCAATGTGATGTGACTCCTACAGTGATGTAGGTCAAATACACATTTCCTATCTTAGCTTACTGCCCATCTGCTTGTCCACAACAGAGAGCTCCGGAAAGCCGACAGTCTAACCCAAAAGAAGAACAAATGAATACATCCAAACTCCATGCAAATGTAATAAAATGAAACACACACACACACACACACACACACACACACACACAAACACACACACACACACACAAAGATACTGCATATAAATCTTTAAAATGAAATTCACCATGTTAGACAAATACAGGGATGCACTGCCTAAAACACCACAAAAAGCCTTAGTTGCACTCAAGATGTGACTATTTATGTGAGGCATGGTTTTTAGACATCCAAGAAAGGCATCCTTCAGCACAACACTCAATAAAAGGCCCCTTTATAACTACTAAGAACTCACTTTATCTGTGCCCTAAATGTCACACAGAGCTCATGCTGCAAAACTTTCAATGGGGTTTCCAGCTCAGATTCCCGCACTGACCTTGTCACAAAAGTGTGAATGTCAAACAACCCTTTCATCCTGTCTCAGCAGTTAGGAAAAAAGCCAACATTGTTTACTATCTCTAAAAGTAGGACACTACACAGGTTGAAAAATGCTCTCCTTATTGATAAAAAAAAACACTGGATACGTCCTTGTCACATGCGATGAGTACACACGGTAACACAAATGAATCTAGTTAACGTAACAGGCCTACTGCAAACTCTGACTCTAGATCTATCTGCATGGGTTAACTTAAAACAACATGCAAATCCTATATGTGTAAATGTGTCCACATGGGAGAGAAATGGAAAGGCATAGCATGTGTAGCTGTGCTTAAAAGCCTGTCAGCTGTGCATCCTACAACAGCTGGCTATCACAATTAGCCATCATTAGTCTAGAATTTATACAGTGCCTAATTGTACATAATTAGTTGAGTAAGTTGGCTCATTCCTTTAATTTCTCAGCAGAAACTTATTTTACCTGTTTACTACAGCTGTGGGGAAAAGGAGGTAGATCTGTCCTTGCTTATCTGCTTACATTTATTGAGAAACTGACTGTACAAGGCAGCAGGACATATACAAGTCATTAACAAAGCTACAAAATAAACTAAAATCTCGTAAATGCCTGGAGCTGCCCAAAGAGAGACAGCCTTTTGCTGTTTTTCCAAAAGTGCAGCATTGGGAGTTGACCAGAAGAATAAGAAAATGCAAAATTCAAGTTATAGTCTTAGTTCAGTTTTGTGTATGTACACTCTGTGTTTGAGACTGAAGTAGTTTGATGGTTCTCTA
The DNA here is from genome assembly GCF_013103735.1 of Etheostoma cragini. Taxonomy (NCBI): domain Eukaryota; kingdom Metazoa; phylum Chordata; class Actinopteri; order Perciformes; family Percidae; genus Etheostoma; species Etheostoma cragini. The sequence continues at coordinate 15,966,810 of NC_048417.1, forward strand.
CATTTTGCGGTAGAAAAAAAAAAAATTCTCTGTAGGGCTTGGTCAATAGGTCTGTCACATACTTGTGACATAGTTACAAAAAGTAATTTTAGCCTAGAACAAAATTAGAGCAGAGGCAGCACTGAGGACACAAGGTTAACACAACCACAACGACACCTCTTTTGTAAACACAAGTAGTTTAAGTACTTATTGGTAAACTGCAGACTGCATTCCTGTTGTTGGGTTTTTGTTGGGTCTCCCCCCTCCCCGTCTTTCTTCTGTGTTTTTTGGCCCTGGGACACGTTCTTATGGCTCAGTGTATTGTTTGTTAATTGTATAATAAGAGCACACAAAAGTGCACGCACCGTGAGCATTTCTTTTTCCTTTTACTGTGTTGGTAAGCAAGAGGGAGGAGGGAAACCTTAGGAAAGACTGCTTCTAAGACAGCACCGGCATGTGAATGCGTATGTTTTTTAGGGTTGGGTATTGTTTTGTTTTTTCCAATACCGGTGCTAAAGCAATACTTTTAAAATGGTGCCGGTGCCGAAACGCTGCCTGAATCGATACGTTTATAGAAAATAAAAAAAACAGAAGGATCCTAAACAACAGTCAGCAACATTAAAGAATGGCTTGTTTATGGCTAAGGCCATATGGTCAAAATTAAATGATTTAATAATATAATAACTAAAACTTATAATAACGTATTTCACTAGTACATTGCTGTTGAACATTCGTACGCACTAGATTCTCCCTATATATTTCGATTGAAAAGATCCAGGTCTCTCAAAATGATTTTTTTAAGTATACAGCTCAGGAAATTAGCTCGCTAATAGTGCTAGTGCACCAGCTGTCATGAGATAACATTTATCTTGCGTCTGCAATCTACCGGTAGCCTGCTCTGAGCCGAAACACTGCTCCGTGCCAGCTGAATGCCAGACACACCCTTGTGCCTTGGTATGTAACAGTCAACAGTGACTGTGTTGCACCTGGTAACTACTGTCTGTTTATGTGAGCTATGTACAATCAGAGGGCACCACTTTATGTGATGACCTTCGCTAAAGATAACACATCCTACAACTCTACTAAAGCCAATGAGAGGAATTTGAGCCCGCCATGCTCTGCTGGAAATTAAAACAGAGCACTTAGTGAAATATTACCCCTACACACACACACAAACACAACGCCCAATACAGGAGAGAATAGGCAGCAATAACACTAGACCTTACATACATGGAAACACAAGAACACATATGTGCAATTAGTGAGAAATTTAAGGACTTGTGCTCATTACATTTCCATGAAATAAATCCAGTGCTCCAGTCTGACAATGTGTCCTTGCATTGAAGAAAACTGACTTTTTTGTAATCTAAACAAACACTTTAAAATAAACACGGCACTATTGTGTGTTTGTATAAGACGCTAAATAAAGGAACACTCCTTAAACACACTGTTACTTTCATGGAACACTCATGCAGAAATTGATGCTACCCTCAAATTACAGAGACCTATCCCTGACCCCATGGACACAACAATGTTTTATATACCAGTTACACAAAACATACATACATACATACATACATACATACATACATACATACATACATACATACATACATACATACATACATACATACATACAGCTATAAAGACCTCACACTATGAGGGCAAAGTTATAAATTCCAAAATGTACTCTTATTTTTAAGCCAGTTAAAATCAGACCAATGTTACCAATGTCTCTAAAAACGCAAGCAGACAGATACACAAGTGAACGAAAATGAAAACTCACCATTGTTTGAGCACTCATTGTTATCGGCCACCTTCCTCAGTGCTGAAACGATGGCATCAGAAGGAATGCGAGGACTCTCCACATATTTGGGCTTCCTGATTGGACCTGCTAGCACAGACCAAAGATACAGGGGGGGGGGGGGGGGGGGGGGAGAGAGAGAGAGAGAGAGAGAGAGAGAGAGAGAGAGACATACACACACACACAGAAAAGAAAATGCAAAAGAGGAGAGAATGAGAGAAACGGAGAGAGAGAGAGTTCTCGATGGATTAACGTGTTCCAGATGGGACAAGAGATGAGAGGCGGTGGTGTCTTAGTTGGACAGGCTTGGCTGCACTCTGCAGCTCACATAAACTCATTTACACACACACTCTCTCTCAGACAGCTCCCTGCGCTGATAGCAGCTCTGGTCTGTCTAACAACCCTGAATATTGTCTGCATGGCTGGAGACTCCCAGTAAAACAGTGCTAGTTGGCTCTGGGAATGTAAACTACAGCAGGAAACCACAACAATTAGCCTCTTAGTGAACTTTTAAAATGAGTGTTTAAACACATACATGCACTAAGGATCAGCAAAAACAGACAGAGTTTTTGTGCTTGTTGATCTGTGAGCAGTGAATTGAAAGTATAGCCTGTTATTGCTGCACAGATATAGATAGATGGATTAAGGTCCATGTGTCCTGATGTAAGTCAAATGATGTATCTGGGACAGCGGTACAGTCCTCTGAGGACTGTCTTTGTCTTTAGTGAGGAGTCTAGGTTAGCTGCCTGCTCTGTTCCCTCTGCTTTCACCGTGACAGAATTAGAAAATCCCACAGCTCCATACAGAATGCTTGCTTATTGTGCCAAACTTTAAGATAAACCACAAAGAAATTCACCCAACTAGAGACAGCTCCTTTGGCAAAATTTACATCTTTGTGCGTGCAAAATTATTAGCTCATGTTGTCCATAACATATTCTGTAGAAAAAAAAAAAAAGAGTGGCAGTACAATTGTTTATATATGCAGGAGATCCAGCTAAGACACTAGACTAAATACTAAGCTATGAAACAAACATCTCCCAAGCAACTAGCTGTGCACATTTCAAGACCTCTACTTCTATCCAACAATTTCTTGTTAAAAAAAAGAAATAGTTTCTAGAGTCCAGGCACAAAAGCAAATATTTAGCTGCAGGAAATTATCTGAAAATAGGAGGGGACTGCATTATTTAGATCTATAAATCCATAGAGAATAGCAACTGGATGCCTCCCCCTGCACCACTCCTCCAAGCTTCTCCAACCTTGACCTACTGTAACTTAATCCAAACCTCCTCCTCTTCCAGACTCCAGTTATCAAATGACTGTGTGTAAATCCAGTCATAACATAAAGATAAGATGGGAGGGCAAAAATAACAATTTCCTATTACCACATTTGACAATCAGTCCCTCCCACCTCCAGAAAAAAAATCCTCAGTCAGATGGAACAATTTCTTGAACAAAAGCTGGGATTTTGGCCACAGATACTAAAAGTGGAGGTAAGAGGGAAAGAGTGGAGTTACAGCAACAGCCATGTGAGGGGAAATTATCTGGAAGTGTCACTGCATCAAGCCAGGCATGAGAGTCAAAGTCAGCTTGATGCACAGTGCCATCTATAGTTATGCAACTTGAAATGCATTGTGAAGAATGGTACTTTTGGTACCCGAGAAGAGCTTCTGCCTTAACAAACTGGGTGCTCTCTTGCTTGTTGGCAGATGTCATGATATAAAGTCAGTCAAATAACTCAAAGTAAAAGCCCAAAGCTAGATGCAGTCATCCTTTAAAGGAGCAGGAAGCCATAGTTGTAGTATGTGGTGAAAAGTAGTTGTACAGGATTTGTGTCACTTAGCAGCACTATAATCTACAGATTGGATTTCCAACACTTGAGGTGATACAGACTATTTGATTTGTGTACATAGATGAGATCTAAGCCTGAGAGAGAATGATCCAGGGATGTATCCACAAAAGCAATAGAAGTCAGCCTGTTATTTAGCAGACAAAGCCAAAGCCTGTCCTTAAAACCTCCACTCATCTGTTGACGGTCAGGCACAACCTATTACCCACATAAAGTCACACGGCTCCAATTAGAGTGGAACTACAGAGACAGAGAGGGCTGTGTGTGAGACACACTTAGTTGAAGGTAAACATCTTGGACCAAAAGCACACTGCCAAATATATTCCATTGGGTGTATTTCATCCCAAAACAAGAGACTGTACGCTTAAATTCAGATTTGGTTTACACAAAGTGCAGAAAGGAACACAGGATCCACACATTAAATAAGAAACATGTGGCTGGCAATAAGGGGTAATTTTAGGCCACATCAGAGGGCTGATAATACAGGGAAGAGGTAAAAGGTCCTTCAGCAAGACTCTGAGGTCTGAACTTCAGCTCATGACAGGCAAAACACACAGGGGTTCTTTTCCATTCAAAATCTAATCTAAAGATTTAACAGGTTGCCATTATCACTCTGGCCTTGTAGATGGATACACTGATGAATAAGCAATTGCAGTTTATAACAGGCATGAAAAGGTCGCGGAGATAGAAGTGTCAGATGTATCTCCCTTGAAGAACAGAAGGGAGAAATGAGATGTGCTCTCACTTTATCACACTTTGGATGCAAAATCCAGAATGTTAATCTATTCCCAAGCACATCAATTGGTACACAATTTTTATATATATATATATATATATATATATATATATATATATATATATATATATATATATATGTTAAGACAGAGAAAGAGACTGGGTCGGTTAAGACTTGATAAATGTGGTGGCTGGATTGGCTCAGTGGGTAGAGAAGGTAGACATATATATATAGAGGTTTATGCCTTGACGCAGAGGTCCAAGATTCGAATCTGACCTGTGACGATTTCCTGTAAGTCTTCCCCTTTCTCACCAAGCTGCCCTATCAAATAAAAGTGGAAAATTCCAAAAAATAATCTTAAATATTTAGACTTGATAGATAATATAGATAAATATATGTGTACATGTGTATCTATGCACATAAATGTTAAATACATTGGAAGAAAAGCAAGCAAACAAAAGGTAGGGTAGCAGATTGGTTAAAGGAAGAAAAACAGAGAGGAAAGAGTATCCCTAGAGTAAAGCAGCCAGGCGGGCTGTGAATGCAGAGGACTCTTTTCTCACCAGTATTCACTGTGAAATTCAGGAATCTATGACCAGCAAGCGATCACTCAGCACGCAGATGGAATACCTATGACCAACAACTTATATTGTCCAGTCAATGCCAGTGAAAGAGAGGCTTGTTCATGGTTATAGGAAGTGATCAAGGAGTTTTCCCAGCATTCTTCAAGATGGACTCTGACTTCTTCACATTTCAACTTTTTATTAAGACACACTGTCACTCTTTGTGCAGCAAAGGGAATGAAAGCCGTCTCACAACAGCCCTCTTTATGTTCCAAAATGTCATTCTTCAATTCAAAAGTGAAACATAATACATTAGAGGAGACTGGTATTCTGAGTGCTGCATGTCAAACTCAGTTACTATAGATATTTATTGAATGTCTTATGAAAAACATGAAATATTCTTGGTCTTGTTAATAGCTGTCCCTACCAAGCTTTTTATCTTTCGCCATTATGGTTGCAAAATAGTTTACATTACATTCATATTATATCATATGAGCATCCTGATTCTACAGAGTGACTGAAGAAGCAATGTTGGTCTCTTAGGCAGAGAAGGTAGTCTGGAACAACGAAAGTATATTTCCAGGATATTGGCCTGACTTCACACCGGATGTCCCTCACCTTCTGCTCTATGTGTGTTGCCTTTCTCACAATCCCTTTGCTTCGAGAAACAACAACAAACTTCAAGCTAGCGAGCCACATGCTGTAAAAGACAATTGTGATTGGTTTAAAGAAATGCAAACAACCCGGAGTTCCATTCTCCTCTCCTAGAACGTATCTATGGTGTAGCCAGAGCCTGCTCCACAGTGGTGACAATGAGAGACTAGGCAGTACCTGACATGGGATTCCACTGCAGATGATAAGGGGGATTGCATGTTATAAGCAGCCAAAGTTGTAGTGTAGTGAAGTGCAGTGAAGTGGAGAACTGGATAGATCTTTTCACTGGGTGCTCATCAGAGGAACCTTTCAAAAGGGATCTTGCAGCATCACAATGTCTTTCACAGCATGGCTCTCTGAAAGGCTTCAATATTCCCTCAGGGCTATCTGGTTACTGCCAATACCCCAGATTTGACTTCAGGAAAGCTCACCTCAAAGGGGTTACAACTAGCTTTGAAGAGAGTTCCTATCCTCTAGATCAGAACTGCAAGATATAGTGCACTCATCTGGCGATTTTGAAGAGTGGAAATGATATTGCATGAAAAAAGGATTTGGCAAGAAATGTTAATGTTGCTATGGAGATGTGGTTTGGTAAAATGTTTTGTAGAAAATTAATAACAGTTATAAGGGATTTATTATTTTGAATCCTATGACAAGTCTCTGTTAGACAAGGTGGTTTTCGTTCAGGCAGACATGATGAACATGTTATCAATGACACTATACTGACACAAATCCATTGAGAAATACTCATACACCAAGTGACTTTGTGTTGGTTTTTTTAGATATTTTTTGGGCATTTTCAGTCTTTATTTTTGACAGGACAACTGAAGAAATGAAAGGGGGGAGAGAAGGGGAATGACATGCAGCAAAGGGCTGGAGGTCGGAGTCGAACCCGGCCTGCTGCGTCGAGGAGGAAACCTCTATATATGGACGGCCACTCTACCAACTGAGCTATCTCGTAGCCCAACTTTGTGTTGTTTTATGTGGTCTGCTGTGTTACCCAAAAGCTTTAACCCCTGCTACAAATTAATTTCAAAGAACAGACATTTTATAAAATGGCTACGGAACTAACTTACCACACCAAAAACACATTGTAATGTATAGCACTTTGTGTGCTCTGGGTGAGCTGTAGGGCAGCTTCCACAAAGCTGTGGCGGAGCTGCAGAGGCTGTAGAGAATCTTCTTCAGGTTGGCCTATTAGAAGCCCAGCAGAGTTGTACCTGACTTAAGAGCACCGACAGGTTCAGATTCTATGATACGAAGATCATGTCAGGATAGTCAACTATGCTCTCTGGTGGTGATTTACAGTCCTGCTTGTCTGATCGATAACTGAATCAGCCTCTGAACCACTGAAATCCAACCATCAAAGAAAAATCCACTTAACTAATTCCAATATACACAACAGCCTACCAGATACGATCCTCTGTGGCCTCATTCCAGATATACCAATTAATAAATGATACACTGCCCTTGACGGCCATACATTAATATGAAGTGCTGTTTTATCACTTGCGGACGGGTGGGGAGGCAAAGCATGGGGCTAACAGTTTTGTCATGTGATTACAGAAAGGTCCCACTTCTCATGTACACACTGTGGTAGCTCCAGAATCACCTCTGTGTCCACCGCGTCATACTTCAGGGATGTAGTGTAGTTGTATATATTTTGTGGCTGTGTAGTTATGGAGAGGTGATCTTTTCTGAAGTGCTTATTCAAGAGCTGGAGAAGCACCATCTTTACACACATGCACCTGAAACAAGCAGTGCAGCGTCAATGACAACCAATGCTGTTAATCCCCCAATAGCACAGTAACCTACTACAACCAGATGAGGTCACTGTGTAGATACCCAGGAGACTGTCAAAGGTGGAGCGCAGGGAGTTTTTACTATGTCATCAACTACATTATACCCACTTAAGCTTGAGGTTCACATTTTTCAATACCTGATCTTTGACCTCCACTGGGATGGAGCAAGATGGGTCCATTCAGTAAATATCCCTCCCTGGGCCATTAGGGTGCCTGTAAACTATTCAGACTATAAAGCCTAGGTGCTGCTGAACACATGTCAGGGTGCAGTGTTTCATGGTTAAGCTCTGGGCTTAGCTGATCAAAGCTGTGGCACTCAACGCCACCAGGAGTTTGCGGCTCCGGCATCCGCCATACTCCTAATTAACTCAATGTTTCTCTGTTGTCCCCTGTGAAGTTTTCATGAAAAAACAACCACTAAGTTTGAGCCGTCCAAACTGCAATAGATTATCCAATGTGTCAGGAAATGAAGCCAAGCCACAACATGCTTTCTGAATCTGTTAAACCACATCCCCCACAAGACATCAGTGATGGCTGGATGGGGAGGAGAACAGATGGATGTGTGAAAGAATGAATTGATAGATTCACTGTGCATATGAATAAATGTGTATAGTATGACTTAAGTAAAAAACTAAACTAGTTAACAGGACTAGTAGACGAAAGACTTGGGTTGGTACTGTATGTAGAAAGCTTTGACATCATTAGTCAAAACATTCCATGCAAAAAAGTAAATGACACGCGTTTGTCACGGAAGTAAAGGCTGCACTACAATAGAGCTATTTGGGGCAGTTTGTGAACAGTGTTTTTGTTGGAGAGCGTAAGTCCCTTTAGGGTGGACGTTGGGATTTTACACAATGAAGAAAAGGGGAAAGCCAAAAAGCTAAATATGAGCACTTTAAATCTTCTGCGGCTCAACAAGAAGAGGAAATGCATTTTGCATTATGACCTATGTTGTTTTCGTCGCAGAGCTGAGATATTTCCTGCAGTATGTGTTTATTAACTGGAGGTGTGAACTTTCCCCCTACGGGCTTTCACAGTTACCTGTGAGGACAGTAGAGGAGAGCCTACAAACCATCCCCCAACCCTGGTTGTCCTCCCTAACATCCTATCATGTCAGTGCATTTTATATCCTTTTTCCATGCCTCAGAGCACCCCAAGTGGGAATATGCCTTTAATGAGTGTTCCCCTTCCTTGTCCCCAGGGTCCTTTTCACCTTCACAAATCCAGCCTGTTCTCTCTCTTCATCTCTCGCTCCCTCTTGTCCCTCCCTCCATGTCTGTAAATGTACATTTCCTCGACACTCTCTTTGATGGGTTTAAAACGGTCATCACAAATCCTCTATCACCTAAGGTAGTTGGATAGATTTGTTTTAACTTGAGTGGAGGCTGAGATAATGAAACTCTACTTGGCTATTATAAACTGTAGGTCTTTGTTTTCACTTTTGTATTTAAGCAATTACCCACTTTTACATTTGCATAATGCACTGCTTTATATAAGTCCAATATTCAGTTTTTAATTATGTGATGAGAATTGCGGAAAATTAGGTTTGAGATTTAAAACACTGAATATCTCCATCCTAATCTGTAGTTAAAATTAGAATATGGCATTTCATATTAGAAAGCCCATTTAAAACAAACCAAAATTAAGTGAAACAACTTAAACCTCAATCTTAAAACTGGAGTTAAGCAGCTAAATAATATTTTCAAGATGTGAAGTTGAACAACACAAGATTAAACCATACTACCCCCTTCCCATCAACCCATCTTTACACTAAACAGATTGAAGCTGTAACCACTCTAAACAAAGGCAAGATAACCCACAGATGAGTGCCACATGTGAGTGGGGCCACATTGACCACTTAAAGGATTCTCACCTCTTTGCTAAGTCTCCAGAATACAAAAACTCAGGTTGAGACAAGTTCAGCTACAAAGGTATCCCCTGCTTTGAAGCACCCCACAGCTGCTGACAAGCATGTTCTCAACATGGTGGGTAGAAAGAGCCAAGGAGGACCGAAAATTAGATTCAGTGTAAACACACGCCCATTACCACCAAGTCTAGAGTAAACACACAGTGCAGTTGTAGAGACCTCTACATCGACACAAGGTGGTCAAATACAAGGATGAGGTGACAAAAACAATTGTCTGCAACCAGTCTGACCTCACAGACAAACTGCTAGGATCCAGAACGGTCTAGCTAATATAATTACTTTATCCTCTTGTCTTCTGTATAACTTCTATTTTTCCAAAAATAACTATTACTCAGAATTTTGCTTTGTTTTTTAAGATTATTTTTGGGCCATTTTAGGCTTTTAATTGACAGGACAGCTGAAGACAACAAGAGGGAGAGAGAGGGGGATTGACATGCAGCAAAGGAGCACTGTTTGGAATCAAACTCTCGGCCGCTGCAGTAAGTTTGGTGCCTTTATCAATGAGGCACATATTTAATATTGTTTCAGAGAGGTTTAGGTTAAAAGCTGCAGCAGCATTTTAAGGCTAAGAGGGGCCGTCATTCCTGGGGCTCTGTCAGAAGTTCTACTATCTTACAAAGCATCTGACAGGTAGACAAGGAAGGGAATGTTCAACAAGACGCCCATAGAGACAAATGAAGCTCCCATTATGAGATTGAAATAGTGTGCAAAGAATTGGAATTACCCAAATGCTTGTAGCACATTTAGCCTGTTTAGGTTGCTACAGAACACAAGGGTTTCATTCTAAGAGTCTTTTAACCAATGCCAAAACAGCTACAGCACCAAGATTCATAATATCGTTATATAGAAAAGCTCAAATATAGTTACTACCAGTACCTGGTGATCTCTTGCTCTGGCGTAAGGGCATCATGTAGGACTGTCGTGGTAGGAGAGGTGAGGATGGAAGAGACATGGACACTCCTTTGGCAAGGCTTAATCTGAAAACATCATCCGGTACATTAGGGGGACCGCTGCCAGGCCCCTGGAGGTGAGTGGTTCCCTCAGGTGAAAATCTTCTTTGGGCACTGTGGCTGTGCACATCACCTGTTGAGGAGAACCACAAGGTTGTTGCAGAATTTACAAATGTCCTCCTGTTACCTCATGTACTGACAGAAAGACAAGCACAGTCCTGGCAATTTTGCTGCTATTTAGGTATGCATGAGCAGTACATACTACATTTATGCAGGCTTATCTTTTTCTCTTCCTGTGCTAGTGCTTTTTAGTCATTTGTGTAAAGCAGAGTTCTCAGGGCTGTAGGAAGTGATACTCTTAAAGACTTTTAAACCTGTTTACATCGAAGTGCTACAATGTTGTTAAAACTGAGAATTATTGAACAACGTAATGTGTGTTATGTGAATGTACAGCAGACAAATAAATTATTTGTGAATTTACAGTGCTGATAATGAAGAACATTTAGGGCTCTGCACTGTTTTAAAAACTTAATCAAAAATATACTAAAAAATAACAGTCAGAATGTGCCAGAGGAAACAAATAGAGTACACACTTCTTCCAGTCACCTAAAAAGCCCATGACCCCAACAAGAACCGTGGAAGTGGCTTAAACTTATCTTTTTTTTTTATTAACAATTTGTATCTAACAACTAAATAGAACACACAAAACATACAATTTGCAACAATAACACTCCCTCTTGCTAATCAACACACACACACACGCACTAAAATCAAGAAAGATGACAAAGTAACTACAATATTCAAGTCCATATAACCACATAAACATACACCACATACCCATCATGCACGTCTCTCCCAGCACAAATCTTCCTAGAAAACTTCACGTACCTTCCCCATTTTCTAGTGTAGATATTCAATATGGAAAACCATTTGCATAAGATCTTTTCAAACGCCGCCACCCTAGTCATCTCACCAGCCCACTCTTGAATTGACGGCACCCGTTCATCCCTCCATCCTTTTAAAAGAACTTATGTTACTTTTAAAGATTGTATTTCATACAGAGAACAGAACCTGCAAAAGCCTTTTGTTTCGATAAATAAAGATGGCCAAACGGACCTTGAAGTTGACCCAACTGAAACAACGTACCAAACCATTTACTTTTACTACCATCCTGAGTCTGAACACCAGGAATGTAAAACCACACAGGAAACATTTCATTGCTGCAGAAAGCAACTACGTTCTGACAGGATGCCGTTTTTGAGTATATATGAAAACAAACATGTCATAGCTATCAGGGGAAAATGTTTAAACCCAAAGCTTTTCAGGGGCAAACCAAGTATTAATGCAAACCTAATGACACATTTTTTGATTTATCAAATGTTGACATGGGTTTTCACACAATAAGGATTAACTTAAGCATTAAACTCAGCTTTTTGTAGGTCTGCAACATTTGATGAAGATCCTAATAGATGTCAAATATTAACTTAGTTCATGCTCGCTCATGTGTTCGCAAAATAAAATCGTAAGTTGGCTTACTGACATATGATTACAGGAATTAAAATGTCCTTGCATGTGAAAGAATGTTTGCTGATTCTACGGGGAAAAGCATTCTGTCAGACTCCTTTTTGACCACCCAGTATCGTTTTGCTGTCAAAATTTTGTTTAATGGTGGAAACTATGTATTATAATATATTTACTGTAATTTTACTCAGACTCTTTCTGCTATGCCAGAAAGAAAGAAAGAAAAATAAATGTTGGTACAATGTAGGTTGCTAGAGAGACAAACTGGTAGAGGTAATAAAAAAGCAAAGGATACCTGGATGCTTGCAAAAACAGGGCCACATACATATATGGGTTTAAACCCAGGGTAATGGGCCAATGATTATTTTCTCATGACTACAGGGCACCTGAGAAGGACATCCAGTTTGCTAGGAATGAGTCATTGACCACTAAGTTAAGATAACATGGAATTCACTAAGCACACTGGCCATCTGTTCCTTGCTACGTATCTGTAGTTACTAAAGACAAAAATTTGTCATCAAATTCATTTCATGAATTCGCTCATTCATAAGCAGGTGTCATTCATCTTCATCTAATCTCTAATCCTTTTCTCCATCACTGCAGGAATACAGCAGAATGTTGACCAGTCCTAACTTGGAAAACAATCAACTCTCTAGCAACTGGGCTATGTTTGACATAATGCTTACTTTGAAGATTACTGGATTAGATACAGTTTGTCACAGTTTGTTGCCTAGACAGAAGAAATCCATTACAGTTTGCGGTTTCAAAAAGTGAATAGAACAAAATTAGTAGCTGTTAAAAAATAAATAGTAACAATTAAAAAACAGTTTGGGTTCAGGAGGCAGACACGGTCCCCACATTGAAGAGTAGGCTTAAGATTTTCCTTTTTGATAAAGCTTATAGTTAGGGCTGGCTCAGGTGAGTCCTGAACCATCTCTTAGTTATGCTGCTATAGGCATAGACTGCTGGGGGACTTCCCATGATGCGCTGAGCACCCCTCTCCTCTTACTTCTCTCCATCTGTATTCAACCTCATCCCTTTAATGCATGTTACTAACTCGACTTCTTCCATTTCCCGGAGTCCTGTGCTCTCTTGCACCTCTCCTCTCTCCTCCTACCGCTTCCTGCGGGTGTTTCTGGCTCTGGAGCTGTGGAGTCTGCATCTGTGGTTGGAGTCACCTGCTGTCTCAATGTTCCTGCTCGACACCCTCTGCTGCAATTCTGTCTGTCTTGTCTGTCCGTCTGTCTGTCTCTCTCTCTCTGTCTGTCTCTTTCTCTCACCCCCAACCGCTCGAGGCAGATGACCACCCACCCTGAGCTATGGTTCTGCTCGAGGTTTCTGCCTCTTAAAAGGAAGTTTTTCCTTGCCTCTGTTGCCTAGTGTTTGGTGGGAGTTGTTGGGTTTCTGTAAATAATTTCCCAGAGTACGGTCTAGATCTGCTCTTTTATGAAAATCAATGAGATAACTGTTGTTGTAATTTAGCACTAAATAAATAAAATGGAATTGAACCTGAAAAAAAATCCTTTTTACCTCTTCCTGGGTACATTTGCCTAATAAACAACCATAGGCATTAATATCTGTTCTGCCCCTTGTTGAATAATCTCTCAAACACAATTATAGGTTTAGGCATCAACAAGTCATCCACATTTCATGATGCCTCTCATCTTTATGAAAGTGGGGGTACAAGCGTACTTTGTTGTTTTGCACGCAAAAACACCATGGTGTCATTTTAATCTGGAAGAAAATAAAAAAGTGGTTAAACCGGTTGTGGTGGTTTGCAATACAATCCAGTTGTCCAGAAATCTGTTAGTGTGCAATATAAACCAGCAAGATTTCTCTCCACCCAACACTTAATAATGTGTGCTTTCAGGACAGCTATAGTTCACTTTTTCTGCTGCTTACATCTAGAAATCCCCTACATTTTTCTGTCTCACCTATTGAGATAATATTCTCCTCAGAAAAATGGTTTACCATAGTCTCTACAGATGACTTACTCAAGGGTTGCAAATTACTTAACCTGGCTTCTAGTTTGCTCAGTGTAGTCCAAGCCCTCAATGGAAAAAACTGGTTTTGCTTTATTGAGAACCAAACCTGAATGGAAAGACCATTCTAGCGAGGGAGCCAGCAAACGGCAGAGTCATCTACTTTGTGGCAATAAAGTTGCCCAGTCATCATGGCCACAAATTAAAATGTATGAATTATCAACCTCAAGATAACATGTAGTACCTAACTAATAATACAGACCATATGTCAGCAGAGCCAGCTAAATCAGAACTGCAGATGTGGTGAACCACAGAAATGACGATTAGCTGCTAGCTAGCTAGTTCTGTTTTCAGGACTGTGCAGCTAGGGAAGACTTCAGCAGATTAACTCTGACGCCTGTCTGCAGCCAGAGGTTTGTAGGAATCATTGAAGAATCATCTACAAGAGGCAAGCTACTATTAGCATCCTGCGTCTCTCTTCAGGGACAGAGTGTTTTTGTTGGGCTGCCGGGCTAATCAGTAACAGAGACCAATTTTCTCCACGCCTCCAGTTCACCAAAGGGTACCAAAAGCTGTTTTGTATTTTAAAGGGTTCCTAAACAAAGAAGAATGCCAGAGACAGGAAACGGAAAGAGTGCAATGACACCTCTGCATGTCTTTAAATATGGAGAAAACATGTGAATGACCCAAAGGTCGTGCAGTACATTACAGCATCCACATTAACATTGCCACTTTGAAAGGTCAAGTATTAGACATGAAAGGGGAGAGAGAGGGGGAATGACATGCGGCAAAAAGCCACATGTCGTAATCAAACCCGCGACCGCTGCGTTGAGGACTAAGCTTCTGTATATTGACGCAGGCTCTACCAGGTGAGCTGCGCAGGCGCCTCATTGGGTATCTTTTAAAGCTGCCAGCGGAGTGTTCACTTGCTGCAGTCCCAGCAGGTCGTGGTTGATACAGGATTCAGCCATAGTGCATGCTAAAGAGATTAGGATTATTATGACGTTGTAATTTTGGTTGCTGGTTCTGAAAACAAGAGGCGCCACATAAAAGCTGGCTGTTCAAGTGCTGTGGAATGGGCTGCAGTGTGTCACGGTGGCGGCTCTGCCATCTGCCCAACACTTTATAATGTAGAGGGACACAAGGACAGAAACTTGCCAGTGCTATTTGAGTTACTTTCCTAAACCCTGGTTGGGGCAAGGCCTGCAATTTCAGCCCTTGCTGTGGTCAAGAAAACCAACCCTTTCTAATTATACAGTACTGTCCTAAGATGATTTAAAAATGATTACAGTCCCTTGCAGGCTCTTTCCTCCTGATCAAAGTGAAGGGCAAGAGACTATGAGGACATGCCCAACCCATTGAAAACAGTTCAATATTATTTCAAGACTGATTTAGAAAAGTAAACATTAGAGTATAAAACAATTGTTACAGTATCATATTTAATCTTAAATTATTTCAACCATTGTTTCATCTCACTGGCTCTTACATCTGCAGTACACCCAAAGGATGGAAATGTTGTACTTTGAATTAAAACTCCATAAAAGTGAAACATAAAATTGTGATTGTCAGAATGCTGATGAGGGTATCTTCATTGTTTGAAACTTTTTAAAAAATCATATATTTTTTTTAAATGATTTTCACTCTTCTGCTTTCTAATTACACTATGTACACTAATACACTATGGTATTATAATATAATAATGTAGTGGATAGTTGTCCTGTAGAGAATTTACTTAGGCTGCATTGGAGAGTGACCATCCTCATCAAATAAAATCAACCACAATGAATTTCTTCTTTCATATACGGACTAAACATCCTCCTTTTTCCCCTGCTAGCATTAGCGCTGTTGATGTGGAATGCGGTATAAATCTGGATCTGTCTTCTGACTCTCAAGTAAATCTATGCAATGGAATGTGATCGGTCACTCCCCCCCAAAAGACAGAGACCCCCTCCATTGTCCAAAAGCACCTGAACTGTCCAGTAGATTAATCGAACTTTTAGGTAAACTATATGGGTTTACGTCAGTCTCTTAAAATCTCACAAGGCAGTGTACAAAACAACAGAAACAAATTGCAATCCAGCAGTTTTGCCCCAAAAAAGGGTTGTGTTTGACACCTCAGTGTTAAATAAGTATTGTGCACAGTGTCAAGGAGTAAGTTGTCACCCAACTCTTACGCCGAAAACACACCGCACGCAGATGAGCCGCGAATGTGCATGATCACATGCCTGGCTCATACCAGACGCGCATTTCTCTGAGCCGATAGCAAAGCGATCCTTCTCCTCTCGAAATCTACAGCGTGGCTCTCACATTTATTTGACATATTTGCCCGCAGCTCACAGAAGAAATGGAGGAGTGGCCTCTGCGCGCCTGATTTCTGCAAGTGTGGCCGGCTAGATTGGATAATATAGGTGCCAAAATGAAAATAGCTCTGCTTCACGGCACTTTGTAGCTATTCCCAGCGCTTCTGGTGCAGTGTGTTTCTGGCATCATCTACAAACATCTTTCTATTACAGTCAGGTGGGCATGTCTGTTTCCCTCTCTTTCTCTGGGGAGTCAGTTAAATTACATTGGAATACTACTAAAATATAATTTATTATCACAGAAAACTTGTCACAAAAGTTGAACAATGGCAGGCTTTGTCTACCCCAAGAGGAGTGAAGGGTAGGAGGCTTAGCTGATGTACACTGATCTATTGACACACATCACTGTGCCTGTCTGAATAGGAAGTCAAAATTTAAAATGCAAGACTGTGTATCCAAAAACTGTGCCAGATAACAGAATAACTGAAATGGCCGAGAGGAGCAGTGTTGTTTTGGTTTGTCCGCTGCCTGTAGCATTTATGGCAAACCACTTGGCTCGCCACAAAAGGATACTATTTACAGTGCAAACTATGTTTGTAAAAGTTGGTTATACTAGAAAAGTATATTTAAACAATATGATTCATGATACCATTCTATTTTCTCTTCATAAAAATGTACTGTATATACACACACAAACACACATGCACCACTACTCCATTAGCTTCTCAATGGTTAATGTTGTGGACCACAGAGAAAATGAAGAAAGGCTTTAATTAATTCAGATTCTTTCAGTCGACACACAAAGCATGATGACCATAGGACAATCCACCAAAGAGGGAATTCTCCCGCTAGACTGAGTGCCAATGAGGATTCCCTGTGTACTTCCGAGACCAGGGTGACAGTATCACAAAAGCTGTCATGGTTAACACACAGCAACCCACAGAGAGGAGAGACAGCCAGACAACAAGGACTACAGCGTGGGGGAAGGTATTCAGTACAAGTCGTCTATGATGATGAAGGACAAATTTGATCTAATATGATAATAAGATGCAAATCTGTCTGGTTCAAAGATGCTCTAAATCATTTAAGACATTAAAAAGAATACACATTTCTATTAATCAAAGCCATACAAACGCTCTGTGAAAGAGGCATTAGTGTTGTTCCCATGAGGACATTCTAATTTCCGACCACTTTACTCAGTTAGTAGTAGTCATAGGAACAGTCAAAATACTGTATAAGATAGCCTGACAAAAGGCTGTAAAACAGACTTGTGTTAAGTGCTACATAATAAAACTGAGCGTTTTATTATTGTCACACTTTTTTCCTCAGTTGTGTAACAGCATTGCCCGCCTGGCTTTATTTCTGGTGCAGAATAAAGTACATAGGGAATAAAAGGCAACCAATGCAACATCTCTTCCTTAAAGCATTTATAGTATGTCAAGTATATTAACAGACTGCTCCACATTCCTCTTTGGGCTAATTTGCTACCATCAAAAACAACTCAAGAAAGGGTCTTTAGATTTAGCTTGGCAGAAACAGGAACAGTTCCTGCAGCTCTGAAACCCTCAACTCAAATTCATATGCACTTGATAACAAGAACAAATTAGCTGTTTTATGCAAAAGCTAAGATGCTGTAGGCCAAGCAAGACTGCAGAATGTTCTGAATCCAAAGTACTACGACTGTCTGTCTCTCTCCCTCTCTTCCCCTCTGATGCGCGCTCTGCAGTGGCCTGAGCTCTGGAATGCCTTTCCCACTGGCCCCAGGGGAAGAGAGGTTGACAGGGAAGGGTATGTGTGTGTCTTGGGGAGAAGAAGGAGAGGAGAAAAAAATATAGCAGTGGGCAGGCACCATGACATTTTCCATTCCTCCTCATAAATGGTCAATTTAAATGGGTATGGAAAAAAATGATGAGCCAGAAAGTATCTTTACCATGTTTTATTTCAAGATTTGTGACAGGGAAGCAGTAGGATGGCCAATAAATGGACTGTCAGAGGAGAAACACTGTGTACTACTTAATACTTAAAAGTGGAAGCAATTTAAGCAGATTTTAATTAGACCATTGTCACAAAGTAAGAGTATATTTCTAATAAAGATTAATTAATTGATCTCCCTGAGAACAGTCTATGCAGAAAAGAGCAGAGCTATATTGGTAAAAACACACAATACTATCCTTGTATTGCATACATTTAGTCAGTCCCACATAGACTACAGTATAATGATGGTGAGAGCTTGCAAAGCTAGTATGTGTATGTTCACGCCATCAATCAGTGTCAAGGCCGCTGCAGTCAAAAATAAACAAAATGCAGAAGGAGTATTACTGTATTTCTACGTATCACTAAAATGCAGCATCAAAAGAGGTAGAGTGTAGGTAGTTAAGGAATTGTCCTGTCAAGAGTGAAAACAGCCACACCTGCAGTTAGAGAACTAGAATATAGAAAAAGATCACCAAATGATTTATCAGGTCCTACTGCTAGTTACATCACCTAATAAAAAAATCAACTACACTATTTTAGGTTTGCATTCAGTAACACACAAATATCTGACCATCTGTAAAAATCTAAATGAACCAAGTGGTAATGTTCAATTGTCAAGGGTTTGACCTTGTTTCATTAGAGATTTGGAATAACTTCCACTAAGATCCACTGACCTGGCTGGAGAGTTCTATTCATGCTAGCAGTATTGTGTGTGAGAGGTCCCAGTATGAACGTCTCTCTGCATGCCTCCTCAGTACCAGACTCTAGGCAAGTGGGTCACAAGGTTCACTCCTGTACTAAAGAGAAAATACACCTATTGCCTCCTATCCATTCTTGTCCAACACCACTTATCATAGTCAAAGTCCTTTAAGTGTTCAAACGGAGTCAGCTGTCTGTGCTTCAACGCTCTTCAACTAAGTTAGAAGTACCTGGCATACAATTTTACAATATATACATACCTGAGTGCATACCTACAACAATTGAGAGACTTTGTAAAGAAGGGCTAACACAGTGGCACTCAGTGGCGTTCCAGACACAATCCATCTAATTCAACAGTTTTTTTCGACTTGTCGTTTCTGGTAGTATCTCTTATCAAACATCTAGGAACATAAGGTTGATGTATTAACTCAATGCCAACGTCTTTATTTGGAAAAAAAAGGACTGCCACATTGTCTCTTTTTATTGCTGTTAAGCATCATCTGCAATGCTTCAACAGTGAAACTACAAAATGTCTCACATGGGTTTTACATGGGGTTAATTACATCAATGTCCTCTACAAACAGCTGGTCTAGTCTAAGCAAAGGACAGATGGATGATAAATTACAGAGCACACTTGTCCATAATATGATGAATCATTTTAACAGTGCGAACACAGCTCTGGGGGCACTGTGATACAAAGTGGAGGAGTCATAATACAGCCAGATGAGAAGTAACATTCTCAGATTTCTCTCAACCTATACATTGGACCTTTCAACTTCCAATTTTTGATTCCTACATGTTACCAATATGGATGAAGCAGCACTGAGGCAGAAATGGAGATTGTTTCCAGGCAAAAGTGCAATGTGGTCATATGTCACCATGGAGATCCATGACAACAGATTTGGATTGCTATTAGCACAGATCATTAGGCAGAGTTTCTGCTGGGGCCAGGTGAGGTCATGAGAACACCACTAACCCCTGGACACCAGCTTGTTCAGTAATGTTAAATGGACGAGGACGTTAAACAATGGCTGTTCAATCCTTCCAAAGAGCCTAATCCCATAAGCAAACAGAAACCAGGGGAAATCTTCAAGCTTTGTACCATCTTTGAAAATCTTTGTTAATGGTGAATCCATATGCGTTTAGCATCAATCCTATTCACCTCATTTCATGCATTTAGAGGGTTGATGAGAACTTTTTCAAATCAATTAGCAAGTGAATGTTATCCTGATTTGATTTTAATCATTAACATTAATCATTAATTTCATGATTAATGACAGAAAAAGCAACTCCAGCAGAATGCACCCCATATTCTATCCTGCTCTAAACACTTTAGTTTTTCTTCACCAATAGAGTTTTCAAAAAAAAGATATATCTTGAAGTTTCATCTTTAAAATAATAGATATAAATATGAAGAGGGAGCACTCTGCGCAAACTGCTCCGCTTTGCAATAAGCACTATCCTCTGGCCCTTTCAGGCTGGGCACAAAGGAACTGAGGTCATTAGTTCAGCTTTTATCAAATCCTCCTGAGCCAAGGATGGCAAGACATTCATCTGCAGACACAATTACAAAAAATAGTCTCTGTTCAGAAATGCAGAACAGAGCTGTGCTGAGCATAGTATGAGGAGAGAAAATGGGGCCCTGAAGCCCAAGACTGAAAAGAGGTCTGACAGACACCCACACAGACGTTTCTGAGAGTCAGATGCTGTGGAAGCATGCGTTGCTGTCTGCATATAGAAATGGTGATAAATAAGAAAAAACCCAACCCTCAGAATTCTGGGGAAAAAATACCAAAGTCAACTACAGAAGTAAGGCAATGAACAGCTAGTACGCTGTACATCCTATAGGTGACAGCGTAGTATTCGACAAAGAAAGAGACACTTCAAGTGCTCATTAAGATAACAGACACAGGATGTTAAAGGTATGAAAGCAAAGCGGAAAATCAGACAGTAGGAATGTGTCTGCCCAGGAAGGTCACATTGTAATTAGAAAAACCAGTGGCCCGCTGACCTCTCTAGCCAATGAACGGCCTGGACAGCCACTATTGCCACCTCAAAGACCATCTAACACCCTGGCGTGTTAACTGATAAACTGTTTTTCCTCCTCTTTGAAGTAGCAAAAACTATTCACACGTGGATGGGTGTTGGGATAAGAAGAGCTATGACGGGTGTCGGTGTATTGCTGTGCTGTAGATGACATCACCCCCTGCTTCCATTGAGTCTTCGTGTTTTTGTTTGGCTTCTTGTCTGTTGCTATGCACATACTTCCAAGGTCACGGGCACCATCGATGCTTGAAGTGAAGTGAATGAGAGTCAAATTAGGGTAATGGAGAATGGTCACCGGCTGCTACAGCAGACAGTGCGCCTCTGGGAACCATAGAAGCATTTTCCAAATTCCTCCCAGTGAGAAGCTACTGGACAGGAAGAGCAGTGTCAGATTTGACCATTAGCATACATTTAGCTCCCCTGCATGTGTTGTTGGTTGAATATACCAAAAAAGGACCATGGGATGCAAATTGTAGCTCAAATGAAAACCACCCCTATCAGAAAAATGGCATTCACTGTCACTTAAATGAGCCATCGCAGCAGTTTTAAGTACAGTAGAATTCTGAAGCCACTTTAAATTTAATATAACCAGTTGTGCCACTAGAAAAAACGTAATCAATCATCTGGAGTTGTGTCCACTGACAGTTATTTTACCCAGTTGGAGAAACAGTTAACCAATCTGAGATTTGAAGATGGGATTTAAGAATAGGTCTTTGTACATAGCTAGCTACCTAGATACACCCCTGAAAACTAGTGGACTGTAAAGGTTCTTGACCTACAGAAACTCACAGAAAATGTTTCTACGATCAATGTGAAAAATAGGGCTGAACGATTTTGGAAAATAATCTAAATGCAATTTGTCTTAACCAATCTTGCGATTTAAAATGCAATTCATTTTTGATCTCTTTATCTGCTGTATTATTCAACAAAAATAAACAATAAATCCTTGCACAGTATGACCAACATAAAATTAGATGGATTAAACATAAACTATGCTTTCCTGTAGGCCAGGCCTGTATGTTATTATATTGATGAAATTAGGTGATGCATACAAATATGACTGGCATTTTATTTATTTTTAACTACTATTATTAATTTATTGCTCATGCCATTAATCATTCAGCCGTAGTGAAAAAGGTCAGTAAGTTACTGGCTAGTGATTGTTAAAGGCAAATTAACAACCTCACCATTTGATATGTCACTTGAATTATTCTGTGCTATAAGAACACAATTTTTATGCCACTGGCAACACAAAATGATGTAGCCCTAGTCCCTTTACAAAAACAATACTTTTGTGTTTTTCAATGTTATGCCAAGAAACTAGAAATGTTTTTCTGTGAACATGTCAAAGAAAAAGTACCATAAGAGCAATGTACTGTATCAGTGCAACTAGTTTAGGAAGCATTAACACATTTGTGGATTTTGGCAACCAAAAGGTACATTTGATGCATGGATATTTTTCAAAACATTGAAACTGGCCAACCAGGTTCACTGCTTTCCCCATGAGCCCTTACTTTGCTTTTCATAAGTAGAAACAAGGAGTGTCTAGTTTGGATACACCTGAGGTGTGTGTGTGTGTGTGTGTGTGTGTGTGTGTGTGTGTGTGTGTGTGTGTGTGTGTGTGTGTGTGTGTGTGTGTGTGTGTGTGTGTTTGTGTGTACGTACATGAATGTGTAAGTGAAAGATGTGGTTTGAGCTACGCCCTGCTAATCGTTGCCTGCCGGCTGCACAGTGCTTTGATAGCCGCGTAGGTCTGTGCCCTCAATAGTCTCTTTTGTAGATCAGGTGCATTCTTTTCTCCACCATCTTAAATCCAACCATAACTGTCTGGGCATGGGAATCTAGACAAACATGACTAGGGAAGAATAGCAAACATGGGCCAAAAAGCCATTTCAAAACTTTAAGCACAGTTTTATTTTAATTAAAGTTACAAGACGAGCATTGGAGAGTAACCTTGACATAGCCCTAGAGGTGTTTTAAGGGATTTAAAGATCTATTTGTTACAAAATACTTAAACTTAAAAGCTCAAGTGGTAAAATAAAAGCAACCTGAGCTTCATAGCTGCATGAATTTCTTGCCGTACTTAAGTGTTTTCCAAAAGGAAAACCATGAGCTGATGATAAAGGAGTCAGTGGTTCTGGTCTGAGCCCTAGTTATTATGGTTAATCAAAGGATGTTAATAATGTATCTTGAGGTTGCTTGCTCTCACTGTCTCTGTCGCGCTCTATATGTGTGTGTGTGTGTGTGTGTGTGTGTGTGTGTGTGTGTGTGTGTGTGTGTGTGTGTGTGTGTGTGTGTGTGTGTGTGTGTGGCATAACATGGAGTCTGTCTTCCTGTCCTGCACAGGTCACATAGTGTGTGTAATCTGTGGTCTAGACATCCTGTGGTTGACTGTTCATCTCGTTTGTTCTGTTTTGGTTCAGCAGTTGCAATTTTTAATTTTGCAACACCAAATTTATGAAAAGAACAGTTTGTCTTTGTTAGCTTTTCTCTATGCTTTAGTATAAAGTTTGTTAAAGCTACATTTGTAGTTGTTCATTATCAAAATCTCTATTGCCCTTCACAAACAAGTCCTTTTTTATGAACATTGACCACTACCACCAATTTCAAGCATTACTATTGGCTTGGAATTTGACATTTACGCTTGCATTAACTGGGGCAGACCCTCCAAATCATGCGCCATCTTGAAATATGTTTGCCGGTAAGGGACATACAGACTATACTGCTCCGCCTTTCGTGCTTTTCAATCAGTGGCACTGACTATGACAAATGCCAGGGAGGGAGGGAGGGGAGAAGATTATAAGAGAAGAAAGTGACATTTAGTTGGTTGTCGTATACAATTTCACCACTAGATGAGAGAAATTCTTACACAATGTAGCTTTAAGTACATGAACACTGCCTTCCACTGACTAAATGCTTCCTCTATTGTTGTTAGCATACAAAAGTTTCATCCAAAAACCCCACCAGAAATACATCATGCATTCTTAATTCACCTGGAGCACACTCTTGGTGTAAGCGCAGTTTCCCAATATTTAGTTGTTTTTAAACTACTACTCAGGAAGGAAGAACACAGTGAGGGAGTTTTCTTTTAGATACCTTAAAAGCCACAGGACAAAAAGGGAGCGTGTCTCAAAATGGCTGCGGTAGATATGGCTAGAGAGGAGGCTGCCACCCAGCTGTTCACAGAGAAGAACCAGGCTAACATAGGGAGTTTGACATTAGAACCTGTGGGCAGCCTCTGTACGGAGTAGTGTTTGTTAATGTCTGAGGGGAGGCTCGACCACCATGTATGTCAGTGAGAGAATTCACTTTAATCCTTCGCCCGGTTTAGTGCTTTCCATTAGTAATGTAGAAAGGCTGTACCTCAGACCAGAGAAACAAAGTTCTTCCAAAGAAACCGTTACCCATATTAGTTACATGAAGCACATCCTTTGGCTTCAGAAAAAAATGTTATCATCTAACCCGCAAAGTGGCTGGCACACATTTAAGAGACCAAAGGGTGAGAAACATTGTAGGGGAAAGCAGACCTGTTCAGTGTTTTAGTATCTACCTAATGATGTTTTCCTCAAAAAAAAAGCCCATGGTTTATTCTGACTCACAAATTTAAAAAAAACAAAATTACAGTTTTACATTTCTGCCTACAATACAACCGCTAGATTACTCCTGGGTAACAAATGTTTGTGAGAAAAGCTATTTTAGCAGCACTCAAACCTGTCAAAAGCTAGATCTATCTGAAAACACTTCGAAAAACTGTCCATCAAAAGTTTTTTTTGTTTGGACAAATCACTGACCACCTGGGGTTATTGTTAATTCTTCACATAACCGTTAAAATTCCACATGTTAAGGACAGCTGAAAAAGAAAGAATATAGACAGGAAAGGAATCTTTGCAAATACAGCTATAATATTTAACTGTATCACCACAGAGAGGGAATATACAATATATAAAGCAAAAGAGAAAACAGAATTCTGCATTGTCAGCTGCCATCTAAACCACAATAAACAAAAGCAGAAACTACTGTTTAAAAAATAGTATTTATTGCAGGGCTATTGAGTCCACCCCCTGAAGAAAATTCATTATGCAGGTTTAACTTACTAACTTGATCATCACTGTGGTTCTTCAAATTTCAAGAACTATTTGAATACCTACAAACAAGACAAAATCCTGCTTTGTAACTAATTTTCTGTTGTCTGACCCTACACAACAAATCACTGTTTAAGGTCAAACACCCAAGTAGCTCACCGAAACTGCAGAGATAGCATGTACCAGTCACCACCACAGCTGAGGCAACAGAGTGCAGTGCTTAATAGTCTCTCTCTGTAGCGCGCATATATGGCACCATTCAAAAGGGAACTTTGGTGCAGAGGCAGTTGTTATTAAAGCGATCCATGTAAATAAAAATGTTGCCAGCATAAGAATTGTACCAATACTTTGCTCCTCCTTCACAACTCTTCAAAAATGTCTGTCAGTGTTGTCAAAATGCCATAAAGAACAACTATTGTCCCAGTCGATACACTGCTGGGAAATTAAATCAGGCCAGTAAGGTTGGCAGCCATCCTGCTGCCTCCCATCGAGCCAGATGCATGAATGTGTCTCCATACTGCCAAAGAAACTACAAAAATCCTTCCAACAGGTGGATACGTATATCTGTTTGTGTTCACATGGCGTGTGTTTGTGGAAATCAGCCTCAAAGAGTGCTTGGCAATGCATGCTAGTGTGATTAACACTGTGTCACCCACAACAGACAGACGACTGTCTGACAGCTGCCCCAAGCGGCCGAGCTCATTGAGTAGTAAGCTCAAGTTGGGGGGGCCTTCACAGACATTACCCAACACACACAGTCTCCCAGAGAGTCACCATGGATGATGTATAGTCACCCACAATAATTAAAGCTGAGTCAAAGATGCAGTTTCCACGGGTCACATCATTAGCAGAAACTGACTGAAAATTGTGTTTTCATGTTTGTTTGAAAGGTGAACTTTGCTACTCGGTTTGATGTTCTGAAGCTGGTACAGTCAACTAATAAAGTCCAATTCTGTGATGTGATCACTGCCATTCACAGGTTATCTTCTGCCTATAATTACTACACTTTATTGTACTGTTACCTCAATACACTGTTGTTGAAGAATATCTGCATTAAAAAGAAAACAGGATGACATGCATTCACAAAACTTGCCTTATGACAATTCTACCAATTTAGAACAAGCAATTTGCTTTGTGATGAACTACAAACCAGACAAGCTGTGAAAAAATAGGAAGTCATAGGTGAAACTTGCAGTAAAATCTGAGGGGCCTGTATCCTCAAAAAGAACACCAATTAAAACCCTGTTTGGTTCTTTACAACATAATCATCTTCTTGTGCCTTCGGGTCCAAAATCTGTTAACTCAAGTGAGGCCTACTTGCAATGCAACCTCTCTCAAAAAATGTTGACATCAAAGGCAACAGGCCACGGCAAAGTAGCATCCCACTTCCGGAGTGGCAAAACATTTAAAAAATAAATAAATAAAAAGTACTTAAAAGGGATTAAACAGGCCAATTCCAGACAGATTCCTTACAGACTTAGTGTAGAAGAGGCAAGAGGGAAGGAGGAAGAGGAGGAGGGATCTAGGAGGAGCACATGATGGAGAGACTAAATTAGAAAACTGTGTGTTTTTGTGGTCTTGGCAATGGAGAGATCCCAAAGGAGAGCTAATGACTGTAGTGGTATCTGGCATAGGGGCCAAGTTTCCTTGACTGCTTTAAAGTTGCCTTCAGTCCATAGCCACCATGTCATGAGCAACATATGCTGAGCTATCTTGCAATTATCCCATTATCAAGGTCTTTCCTCCCACTGATTTCCATTATATGTTGCTGAGACGATTTTACAGCAACGCTGTACTTCTTCTTCTGAAGGAAATAAAATGTACAGCCTGACCTACAGGAAAGCAAGCAGCACTGTGAACAATGGGGTTGACTAAGAAAGACAATTTTCATTAATCTGCAAAATATGACAAAGTCTACTAGATATGTCCCAATACCAACTGTTAGGTATAAAATCGGGATCCATCAATCCGACTTCTTTAGTGCCGATACTGATGCCTGAGGTTAAGGTAACAGTCGTTACAAATTACTGATCCAATACCAATGTTTAATTATTGAGCTACCTCACTGTGTGGAAGTGACTGGGATCATTCTGTTGTGTGAGGCAACATCATTACAAGGTGCACCTGAATGCAGCATGGGTTTACAAGAGGCACCTGATTGCACAATGAGTTTACAATCTGCACCTGAATGTAACATGAAGTCCCATCAGAGCCCACGCACTTTTCCGTTGGTTGTTTGTTTACACAACTTACGGGCAAGGCAAACTGTTGCCACACCTGGGACTTTAGGAAAGCAGGTAAGCTACCCTGTTACCCTATGTCTGGTGGAGAGAAAACAGCAGAATATAAACATAGAATTAATTCAATAGATCAACCACATTGTCAGCGATACCTGATCCAGCTAGTATAAAACAGTGAGACAAATGTCAAACATAATACTTATGCTGATACTAATGCTGTCTCAACCAAATTAAACAAGTCCTTGACCATAATCCAATTTGGCAATGGCAGAAAGATTAAACCGCGTTCAATAACGTATAGGACAAAACTCCATTGCACCAGACATTTCATTTGAGAAGAACTTTCTTACCCAAAACCATTTGGGATAAAAAATTAAATCTTTATTTAAGCCTCACAGATGGTGCGGTGAATATTTTATGTCTAATATAGTACTTTCTTGTCTCAGAGACCATTGACTATACTTCTGTGTTAAAAATCTCCTTTCAGATCCCAGGAAGGACCTGAATTTGCAAACTCTTCATGGACAACAGAAGAGTAAACAGAGGATAGCAAGGTATGCAATTTAACACTTTCAATGCAACTTACTCTCAACTCATCAGAATCTTAATCAATATCTTTTAGGAACATAATCTAGATACATTTTAAGGAATACGTCTTATTTATTACAGGTAATTTGCCAACAATCTCACCTAAAATGACACACAATTCATTGAGCCTGACCTTAAAAAAAACCTAAGGCTGAAAATAAAGAGATTTGTGCCCTATGCAGGGACAACAGTGGGGCACAGTGACCACTGGTAGCTGTTGTATCTCTGTGACCTCTCATCTGTCATAAGCTCTCTAAACAACAGAGAGGAGTGGCCAGATTTTATTGTCCCAGCATGAGAAAAGGAGACAGAGCGGCTTTAGCTTGATGGATAGGGTCCAACTGGGAGAGTGGGGCTGGGATAAAGGAGCTGTATCCCACCATAAAACTTTGCTGCTCCCAGCATTTACGTGCACAGAAGCTCCTGTGTTTTAGTGTAAATGCATGTGTGTCTGGGCAACAGGGAGTCTATGTTATCAGAATGATCTATACACGCGAGACCGGTTGCAACAACTTGATATAAAACAATACCAGCCCACAAAACTCAATTTTCCCTTTGAACTCTGCTGGACAGCCGTCGAGGTGAGGGGAAGAGGTCTTTTCCCTGTCATTTTTGCATTGACTGTTGAGTGAAACCATCACCTCAGACAAAGGCAGAAAGAGCACACTATGAGACATGCATCTACTTTATACAGTGACTGTTTGAACCAGACTACCTGTTAAAACCAGCCCTGGGGAGGTAAATCAAGTCTCAGCTGGTAGATGCAGTATGAGCATAAATGGTCATATGCTATGTAAAGACAGATCGGTGGAGGTAGCGATTGAATGAACAAGAGACGAGTCAACAATGTCTTGCTGACTTTGTTTCACGTTTAGTCATGTTAAAACTACTACAGATTTCCAATGGAAAAGAAAATATGTTATGACACAATGGCCTAGTTGTCTCAACAGAGAATTAAAGGTATCCTGCTCTGAACTGACAGTTATAAAAGTGATAATGGTTCTATGAATTTTGGGTGATTGAAATACGCAGTGGGCTGGTGTTGGGCTACTGTAAGCCTACATAGTTCTAATTTGCTCCACACCAGCGCTAGTCAGCACCTATTGGTCCTTATTTTAAGTGTTGCATTCTGGGTCTATTGTACCGAATTTTAGGGCAAAGCTACATGTTAAACAAAATACCCAAAAACCTTTTCATAAATATACTTCGCCAAATGCTTTATTAAAGTTTCATTTGAGTTATGGTAAAAATGGCGCTTATAATTGCATTAACAAAGCCTGGGAGGAATTTTCTTTTTAAGCTGTACACCACCACCACATTTAATCAAACTACCTGCGTATTGTCTGTTTAGAGTAAAAAAAACTAACTTGACCTGTAATATTTCACTTTATTCCATATGTGCAAACATCTTTTCCAGCTTTTACTTTGGATATTTAACTATAAGTCAATCACTGAGAAATCACACCTATGCTCTTCAAATGTCACAGACTGAAGCTAAATTATTAGCCCTTAAGTCAATTGCGGCGAATGATGGTTTAGATGACAGTATGTTTACCAAGTACATTTAAGATTTAGCATGGCTTTTATGCTGTCATCTCAACTTTCTATTCAGTTTACATGAGTTGAATCACTACATAAAAGTTCTATAGTGACAAATGAATTTAAAAGTACTGAAAGCAAGATGATCAGAAGTGTACATCTGCCTCTGAAATACAGTTTTTGTCTAAGCCTTTGGGGTATGTGGTATTTGTTCCATGAAACCTATCTTGCTGTTTTTTTCTCTTGATCTTCCACATACCTGAATCCTTCTTGCTCCCCTTGCCTCCATCTCTGTTCTTCTTCAGCACTGCTTTGAACATGGCAAGATTACTGCAGGCCTCTCTGTAGGGCCCCTGCAAGAAAAAGAAACAAAAAACAATTCGGTCACTCTCAACCACGACAAGACAACAGTGGTGTCAATCGTGCAAAGCCACTGAAATTTTAAAGCAATGCAAACAGGTTAATTTCTATTTATGGGACAGAACAAAGGACATTTCCTCTATTCACCTGCTAATGAGAAAACTATTCTTCAAACAACTCCATAAGTAATTTTTTTTTTTTTTTACCAAGAACTAACCAAACAATACAAAATGTGTCCTATAAACCTAACAAATGGAAAAACAGTGTACATCCGCATTTCATACTGCTTAGCTGGCACCCGCCTGGGAGTTTTCCCACAGCACTCCCAATCCTGCAGGTCATCAGTGGAGGAGCGAATGGAAAGAATGCTCTAATATTTAAAGAGAAAAAGACAAGTTCTGCTATCTTGTTATGTAGGAAAACACTCTGTCAAATGCCCTGAATTCCACATGTAATTGATGCTATGTGACTTGACTTGGGTGTTTGCAACTGCTTTCTATGGTCAATCCCAAACTAGTCTGCATTTTGAATCCTTAGGGCTGAACGGTATAACATGAACTCAAGGTCCAGCCTGGATAGGCCTGGATGTGCTTGTTTACTTTGGAATTATTTATAGTCTTATGTAGTTGTACAATGGTAAAAACATGCTTAACTAAACACTGCGGCAGTTAAGACAGTTAATTGTGTGGGATATTTGGTTTCTAACCCTCTAAAACATTATAGGTTGCTACCCTACTGTATTAATAGCAACAGAGCAATCTATCCAATGAAAAGAATGTTTTCAACCAAATAAGGGTATGCCTTTTGCAAACAAAACACACAGTCCTTACTTGTCCAGTTCTCAACCCCAGTAGCCAGGCATTTAATATCTAGGTCCTCTTACTGCTGCTGGGTCAGAGGCTATTGATCGGCACTTTTCACTTTTTCAAACAATGTGACTGAATCCGTTATTAGGAGGTGTAGGGGGCAAATCGCTGAGAAACCTCTGTACCTCAACTCAGCACTGACTGTTCCAAAAATTTACTTTTCATGAGGTTTCATTTCACCGAGCCAAAATCAAGATTATGAATGCAGTTTCAAGGCGGCATATGAATACTGTACAGGTGTTTTATTCCAAAGGATCCAGGGAAAACACACACAAAGCAAGCCCATCACACTCTTCATCCCTTCTCCATTTCTTTTACCCCAAACCTTCTGGAACTTATCCACTTGGTTATTTTCAATTTCTAGGCTCTGTTGAATTTTCAAATAATATAGCATCAATGCACTTTACTGATAAAACAGATTTCATTTAAAGCTGCCAAACGATTTAATACCCCACCTCTGTCTCTTTATCATATGAACTAAATGAAATGTGTCTCATAAACATTCCTTCATATTTCAACACTACTGCACTATTCTTTGCTGCTTTGAAAAAAGAGAAATATTTTGTGACATGAACTAAACAATAGTTATGTATGTCTGGTGTGGTATGATTATATATTACATGTTGATGTAATATCAAGTACAGAGCAGCACTTCTGGAACTGGATTCAGTGAATGCTCAAAAATGCACAGCTGTCTAAACAAAGACAGTCAGGTAAACGCCAGGTGTGATGCATGTAGTACAGTGAGAAACAGATCTGAGAACTATGCCTATCTGTACAGAATGGTGTAGTTCAGAATAGTAAAGTACAGCATAGTATAGCATAGCATAGTGTCAGTGAACCGCTGACTGCTGTGTGGGAGCTGGCTGCTCATCTCCACAGTAACAATAAACATCACCCAGGTTAACCCAAAGGAAATGAGAAACGCCCTCTTGAAACTCCAAAAGCCAACATGACAAATTCCTTCCATCCCCTCCACCCCCACCACAGCTACCAGACACACACAGCCAGTACCCACAGTGAGAATGAGACACCACCTTTTCAGACATCATCAACAGTCATTACTTTTTATCCTGAAGTGTGCCTCATTCATTATTATTATTTTTTATTAGAAGGTGGGTTGGAATTAAGCCCTCTACATTACTCGAAAGAAAGCCAAACGTGTATTAGGACAGTGTTGTTGCCAAAAACTGATTTAATAATAACATAGTGATTATAACATATATTGTAAATAAACCAAGTGTCTTGTGCTTGCTGGGAAGCACGACATAGAACCAGTGCTACATCCAATAACAATACTTTTCCCCACAAGACACTGACACATGCTTGCCAAGTGAACAGACAACTATGACACTAGGTTGCAATAGCCACAGATGGTCAGGGATCAAGATGATAATTGTATTGTACTGACTCCTACAATGTCTGGTAGAGGTGGACTATCAATTTCTTTTTTAAATAAAAATATTGTTGTTATTGCACCTCTACCAAGAAGTGAAGTGAACCAAGTATTGGAGAGACAATACAATTGATAATATGTTACTGGCTTTTTGCACTAATTAAACAAAAATATAACCAATATTTGCAGGTATAACTAAGGTTTTGAAGGTGTTGCTTTCTAAATAAGCAATGTTACCAACTCTGTGTATACAGTATGTTGGGAAAAACTAAACTCCCAGGCCCCCTGAACCACCAAATGTGTGCTATGCAGTTTTAGCTCTGCAAGCCCATTGGGAAAATTGGGGCAGCATTCAAACCATATCTAAGTTATAATTGTCTTACAGTTAAAGATCCTCTGTTGCAGCTAACACTAGTCACATAAGCTGGTGTTTTTTATACGATACATTAATACGATGCTGCAGTGCTGACAATTTACTAACATTTTACAAATATTAATTATAGCTATACCATGAAATCCCTCTCTCCATTTCTGCATGTGTAGGTCCTGAGCATTTGTGTGTATTTCAGGCCTGTGTGTAGTCATTACTAACAAACCGGAGTGTAAATGGTAATTTCCCCACTATACAGTAGGCATTTAAATAACATTATCTTCATCAAGTCTTTTGTATTCATGAATACGTTTTTTGAAACAGGTGTGAGGACAATGTGTGGAGTTTGCCTAAGCCTTTGGCTGGAGGTATATTTAAAGAAATTTGATGGATCCTACAATAGCAAAGACACCACAACCAACATCAAATGGCAGCTAGGCTGCTGAAGCTGTGGTAGGGATATAACTGACCTTTGAAAAAAAGTCTCCTCTGAGAAGTCATGGACTGCATGGTAAGCAGCAAGACTGGCATCAAGATTCCTCAAGCCCTCAAAGTAAGGTCTATCCCTGTGCTTTTACACTGTGTTTGGATATCAGCATCAAAGCATGCCCCCTCAGAAGGGGCCTCTCAATATTAAATCAGAGCAGTGAAAGTCCCACAGTATGGCTCACAGGTCTTTGTGGACACACATACAGGCCAAATGGTCAAAATACACTCAATATTCACATTTGTTCTGTTCAAGACACTCCAAGATCAAACATAAACGGCAGAGAAACAGCACAGCATTCTGCTTAGGGTACTGCCTCTCTGTTTATGTCAAGAAACCGACAACCTAGTCAATCAAATGTCCTCCCCAGGCTTCAAAATGCCCTAAGCAACTGAAGAAACACAGCATAGCCCTTATTTGGGCAAACACATGCATGATTAGGGTTGCTTCCTCACAGCTGGCATTTTCTACCAGGCATATGTCAACTCTATGACCTTCACATGTGGATGTTTGTTACCTGGAACAGCTCAAGGCAACAATAAAAAGGACTCTGGTCTATTGCACAATGAAGGGGTTTCCTTTCACAGAAGAGAAATTGGAAATCAGGATGGTAAACGGGGACTTTGGGTTATCAACGTGTATGTTTTCCAGGTCCTTTTTGACTTGATAGAGTTCAGTTCCATACATGTTATAAGAAAGAAAAGGTCCTCACCTGCACAATGACGATGTGACATGTGGTTAATGGAGCCATCTAGATTTACCACAGTGATCTGAGAAGACAGCTATAGATAGAACGGAAATAGAATTGTTCGACCCCATCGCCTCTGGCAGGGAAGCATCTCACATACATTGGCAGTTGGT
The DNA here is from genome assembly GCF_013103735.1 of Etheostoma cragini. NCBI lineage: Eukaryota > Metazoa > Chordata > Actinopteri > Perciformes > Percidae > Etheostoma > Etheostoma cragini. The sequence continues at coordinate 16,000,382 of NC_048417.1, forward strand.
GAGTTAAAACCTGCTTTGTCCTCTGTTAGGTGGCACACAATAGAGAGCACCTTAAGCTCAGATCAACTTGACCACTCTTCCAGGATTGCAGCAAACAGATATTTTCCACTCTGTGAAACGCCCTGCCAGCTCTCTTCCTCAACAAATTCTACATGAATGATCACTCACAGATTTCTGCACAGTTGTCATAGAAACATGGACATTTTCCACCATCGGCTGACCCTCTAATTGGTTGTTCAAACACGTCCTCAAAGTGATCAAATTTTTTTTTTTAATTGCTCCTCTGAACTTCATAATTATCTATTCTTTTGTTGTCCATTCACTGAGGGCAGGAAACCGGCCCGGCCTGGACGGTGAGTTCAAGTGGTCCATAAACAATGGGAAGTTAACCAACAAACCCTTGAAAGAGGAAGTGTGGGGAGTAGGTATGGAGGACAGCGCAGTCTCAGTGCCGGCCATTGTAAGCAAAGATTGTTATTCACATTCACATGAGTGGAAGGGAAATAACAAAAGAACAGACATTTTTATGTAACTAGTCTACCGGTTTAAATTGCTTTCAGCACAGACCCCCCCCCCCCCTTACAGCCTATGAGAAGCAGGTATTCATCTTATGAGCAGAAAATGGAAATGTCATGGAATGCCAACAGCTGACCTTAAAGAGTAAAGAGAATTTTTAACTTGTTAATATAATACTACACACCCAGCTTGTATCGTTTGACAGGCTAACAGTTGAAACCCAGCAACAGATCATACAGGCATGTCTACTTGCAAAACATTCAAATTACATTTACTCTGTTAGTTTTGACTTTACCCAAAAAGCTTTAAGATACGTTCAACTTAAACATGAGGTATGACTAAATGTACCTGGTGCAACAGTACATACTACACACTACTACAAAAGGTGTAGCATATCTAGGGTAATTAAATGCCAGGGATCTATCCAGAACCTCAGGGTATGATGTGGGTAGCGTGATTGCAAAAATCTACCACCAAATCAGCATATTGTGTATGTTGGCAGCCAAAATATACACAATAATATGCATATAAAACTGCAATTTTAAAAGTGAAATGAATTAGTGTAATGCATCGTTTCATTAAAGAATTAAGCAAAATTAAAAGACGTCTGACCAAAACAGCACCTTGATGCTTACGTTTTCAAAGTAGGAGATAACAGAGCGTCAAGGAGGCAAGGAAGCTTATTTTTGCAATAATCCAAAATTAGCTCTGTGGCAAACACAAGGTAATGATACTTGCACATTTTGTTCAGGAATATAATCTTCCACAATGATCACCACAATTTTAGTGTTTTGGTTTTTACAGTTTCGAATTGGGTATTGAGAATTATAGAATTTCAATGGTATTGGTTTCAACTACTATAATTCTGGTATTGTGACATTACTTGTCCAGTCACTGACATGGGATGATCCAGAGTTCTAGCTTGGGGCAAAGCCAGCTAGTTTCTTTATGAGGAGAAGTAGCAACATGGCTCAGCATGAAATTAAAAACGATAACAAGTCTGAACTGCTCATTAGACTGTCATGGGAAAACCACTCATTTTGAAAAGACTGATTTGTCCTCTGAGGCCACTTGTCCTTGACCTTTTCTAATATAACTAATGAATAAATCCAAACAGAACCCTGCATGCTGCCGCAGTAGTGACTGTGTCTTTTTCTCCCAACAGTGTTGCTCTAGAAGTGTCAAGGCATGTTTTAGAGGGCAACCTTTGCTCAGAATTCACAGTTTAACCACAGGCTAAACTAAACTAAAGCTGAATGTAAAATGTTAGAAAAAGACATCGCACATCCTCACCGGATTAAAACTAAGCCAGCCACAGCTTTACATATGACCAACATTGATTTAGCATTGACAGATCGGAGTTTGACATTGATTTATTGAGTTAACAGTGCAGTGGGTCTCCTAAGCTTTCCCATCCCAGTTTCTCCAGTCTGAGCCTTTTTTTTTCTCTCATTGTTTTAGTATTCCTCTACAACAATTAACACTCCTTACATCACATCATCAGCCAGCACCATATATTTAACTGCATGCTGAGTGACAACAAACATCTAATCACATTTACAGCTATTACCCTCCTGCTATCCTTGTTGATTACAGTATCACTCTATAACTGATTTGCAATAGAAATTGAGTGTAAATGAATATTTGGAGTAAAAAATAAATAAAGTTGTACCAATATTCTTTAAATTTAATTTGACATTTGCCTCCCAAGAAGCCTGGTGTTTGATTAATGGTAAAACATTAACAGTAGTGTTTAAAGTCTACAGGAAGTTCACGCAAGCACAGAGTTTCTCCTCTTGCTAAGACTTGTCAGAGGGTCACATATAATGACTGTAATATTGAAGTACCCCTTGAGGATCAACAAAGTATTCTGAATCTTACTGTGAATTCAACAGGACGTCAGACCAAGAAGCACTTTATAGATAAGATGCCACATTCACTTGTTAATTTTGGAATGCAGGTTTATTCTTAGCCTGTCTCACTTTATCTGTGAGTGAACTACTTATGATATTGTTAGACATTTTCCTGGGAGTAAGAACATGTCAGTAACCAGAACTACTAGTTTGTCTTATGACAACAACTTCTACCACTACTACTGTACGAGCCTCCCAGTCTACTTGCCATAGAGATGCCTTTATCCAGCTGTCCCATTTATGCAGCTATTGGAGACCGTACACTCTCCTTTCCGACACATTGGAAATAACACTAATTCTGCTTTACCAGTCTGCCTATGTCAACTAAATTCTCTCTCTCTCTACAAAAATGTAAATCAGTAACAGCTGTTACTACAAAACACTTCCAAACACACACGTGCTGCTTCAGATACACACATGCAAGCATGAGCGCACATAAGCACGTGCATGAACCTAAAACTGCATACACACGCTTGCTCACCTGGACTTTCAACTCATACTTCGGAATGTATGGAGCTTTTGGTGTAGGGAATGAATTATTGGTATGTAATTCAGCAGATGTGTCGTACTCGGAGACTTGCCAACCCCATCACTGAAACACAAAAGCAACTCAATATGCACTGCTGTCATTGCGTAATGTTTTAATAGATGACCTGAGGGGAATATAAATGGTAATGCCAGGCATTTTCTATAGAATGTATTAAGAGCCTTTAAGAAACATGAGCTTATTAAATTACATAATATCACTTTGCCAGTAGGCTTGTGTATAATCTTTCATCCCGACGCAGAGAATGCATCATGATTTCTTTGCCTGGTAAATATCTATAGGCATTTCATATCTTTGGAATTTTTTTATGAGTCTTCTTTGAGACTGCTAATTAAGAGTACATAGAAAGTTGAGTATTACACTACCTTTGCAGTGTTAGCCATGTTGGGTTTTTATGATCACTTCTGCAACCTCAATGTGGAATATTGTCTCCTCTAAAGTATGATATTTATCACAAAACAGTGCATGACAACTCTTTATTCAAGTTAAGAAGCTCAGGTGCTGTCTGTCAGTTGGGTCACTGGCTCCAATACCTTTCCCTCCTCAGTCATAACAATGAAACTCTGATGCCAGCATCTGTTACTGGCCAACTGGCTGGAGACCATGGGAACCAGGCTCTGTAGAGACTGGGAGGCAGACTGTTGTGGCACTTCCAGTAAGATGAGTGCTCTGTAGTGCAGACATCTCATAACCCTGCAGTAGGTAGACAATTGGTGTAGCTCTAGCCGTGGCATAGAGGCATGCAAATCCACTGTATGGCTTCCATAATCAGCGTAAAATTGCCTAAAATGATGTTGGAAAGTTAATACCGACTATCTCCAGATTAACTGGGAGTCAGCATGATTGTCAGCAACAAAGCCTTTTCCACCTGTTGAGTTTAAATTGTAAAATCAACACTGTACAGTGGAATTGCCCTTGAAGCTAGATTGTAACTTGGCACTGGTAATAGCTAATGTTAAAGCAGATAGAACGCCAAGAGGTTATGAAGACTTTATGACACTTTTTTTGAAAGAACACTGAATCGATGACTTCATGCATTCTCAAAGATCAGAGCTGCATCTTGACATTTACAAGCAATTTATCTGAAGGGGAAAACAGAGCTTTGATTTTAAGGCACCTGGCTGAGTTACAAGGGGATTATAAAATATGCTGAAAACAGCAATAGTCATATACAGCCAGTGGTCAAACTTCAAAGACTCAATCTATGTGGGCGAACAAGATTACAGTCCTGTAGACTTAAACCTACTACTATATCTGGGTTGGGTTCTGGTTTGAAAACCACTGCATCCAATCACAAAATGCAGACTAACATTAGCATCAAACAAGACCACACAGTTATAAGAAAATGAATGAACCTTGTAGTAAAACATCTGCATCCTACTGAGCAGGGTGCTACTCCACAATAAGTATTACATATCTTCAAACCCTATTGGATGTCTGTTCATCTTTAGAGAGGTTAACACATACAGTAACAAGCAATTTAGGCTGTTCTGCAGTGACATGTTTTGTCACTGTTCTGAGGCTGCAGCAAATGATTATTATTATCATTATCAATTAATCTGTAGAATGTGTTTAAGTTATTTTAACCAATCAAGCAATCGCATTAACGAATCAATCCATTGTTTAATCTACAAAATGTTAGAAAAATAATAAGCACTAGGTTTCCCGAGTAAAGGGTGACGTCTTCTATTATTTGGAAACTGTTTTAATTTGTACTTTTACATTATCCTATTTTTTACAATCACCATAAAACTGTTTATTTACATGTGTACGTATGTAGTATGTATGCATATGTATGTATGTATGTATGTATGTATGTGGATATCTAACCACGTTTAATATACAAACTAGTCAAATGTTTATGTTTAACTTGTTCAGCTTTGTGGTCCTTGTTTTTAGCTTATGTCTATTCCTGTTTATGTACTTTGAGAACAAAAAGCCGGAGTCAAATGCATGTGTTCAAATTGGCCATTTTAGCAGATTCTGATTCGGATAAATTAGAAGTTTTTAATGCCAGGACAACATGCACGTATGCAAGAAATAAATGTACGTAGCAAATAAAAGACAAAACTCCAACGGTAAACTTGCTGGGTTAACTAATCCACTAACGCTACAGTTTCACCGTGACGTGTGTCCCGTTAGCTCCAGTTCACAGCAAACCAAACGGAAACGTTAGCTACCTGTAGGAAATGTTTGATTTAAGCTAACATAGCAACTGAGCGTGGTGTTCAATTAGCTAGCATGATTAACGGTAATATTTTACGTAAGTAACGTAACCGACACACAAAAACAACGACCAAATAGGCTAAAAATACCCTGAATAAATAAAAACCCACTGCTGTCATTCCCGTTGGTTTTGACGGAAGCTCAATGGGCATGTCCCGACATTCCTCCCACCAAACTGCCACTAAAACTCCTGACAGGCACAACTTATCTCTACTTTGTGAGCCGGTTAACCGACTCCTCCAGGTTATTACCATCGACACAGCCAACGTGTGAATATTTCCTAAAGTCTTACCTTATAAATGTCATAGACATGAAAGTACCAAAAAAAAGTTTTCCCAGTCTTCCAGCGTATCTCCAAACGAACTCAATCCCCACTTGATCCACCAAGGTAGGCTACGGGACGCTCCTCCTCCTCCCCATGAGGTCATCTAGGGAAGGCACATCCACAGAGGGCAGGCAATCTAGACAAGCTACCCCCCTCCTTCTTCCTCCTTTTTTCCTCTTCCACCTCCTTTCTCTGTGAATGCCTCATGGACACGACAGAGATGCAAGACACATGTATTAGGACAACTAGCCAAGCTGCAGGCTTGCAATTTAAGGGTTTGGTTCTGAGACATATCCAGAAATACAGAAATCCTTAAAATCATCCCAAGTGAAAGTCTCTATAATAGTTTATTCTATTGGATTGTCCATATTTTATTTATTTAAATTAGCTGGTCATTATTAATTATGTAGTTTTGTTTAAATGGTTCAGTTCCTTCCTACTGATTAACTGAACACAACTTTCACAATCCTTTGTCTCAATTTTGCCTCTAATAAGCAGCAGTTGTTTTTAATTCAGAAAACTTTCTAGGAAATTAGAAGGGTATTACAAATGATAAAATAAAAGTGTTGGATGCTGAAAAAATAAAACTATGAGATTTTGTTTTATTTCCCAAATTAAAAGTCTAAATATTGTTCAAAGCCTTTGCTACGCTGCCAGGAATGCATTTCTGGTAGAGAATCACTGAAGTTTTTATTCGTTATTTATTTTGTTTGTCAAATTAAATATGCTGAGCCTAGACATACTGAATAACACTGAGGAATCCCAGCTTTCAAGCCACATTTAAGCGTAGATTTTCTGTTTATCACATTGTTATTAAAAAGGCAAAGTCCTCAATTTTGATTGGCTAAATAACACTGAAGTTGGAAACTCACAGTAGTTTTGGTCTTTATTTAGTGCAACTTTATAATGCACCAGTAGGCTTCATGTCAGAGTAGAGGTGTCAGGATTAGTGTCAGGATTAGTTCATCAACCGTAGAACTTTTTTACTCCATTTATTAATCGTATACCTATTCTTATTTGCTACTCACACACAAGAGATAAATAAGCTTATAAAACACGGCGCATTGCTACATTAAACTATTCAAGGGTATAGTAAGTCACGTGGTACCACCTAAATGGCTACAACATGAAAAGTGCTGCTTTACATTAAAGATGTATCACTCTGAATGGGGCCAGTCTTTATAACAAGCACTTCTGCTATAATACATGTAGCTGCTAATACTTACATACTTGAACATTGTGTGACATTTTTTATTTTGTCTGCTGTGTACGTTGTGTGTGCCTCCCCTCTCTTCCAGATGTACACTTGTGTTCACTCAGCTCCCTGGATAAAGGAGTAGACCCCGCCACTTCCCTCTCTAGTCTCCCATACCTTTGTTGTACTTGCTGGAAGCAGGTTGTGCTTACCAGATCATGTGTTTGAAATGTGTCTCTTGTTCTTGGATTTTGTAATTGAGTCTTTGCTATGTCGTTTACTTGAAGCATTATTGCACCTTTTCTGTTTGTATTATTAATAAATTACTGATAATTTGTAACAAGCGCCTCCCATCCTACCTTTAGTTATTCTAACATCAATGGTTACTCTCTGGTTCATAGGGTCGTAACAATAGCCCCAATACAATTTTGAACGTGACACTTGTAATGGATTATTTTGATTACATTGTGTTCTTCAGTAAAGAATGTGAGCACTAAATTGGGTTCACTTTAAATAGCCAATTGATACCAACATCTAAAATTACCAGTTGTCCCTCTGATAGCAATCTTATCAAGTATACTCTGTAACTTCCTGTTAATCACAAAAGGATGGGTTGAAACATGAGTCAAAGCTTTTATGTAAAAGCCTAGTTGAGTTAGGTTTGTATATTAGTGGCTGTTAAAAGCAGGATGTCATTCAGTAGCTTTGTGTGTAGCCTAATGCTGAGTCTACTTTATGAGTCTACTGTGTAGGAGTCATATAATACATGTCAGCATAACTTCATTTATATGTTATTTCTTTTGAGAGGCTAAAATGTTTCCACCATGCAGGGATATACAACAGTATCTAATGCATTTATAATTAGGAATCAACCAAATCTGGTTTTTGAAGGCAGATTATTGGTAATGAAACCGATTTGCAGTTACAGTGAAAATTAAAAAATTAAGAAAAAGTCCATATAAGATTTTGAAATATTACAAACTCCAACACAAAACTTTGTTTAAATGCTTTAAGCAATTATTTAATAAAAGAGAAACTTAAAACACAGTAAAAGATAGTCAGATAGCATTGTGGGCGGAACATTAAGTCAGACTCAGTGGTGAGTGAAGCACAGGGACAGACCATAGACCGTTAGTCTATGGGACAGACACAGAGCTGTAGAGCAGTTTTTAATTCATCAACTTTGATAATGAGTCTGTCCCTCTTTATAATCATGCAAAAGTGCAAATTAATGTTTACTGGTAAGGATTTCTAGACTGTTGGACCCACCCAGTCTCGAGTGAAGCTCACAGCACACCTTAGTCTATGGTGACCTCATGAGGTGACAATATTGTATGCAGCTTGTCTCACCAGATGTGTTTAACAGAAGTGTGATTTCATAAAATCATTGTTTTCCCTAGTGTCATTTAGCAATTTTTTGTAAACTAGAGTGTACTGTAGTGATAGGAGTACATATTTTCAGTCATCCCACTCCTGTGTGTGAGGCGGTTGGTGTGGAATGTTTTCTCAGCAGTGTGGTGGGCGTTACAGGGTCAGCGAGGCTCTTTAGACGGCAGGAGAATGGGCGGACACGGGCCGTTTACAACTAATACCATTAATGTTCCAGTCTCTGCTGCCTGTTCACGGGCTTGGTGGAGTAGCAGTATTGTACTAGCAGGGATTTTTATTGAAATTGGTAACTTAAGACACATTCTGTACTGTAAAGCACAAGCATAACATTACTCAAAGATCATGTTAATGCTCAAAAGTCAAGGGACTTATACTCCCTGCAAATTTAAAAGTCCCATATAGGACAATATTAAGTATGTGCACACTTTTTCCTCCATGTAAGGTGCGAGAGAGCATATTTAAGAAATTTGTTCAGTAAAATTGGGATGTTTAATTTTAATATAGTATGGTACTAGTAATATAGTACCACAACACATCTGTAAACTGAACATGTTGGTAGTGAGTTAAAATTGTGTTGCCCTTTACTGTACACACCCATAAGCAAAGCTGAGCCGGTTCTGTAGGCAACATGGGTTATTTTATTTTTTCAATCACAATTGTCAGGATTTTTGCCATTTTTCAACACCAGTTGTTGCAATGCACAGGGGTATGTTTAAAAGTGAACAAATACTTGAAAAAGCAATAACAGTTGTAATGTTTTGGTCCATGCAACTTACCATTGATGTTAAGTACAATGATTGAGCGTAATAAAAAGCCATTTGCTGCCACCTAATGGCCATGTAGCTTACCACAAAAACAAACATTTAGCAATAAGGAGATCTGCAATCTTGTGATATCTAGCCATGCAATATTTTTATTAATTCTAGTAAGTGCCAAGCAATACATGTAAAGATTTAGCTGAAAAAAAACAACAACAAAAACTACTCACTTAAACCCCAACCCTCACATTAAACATACCCCAAAAAAGTACAGTATCTCTTTTTTATAACAAGGAAAGGCACATTAAATGCTGGTTGATAGTATTCTCTAAAACAAGCACAACCTACAAAGTAAACAGAGCTTAATGAAAGCTCTCTCTCCATAAATACTGACAGAATATACACAACCTGTCAGTCCCCTCATGTCTAATGCCTCATGCTAGTCTTTCACAGCTGACTTGACATGGTTCCCTCTGGGCCATTCTTAAACACCCGTTCAAAACTTCCTCGGCTGCTGGATGGAAAAGATCCGTGGGCAGTGGGGCTTCTCCACTGCAGGGCGCAACTTGCTGTGCCTCACGCTCACGGGCATCTCTGTGAAGTCATGGCTCAGCTGTAAATACATCAGGCAGGAGTTACACAAGGCTTTTGAGAGGCACTGGGGTTAATTTAGCCACTTTGCTTAGTATGAATTAACTTGAAATGCAAAATAAGAACTGGCTTTTTAATAAAAATTAATGGTTTTGTTTACTTTGTCAAGAGTTCCTGCCAGAAGAATATTAACTTGTTGCATCCTGTTAGAAGTAGTGACGGATCTGCTGTAAGATCAAATTTTAATAAACTTGTTAGAACATAAAACAATTGTTAGTAACATTATCAAAATAACACTGTCAAACATCAAATGGTGTGAAATAATTCATTTTGATATCCTTTGGTTTAGATTACAATTCAAATCCATGCATTTTATATATTACTGCTATATCATAATGCAGATCACAGCCTACCTCAGTTTATCCGACCTCTTGGTCTTCTCCTCTGGAATTCCATGGCTGGAACTGTCTTCCAAGCTTTTCTTAGCTACCCGTTTACCCCCTGCCATCACTATTGACCCAGAGAAGAAAACAAGGGAAAACTCCCTTTATTCCAAAAAATAAGTTCTGTTGCACCAGTGTTAAGCAGATTTTAAAGATTACACTATGCAGGGGACCCTGTCCCTAAAAGTCTAAAAAGAAAAAAAACGGTCAAACGTTTGGTAAGCAGGTCACTGATTGGCAGTCACTGGAGTCTAGGTTAAGAGAGTGGCTTACGTTTTCTAACAGTGGTTACTAACCTGGGGGGGGGTCAAGGATAAATCTGAGGGGATTAAAGCTATAACAAAAAATATATATATAAACAGTACACAAAACTACATTTTTAAAATTTGGTTTAACTACTTAGTATAGTTGATGATACTTGACAAGCAGTAAGCAAGGGTACACATAAAATGTTAAGTAAAGAAAAGTTGGCGTTATAAATTGGCTACATATGCAAGAGAACAAAAATAAAAAATGAGACTGTTTTGATGATAAAATAGGGCTTTTTTACAGCAGCCATATTGACAAGTCAACAGAAATTGATCAAATTAATTACGGTCCCGTTCCATTTAGAGGATCGCAGGATCACCATTCCAGCTCACAACGTTCCCAGAACAATGGCGCAGATAAATGGAACAGGGCCGTAATTAATTGTTATAGTTACACCTGTGCTTGCCCTGCTAGGACATGTCAAAATGGCTGCTGTGAAAAAAAGCATCTTGTTTCTAATGTTATTCAGTCGGTACGACAGGATTTTGCACGCATTAGTCGTGCCTGTGTTGGGCAGGTGAGAACAGTTACTTTCACCAGCGGCCTCTTAGAAGAGAAAATGCGTGAATCACGGTTACAATTGGCGTCGGCCAAGGTTTGCAACCACAGAATCACAGAAAAACAGCGATTAAATTAGTTTCCCACGAGACATCTACAAAATTAAGCAGCGAATGATAACAGGATGAAAAAAATACTGTAATACTTGTTTCAACCTCTCGGTCTACACGGCTCTCTGTCTGTGGGAGCAGTGGAACAACAACAAAGCTTTCGCTTTTATGTAGTTAAAGAATTCAACAGTGCAACTCGAAGTCAAACTTACCTGCCGGAGGGTGACCAGCTTTCAGCAGAGGAGTCTCCTTCGCTCCACATTTGGAAAATTGCTGCACCATTTTTGTAACGGTCGAGAAGCTGCAAAGAAAGTACAAAACTCTTCTCAGTGCGCACTTGTTTTTATGCTCAAACGGAAATGACGTCCTGTGTGGCCACCGGAAGCCTGTAGACACGCCTATTTAAATCTGTCACTGATGTTGAGCTTAGGCAAATCACAACTGAAACAGCTACACAGCAATAACATATTGATCATTAATTTAAAATTAATGTTTTAGGATTACGCTTGTATTTGTGTGCATCTATTTAAGTTGCTCGTATTTATTCGTCTCATTTATTCATGTCATTCTTTGTTTGTTTATTTATTTATGTATCTATTAAAGGACTGTCTTATTTTGAAAATCTTCGCAAAGCCTTCTTTCAAATGAAGAAGCCGAACCCACATCTGCTGTAAAGACAGTGGACCTTCAATAATCAAATTTGAAAACAATCATTGCTCAATGAGGCATTCTTAAAACTCTATCATTGTTGGAAAAATTATACTTGCTTTTGTGTAAAAATGCATATGTTCTGCAGGCCATTGTGGTGCTGCAAGTTGCACAACTGCGATATCTCATATGAATTTCCCCTTACTGGAAGTAAATATCAGAGTGAGGCTGGCTTACACATTTTATCTTCTTTAAAATAAGGACCTCCTCATATTACTATATTTATGCCCCAAGAACAGGCTGTCAATCAAACAAATGTAAACCCCTGTGGGAATGTATCTATGTGTATTACTCCAAAGAATCACATTTGACTTGCAATCTGCTTCTACAAACACAAATAACACAAATCATTTGGATCTCCAAGTTGTGACCTGATGCTTCGCTGCAGATTTCAGCAGGTTCATCTGAATCAGTGCTTTTCAGATGCTTGGCCCTCAGCTATGCTAAGTTCAGAGTCATTGCCCTATCCAAACAAGCACATATAGCTATAGCACACTATATCTGATTCTCTGCCACGTCATTGATGGATAACAGTCATAGTTAGTGTCTTAGTTGCACATGGCTGAGGCAGGACAGTAAGTGTTTGTGCAAAGTGCAGGAATGTACATCACCAACATTAGCAATCACTATTGGAAGTTCCAAGGTGCCCATCTGCTCGTCAACTGGCTTGGGCCAGTTTAGCTAACACGTTTGTTCAGGAATACATAACTAAAGTAAAATAACAAGTGACATGATAAGGGCCTTAAGGTTGTCCTGCTTTATTACCTGATATTTTTTTAAGATTATTTTCTTGGGGCATTTTAGGCCTTTAATCGACAGAACAGCTGAAGACATGAAAGGGGACAGAGAGGAGGAATGACATGCAGCGAAGGGCTGCAGAATCAAACCCTGGCCCACTGCGTCAAGGAGTAAACCTCTTCACATGGGCGCCTGTTCCACCAACTGATCTACCGGGGCACCCAAACCTTGTCTTAACAAAAATCACTGAGGCTAGTTTCAAGACCATCATTTCAGCCTGGTATGCGTATGTGTTTGACACAAGTATCACACAGCAGACCTTGGACCAGGTAGTGTTGAAAACGGCATATATTGCAGAGTGATAGGGAGGAATGAGTGGTTAATAGGTAACCAGTATAAATATTTTGCAGGTTAATCCTGCCACAAACTAGGAAACCATTTTTAAAATGATGAATAAAAGATTTCATGTTTCCATTACATCCTCTTTTAGAGGGATGTGTGAATGTTAAAATGTGCTAACACATGCTGCTGTGTTGCTCCCCCCAGGCTCATTGGGAATCTACAGCCAATCACAGACCACCTGGGGGTATTTCCAGGTAGATGCTGTATACAGTAAAGGCCAAGGAGCTACACATCTGGTCCTCTTGGCCATTTTGCCATTGTTTGGACATTAGTCTGGTTTTAGTGTATTAACTCCTTGCTAAAGGTACTCCAGATGCTACTTTGTTTCCTTCTCCCTTTTCCAGTTTATTGGTTTTATTTTCTTTTCTTGTACTATTACTTTACTAAATTCACTCATGTTGCTCCTACTACTGTTCTATTACCACTACAACTTCTAATACTTTGCTGCTTCAGCAAAGATTTAGTGACTGCAAGCCTGATTACTACTTTATAGTGAAGTAAATGGAATTCTCCAACGTGCTGATCCATACAGGGCACATTTAGTGGCAGATGGTAATCATAGTCTGCTTACCTTGATGTACTCATTCATGATGTGTGGAAGTAAACTTTTACATTGGCTGATATATGTAATGAATTATGTAAAAGAGTATGTCTGGATTTAAAAGCTTTCACACAAATGGTTAGACATCTGGACTTTTACAAGTTTATGTGGACCTATTAGACAGTTTTATGAAACACAGGGCCGCTGATTGAAAGTTGGCCTCCATCCACTCATGTCTTTGTGGTTACAATGTAATGAAAAATTGTTTCCTTGCCGTTTGGAAACTACAGAGCAAAAAAACTGTCCAAAGGGGAAAAAGGAGTTTGATTTCTCTTTTGGGTCTCTTCCATGTTCACATTAATTTCCATTTGTGAGCATAGAAAATGGCGGTATGGAGTAAGAGAGATATGTTTGCCCTGTACATGTGAAAAGATGCTGTGACACGTGTTTAAAAAACAAAACTGACCTTTTATTATTGTAGCATGGTTGTGTTATGATGCCATCTTTGTCCACATATTTCTTCATATATTTATATATCTATAGAGTTTTGACATGGCACGTTTCTTTTTTTTTACCAGTGCTGATGAGTGTAAACCAGGTAACATGTTTTTTTTTTTCTGTATTTACAATAAAATGAAAGAAATGTACAAGACTTCATGGCATAACACAGCTTCAACATAAAGTACAGATACAATATGATCCCTCTTTACAACCTAACATCATTAGTTTTCTATTATTATTATTTTTTTAATGGATATGAGTTCATGATCCATTTTGGCTTCAGCACATACACATTCCCCATCTTGACTCTTACCGCCGACCCTCGCTCACATGACTCACACCTTTCACCCTGCCATCACAGCTAAGAGTTTTATAAACAAAATAAAACTAACATCTAGACAGAGCAGGGCGCACGTCTCCTCGCTGTAGTGTAGGGTATCATCCCTCAATGGATCCCTAGCATGATTCTATCTTCCTCTACTATCTAAAAAACAATATTAAAAAAAAAACATTCCTTGATTTCCTTCTTTGGCACACATTCCATCTTTCCATCTGCTATCAATCAGTTGAATTCATCCTTCACACACACACACAGGCATTCACTTTAAAACAAACCCACTTATGAAGCCAAGTTCATGAAAACATTTTGTTGTTTCTTGTGTGCTCAGCGGGCTCCTCGCCTCGGCTGAGGGGAGAAGACGCCCCTCAGGAGTATCTCCAGACCTATACCCAGGAGTCAGGAGAGCCAGGGTACTGCTCCGCCCTGTAGGACGGCCTCCGTGTGCTAGCGTAAAAGTCCACATAGTTGGTGGTGGATTTCAGTCCGTGAGGCTGGGAGCTGTAGTCGACTGTGGGCGGGTAGGTGATCACTTCCTCTAAGTATGGGTCGTCGTAGCCATGGGGATGCTGCAGGTACATTCGGTACGTATCATAGTTCCTCCTGCCAGGCTCCTCTGTATAATACACAGGCTGCATGGGAAAGAGACAGGTTGGGTATGATGAAGCGATGTTCACTGGAATATTATGAAGAGCTAGCAGTGGAAAGATACAAACCACATTTACTCAAGTACTGTTAATAATAATTCTTATGAAATGTAGCCATATCATTATATCAAATCCTGTTTTTGATACTCTTCAGATTTCAATTCCTGGAGATCTTCACAGGAAAGAATCCATGTATGTAATCACGTGAAAGCATTTAAAAAAAATGTTTTCACCTCACTATTTACTGTTCATACAAAACCAAAACCGGGTTTGGCTTTTATTGTGAAGCAGGAAAATGTGCATTTACCACTCAGGTTCCCACTGAATGCGTTTGTTCACTAGGAAAAAGTCTGCAAAACTAGACATGTTCATTTCCAGCATTTATTTTCAGGTGACCGACTCCATACGAAAAATCCTTTCTTAGCAAGAATAGTATTGTATAGGTATAGATATCCTAAAATATTCCTGTAATATACATACAATGTATATGTTTTTTAAAAACAGTAAGAAAATCAATCACCTTTTAGCCCACACGTTGCTAGCTACTAATGAAAAAAATCTACTTGAAGATAAATGGTAGAAATCCAGAAGATAGATGGAATTTGTCTGAAATAAATGGGATGACTGTCCCCATGCATTAAATAGTGTAAATGTGATTTAGACCCCCTCCCCCATCTCCTGCCTCATTCTCACTGTGCCTGTTATCTGAATGGGCACACATGGATGTGTCCCATAGTGACAAGTGCCTGAGACGCGCCGAGACCATCCCAATCCCAGCAGTCACATTCACTCTCGCTGAGACAATAGCTGATG
Source organism: Etheostoma cragini (assembly GCF_013103735.1). NCBI lineage: Eukaryota > Metazoa > Chordata > Actinopteri > Perciformes > Percidae > Etheostoma > Etheostoma cragini. The sequence goes on from NC_048417.1 coordinate 16,015,889, forward strand.
AGCTGGGCCATTCCCAGCATCGCTATTTATCCGCAGTGGAATAAGCGTCAGTCTCTTTGTATTAGTCAAGTGGGCCGGAAGAGCCAGCTGTCTTTGCCAGATTTATACAGCGCGGTGGAAGAATCTCAAACAAGGGCCTTGTACCATTACTATCAAACACTTCCTAGAAGAAAAACATCGGTTTACAAAGGTGGGGTCACCTATAAAGTTAGATTTCTTAGTCTAAATGATGAAGCCGAGTAGGCCTGAAGCGATAAGTCACTCGTCCAAAAAGTTAAACATTCTCTCATTCCAGCTGCTTTTCTGCCTTGTAAATTGTGGGCAATTGATATCATTAGACTGTTGTTTGGCAAACAACAAAACAAGCGTAAATAAAAGGCTTGTAAAACAAGCCATTTGAAGATGTCACCCAAGGCTATAGGAAATAGTGACAGGCCTTTAGGCCTTTATGTGATAGGCCAGCTGAATACATGAAAGGGGAGGGAGGGGGAATGACATGCAGCAAAGGGCTGCAGGTCGGAGTCAAACCCGGGCCCACTGCGTCAAGAAGGAAACCTCTTTATATGGGCGGCCGCTTTACGACCTTTTCACCTGAATCTCCGGGACAAAATGATAGTAATAATTGCATACGCATGACATTGTTCAGTGCTTTATTCTACTTGCCCCAATCGTATGTTATCCTATGTGATTATCCCAATGCTATTATATTATGTCATTGTGGGGGGTGGGGGGGGGGGGGGGGGGGGGGGGGGGGGGGGGGGGGGGGGGGGGGGGGGGGGGGGGATGGCTGGGCGATATGGAGAAAATCAAACATCACGATATTTTTGACCAAATACCTTGATATCGATACCGCAGCGATGTAGTGTTGACTATTGGTCCTTTCACAAAATATTTACACACTAAGATTTTTGATCAATAATGAACAGCAATGTAGATACAATGACTAAGAGGGTAAAGGTTAACAATAGAACAGTCCGGTAAGTTCAGAAAATGACATCACTTTACTTTAATGAAGCCTTTAAAACCAGGAAAATATAATATTACGATATTATGATACCCAAAATCTAAGACGATATCTAGTCTTATATCACTATATCAATATAATATTGATATACTGCCCAACTCTAGCCAGATCCCAATAAACCAAATGTGGGACAAAGAGCATGTTTGTGTGGGACAATGTGGGACACGTTACCAACACATGTACTGTGTTTCCACCATGTTCTGCCTAAATCTGTTTTGCGCAGTTTGTGTGACGTTAAGCCCTGCTTACCTGCTTTCTTCACAATGTTGGATAAAAGCCAGATTTTAAAAAAAAAGCGTCTGTCTTGCAGATGTTTGACTTTTCCAAACTAAAGACAATCGGCATAAAGCAGGACACCTGGTCACCCTAGTCGTTGCATACATTATAATTGTATAAAATGTTCTGCACAAATAAAACAAAATTAAAAAACGTAAATACAGAGTCATTTGAGTCGCGGAAATAATTTCATTGGGTACTGCAGCAAGGTTGAATCAGAGCATACACACCATGTGCAGATAAGAAAGCAAAGACTGTGATGTAGAACCAAAACATGTATAAAGAATGGTTGTATTCACCTGTGTTCTTCGGGGCTCCTCTCTTGTGGGGGATGAGTAATAATATGGAGAAGGCTTTCCAGACCCTGTAAAAAAATAAATAAAAAATAAATAAAATAAAAACAGCAATTCAGTGAGCCTTGATAATAATACACTTAATTTCATATTAGTGAAAAAGTCTGCACAATGTCATCGGGCAAATGTCTGTATTTACATGGAGCAGGATCAAGAAGTGCTACGCTGTGCTAGGGAGAGAAATAACACCAAGTAATAGAGTTGGCCACTGCTGTTCTGTTGTTTGCATAGCCCATGGGATGTTTTTTTTTAGTTGGCACTTTATCCAACCGGTGGAATCCTGAAACTCAATTTCCATTCCACTACATAAAGTGTGGACTGTCCAGGCTGCAGCTCATTTTGTGTACTCTGCCCTGCCCCTGCACCAGCCAACCAGCGTAGGCTGGCAAGATCTCTCATCTGGCTGTGGTGTGTCTGGGTACCCACTCACTGCCCCTGTCTGCATGCAACTTGGGCCTGCTTACAATGGCTTCATTGTTGAGTGTCCACCACTGGCTGGTTAGTTCATTTTACTGCTGTGCAGACCAGCTCTGAAGTGCTTGGAATTAAATTGAATTTTTAGGCTTTAGTGAAGATTATCACAGATGACTGTCTTGGCAGGGTGTTGAGACTGGCCATGGAATCTGCTTGAGTTTTATGGGGGGATATAATAGATAAAGCCCTGAACAGAGAAGACCGGAGGGAAGCCTGTGACTGCAGTCTGGTTGCAGATAGTAGATACTATGGTTTTATAGACTACTATTATGCATACTGTATGCTCTTCCAATAGCTTTCAGATGTGTGCATATGTTTGGGTACCTGTATACTGCTTTTTATGGATACTGTTGTCCCCTTGATAATTATAAAATTGCATAGTTGACTGTGCTCTCTGGTAATCTCTGATAGTGTCTCTATGCTCTTTGATGCCCAGCATGGCAGGAGACGACGTGGCACTGACAGCTGTAAAGAGAAAAACACACTCTAACAATAAATTCCAGAGGTTTTCCTGTTTCACTGACTGAGTCTATTTTCATCTATAGGAAACTAGAGCCTACCAGGGTGGTTGACTGGGGACATCTGAATGGTGCTGGTGGGGAGGGTGGGCTGGGACTTAAACCTGTCCCTTTCAAGTGTTGACACTGGAGTGAGGAAATGGTTTTGGCTCCATCCATCCTGTTAGGAGGAAGAGAGAAACGTGGTGGTTAGAATAGCTATTCATGCTGGATTTAAAATCCCCTTACGTTGGTCACTTTTGGGATTTATGAAACGTGTATTTCATTCAGTAAAATCCAAACATGCCGTACACACAAAACACAATTACTTACATCAACTGTTTATTTCTTTAACCAATCCAAATGTTCTTACTTTCTTATAGATGGTGCGCAGATCCCGGTACTGCCACAGTGTGTTCAGCACTTGAGCAGCTGCTTTTACCACCTTCATAGAGTACCTGGAAGACAGACAAAAACATAAACATGTATTTTTGAATATTCCTGAAGCAATCAAACCTCATTTTCAATCACACTATAAATATAAGAGGGCAGTATGATTGTAGCAAGAGAGTGTCCTCAGAGTGTTTTAACCTGGAACATTACTGAATATATAACAGTCTAGAAATAGTTGCTGGTCCATCATTCCACAGGGACATAAAAGCTGAAATGCACACAAATCCACCTTCCCTGTGGCTATGGCTTCTCCTTCTTCAAGCATTTCCATGTTTATGTGTGTGTGCGCTTAAATGTGTGAGTGTTTGTTTAAAACTCCCACTGCCCAGGACAGTCTGTCCAGACAAGCCACCAGCCACATATGGTGTTTGTGTTATGGCAGTGCATTTGAGCATGTGCACATGTTAGCGAGTCAGCTTTGCATCTGTGTATTCTTCCCTCTCACTGAAAGCATTGGAACAAATACATGGTGCTGTAGCCCACCTGTCTCCTCTGCCCTTGGTGATGTTGACCAGCTTCTCAATGCCGCCCGTGTCGGCCAAGGCCTTGGCGTTCTCCATGTTTTTGCTGGTGACCTCGTGCAGGGTGCAACAGATGGCCGCCACCGTTTCGTCTGACAGCAGGGTGGTGTTTCCCCCAGGGAGACGATTGACCAGGTCCCTCATCGCATACTTCCCTGAGAGGGAGGAGGGGGAAGTGAGACATGCAGCTAACAAAGTAATGACATACTGTACTGCAGGTTTATGAGCAGAAGCTTATGCACAGAGATAAGACATACAGGCATGTAGTGCATTTATTTTTTCATGTCACATAATGTATAGGTGAATGTGTAAACTGTATTTTGTTCTTTTTATACCATGGTTGATATATTCATTCTGCTCAAGACTGCAGTGAGGTAGGCGGTTTTCCTAAATGACATTGCGTTATCATCACAAGGACGTCTGAGTGTGGGCATCCTACTGTTAAGAAAAAAGATCGTTTCCCCTATCTCTCCTTCAGCAGAGCAGCCCAGCTGAAGGACCTGAATACTACATGCAGCATAAACCCGCACGCGCGCACGCACACGTTCACACGCACACACACACGTTAAACAAACAACACAGCAACTCCTTCCACCATCTGCCCACAGGTGTCACCCCTGCATTGCTGGAACTGTAATTCCTTATTAATTCCAAACAGAGAGCATAACACTTTCTTTTCATTAAATGAGACTATTTCAAGGAACAAAAAAGGTTTGGAGTGAGATGAAATGAAAAATGATAACCAGTTGTTAAAATGTTTACAAAACGTGGTTTCTGTTTCTGCGTTTGATAAAAAAAACACTGATTTGAAACACATTGTCATGCTCATGAAACTGTTTGAAATGTCAGGTCTGAATACACATGATTACTGTATATAATCAAATTTCAATACAACAATATTGTACAGTATGTCTTGCATTGCCCATTGTGTATCAGTGACATTTCTAAAGGATCCTGCTGTACATACATACAGTATCTCCCTATAAATCTAATAATAATAATAATAATAATGAATAATACCATTTCTGTAGTGAGCAATTAGTAACAGCATCAATAATCTTCAAACATGTGTATTTTCTTATTCAGCTCATCAGAATCATCACAGTTTGAGAATATGACCGACCTATGAGCTCCTTGTTCCTGACATCCAGCGCCATGTTTCTCAGAGCAGTGGCAACAGAACACACCACCCTGTCGTTATCCATCCGCAACAGCTCCACTAGGATGGGCAGACCCTTTTCCTTACGCACTGCTGCACGAATATATGCTGCAAACTGTACACACAGAAACACACACAAAAGGCATTATACCTTCAAAAGGATCTAGACAACACAGGGGTAAATGGATGGTGTTGAGATATGCTTTTTAAAGTGTGTAAAGTGTGAAAGTGTAAAACTGACGTCAGCTCTGACTGACACAGAGGAAGTGAGCTGTTAAATCCTTTTAAACCAGATGAATAGACGATTTGTCTCGGAGGATATCACACTTAACAGTGTGTGCAAAAACAAAGGAGAACGTGTGTATTTGTTTGTGTGTACGTAGATACACAAACGTTACTGTACCTTCCAGTTGCCGGCTGACAGGTTCTGAAGGGACCCAGCGGCGCCTTCGAGAGTGGCGGGATTTGAGCTCTCAGCCAGCAGTGTCAAGTAAGGCTTAACCACCGAGGGGTGCCATAGCATCTCTGCCCCCTTGGGAGACTTGGAGAAGCCCGGGATGGGTCCCACACCGTCCCACTGAACAAACAACCACAGTGTTTAGTCAGGCTGGAAAACGGATTCTGACGCACGCGTTTTTCATTTATTTCCCAAAATACTCTTGGAATGTTAAAAAAAGCCTCATTAAAATGAAAACAGACGACAGATGAGAGGTATTGGTAATTTTACCTATTATATTGCAGCACAATGAAGTTAGATTTAGACTTTTTTCTTTTCAGAAATATGCTTCTATACACAATGTGGCACACAACTGAAATGTTTTTTTTCTTTTGTGTGGTCTGTACTGTTTGCAAACAATTTGAATACAGCTCTGAGCCTCTATTTAAAAGCACCACACTCACCGTGTCTTCCTGCAAACTCTTTTTCTTCTTCTTTTTCTTCCTGCCCCAGCAGCTGGAATCCACCTCTTTACTGGGCGACTCGCTTCCCAGTAAGCCGTCTAGCTCCTCCCCCCCTATCTGCCGGGACGGTGGCAGCTCCAGCTCCAGACGATAGGACAGGTTCCTTAGAGTGCAAATACAGTTCTCCACAATCTGATGGTGAGTAGAGGGAGAAAGAGGGTTGTGTGGGTGGTCATAGCGGCTACTTTCTAAATCACCATGACAAAAGCTACAATAGAATAAACTCTGTGCAGCATGCTACACTATCTAGAGCCAATGTGTGGTACACAGGCCTGCTATTTGTGGCGTTACAAATCAGTTTGTTATGTGACCCAAAGGGTCTCCATTTAGAAAGAATATCTGGACCAGAGCAAATGGATTTTAGTCCGCGCTGTTTGAGTTCTGTGCAGGCTTTGCCTCAGAGAATGTCAATGAGCATACATGTTTGACAAAATCAAGGGGCCCAGTTCCCAGGGGATGCAATCTCCACTTTACAGCTGAGCCACTTGACTTTTTTGTCTTTTACAGTGCACATATGCATGTCTGAGAGATTTGATTTAATTTCTTCTAAACCATGGAAAAATGTAAACGTACTGTCTCCCAGGTGAATGAGCTAGTCTATCAGATTCTAAATATTGTGTATGTATAAGTTGTGCATTGGATGATAAAGTACATGAACTAGATGACGTGGGGATCATTTGGACACAGGCAAAAAAAATGATTAAAATGGGGTTTATTGGGCTTTTCCCCCAGAGCCTCTTATCATGTGGTAGCATGTATTCCTTCTTCTAGCTGTGTGTGTGTGTGTGTGTGTGTGTGTGTGTCTGTTTTAGTGTGTACCTTGCTGTCGAAGTCAGAGGTGTTTACACAGGCTTTGATTACATAGAGTAGTGAGTCAACCAGGCCCTCACAAACCCGCATCTGTTTTCTGGCCTCCTCACCAGCTGAACTCAGGTTCCTTTTGAAAAGCACATCACAAACACACACACACACACACACACACACACACACACACACACACACACACACACACACACACACACACACACA
>NC_048417.1:16022753-16026692 GCF_013103735.1 Etheostoma cragini
ATATCTATGTATCCACACACACACACACACACACACACACACACACACACACAAACACACACACCTCAAAATCATAGCTAGTGGCTAAAACATGGACAATTACCAGAGTTTACGTAATTGTTCTTCTGATGTTGTACATACAAATAATTATTTATGACAAAATACACACCGTTCTTGATTTAAGTTTTGTTTACGTTTGTGGGAGGTCACTCCAGTATTACATTTCTCTCAAAGACAACATGAACATAGCTATTATACAGAAGAACCACATAATGAGTTCATTCCCCAGATGTAATAGCATCAATTGGCCACAATGAGGTGCTAGCGCCAAGTGTGCTCATCAGGTGGTTTACCTCAGGCAGCCTGTGGTGTTCCTCAGCACCAGTGACGAGTGGAACTTCAGCTTGTGGTCGTCATCGAAGGTGGAGCTGCTCCATCCAGAGTGAGGGATGATCACAGTGTTGGTCACAGTCGTCAAGGCGTCCCGAATGATTGTCATCTTGACGGTGTCACATGACGACAGGTTCCACAGCACCCCTGCGGAGACACCCGCACACAAACACAGGCATTGAGATACCAGCATGCTATTATGTCAGCTGTCATGTGTAGTTAGGGTAACCCAACAAAGAAACCAACAACTTGGGTTTTTAATAGCTGTGTGTGTGTGTGTGTGTGTGTGTGTGTGTGTGTGTACTGTGTGTGTGTGTGTGTGTGTGTGTATTGTGTGTGTGTAGATGTGCCCACGAACAAACACACACAAACAAGCAGAGACAGGGTCACGCAAATACGCACACCTGAAAAATACTCTTCACAAATAAAACAACAGCTCAAGCATCAAGGCATCACACATTCACATCAAATTTCATCTGAGCAGAATATCCTCAGGGCAAAGATTATTTGCTTGAAATAGGGGGAAAAATAAACATTTCAAAAAGAAAGAACGGGGCGGAGATCCATGTGGCAAAGACTCAGTCATTTGCAATGAAAAATAAATAACGTAAAGGATATTGAAATGATGCCATCATTTCACTCAATTCAAATGCACTTTTGGTAACCACTGATAATCATGCACAGTCCTGAAAGCCTTTGATGCTGCATCTGTCAAGGATTAGCCAGCATGTAGCATGTTCTTCTAATTAGATGCCTCTCGCTGCTAGGCTTATACTAATGTACAGGCCGATTTGTGCAGGGCACCAGCACACTTGGAGGACGCTAATGCTGCACAAAAAGGAATCTACTGCAAAGATGCAGGGCTAAATACATTGGCTAATACTCAAAACTGCTGCTGCAACAAAACTACTCGTACATGTACAGTATACAGCATGTGTGTTAGTGTTCCAAATGGGGTTGCAAATGGGAGTTCATGCCTTATGCATAAGATTTGTGTCCAAATACCTAAATGTTTTGCTCTACAACGTCTAACCTTGGTTTGTTAATGCAGAACAAAGTGCATGCCCTGCAGACAAGGACAAGCTTTTAAAGAGCTCTTCTTTTTTCTTAACCCCACTTTGTATTTATTTTCAGCAAGCTGTTCTCCCTCTCTCTAATTGAACTGATGGAGACAATGATAGTCTATAATATAGCCCAGGATTCCAATTCAGAAACACTGCTGGTGAGAAGCTATTTAGATAGATGCGTCTGCCAAGCAGTGTCTCTTCTAGTCATTTCATCAACAGCCATTTCACTTACTATTATCCTTATTAACATCAAATTGCTTTAAAACCCATTCAAATCCCGGAGTGAACTTTCATTATTTCTTATTTAATTTGACAAAATAGCAAGACAAAGCAAAGTATTAATTCATACTTTGTTCTTGAAAGTTAACATTTAGCGTGTGCTTTTTAACAGAGCTTGCCAGCAGTGTGTGTGTGTGCGTGGGTGCATGCCAAAAGAAAAATCAGGTGGGGATAACGTCTCTGCTCTATTCAGGCAGTGGGATAGATTTCAATCAAATTGTTCTGTGTTTACCTTTCTCACGAGATTCTCAAGACACATAAGGACTGCCCTAAAATAGGACCACTAATGCAGTGATAACACATAAATACTAGCGCCTACTGACCAACTTTCTCGGCTTCCACAATCAAACTTTAGTTCTTCCACACACACTCTAATGTCAATTTGAAGAAATGAAACTCTTCACTGCAGGATTTTATCCCTGTGGAGGTGGTGGCTTGCCGGAAAAATCAACAGGCAAATTCACTGAAGTGTGACCGACAACGCTGTCAGTGGTACAACACCATCGGCAATAAGTCATATCTGACAGTGACAGTGTGTGTGCGTGTGTGTGTGTGTGTGTGTGTGTAAGCTGTGTTCTCTGCTCATGTTCTCAGGTGCCTTGGCCTGAGTTTGAAACACCGACCCAATGTAAACATTGTTGTGGTAGCCCGATAGCCAACTGAGAGCTAAACCTGACAGCATAAGGAGAGAGAGGGAGAGGCTTAATATCGAGATGGAGAAAACTGAAAAAATGTATGAAATTGGTTTAAATGGTTCTTCCAGTTATTAAAGCATTGATCCAAAAGCTAAGTGGGGCTTTGATGTGTGGTACAGAGAGGAATACTGTCAAAAGATCATTCATCAGAAATGAAATGGCAAGAAGTGATTTATTTGTATGACTGTAGGCTATGGGCCCGGTTTTGCAAAACAAATAAGTAGATCTAAAAACGTGAAGTACGACCAATTCAGAAGGCAAAGGTATTTTTTAGCTGTTCCAAACGGCCACAAGCCAAGGTGGGGCAAAAAGCTGGTTGCCATGGAGAGGGGGGGGAGAGATAATGGCACACATTTTTATACAGTCTCTCCTGGAAGGCTCCTCTAATAGTTTCCAAAGCGGTTTGACAGTCCGACAAGAAATTCTGATAAAGTATAAAGGCGCCCTAAGGGCCCTGACACACCAAGCCAGTCGTCAGTTGGGTGTCAACACCATTGGGCCATCATTAAGTGGTTTGTTGCTGATTGTTGCCTGTTGAGTTTGCAGCACTGTTGTTGTTGTTGTTGTTGTTATTGTGTTATCTTCAACCATTCACCAGTTATGATATTTTAATCATATTATTTTCCATTATTATTAGATAATAAATAGTGAAGAGAGACAGGACACAAGAGGAGAAAGAGGTCCTTGACTAAGTTGTTCCTAAGTTTGCAGTTCTGTTTTGTTGAGGTTGACTTTGTGTGTCAGGGTCCAAAGTTAACACCATCTACCCAATAGGCAAATTCCCACAGCTTTCACAACATTGAGCTTACAAATTTGTATTTGTGTATAGGTTTTCATATGTGTCTGGTATTTTTCTCTTATTTATTTTTTCTGATAATTTTGATTACATTTTGTAATAAAAAAATAGCAGACCCCTAGCTATCCGAGAGTAAAACAGTCAAATAGTTTATATATATGGGGCAGTAGTATAGTCCCCTATTCCATTCGAATTTAAAGCTGTCTTATGTTTATGCTACTGTAAGCTCTTTGTTCTTTAACAGTAGTTATCAGTGCATTTTTCACCTTTTTTGGCAAAAAGGTAGCAGCTTCTCCATGATATTTGTTCTATCCTAGGCTTAACACATGCATCTACTGGACACACACAGATTAAACTGATCTGTTGTTGGTTCCAAAAATGTGCTCCTTTGATCATTATCACTTAAATTAAAGGTTCATTTTTCTTTCATTTACTTTCAGTCCAGGACCCCTTACACAATAGAGAATATACCAGGGACCCCTAATGTAGTATGTCTCTTGGAATAATTTAAAGTTACCTATTTTTACACTATAGTCTTAGTTTTGTGAAAGAACAAGGCGAGAAAAATATTAGACATGTATTAAACATATTTGCAGATTCCAAGAGTTGTAAGATCAGAAAGTAATTTCTAAACTGTTATATACACTCACCGGCCACTTTATTAGGTACACCTGTCCAACTGCTCGTTAACACTTAATTTCTAAGCAGCCAA
>NC_048417.1:16026792-16077305 GCF_013103735.1 Etheostoma cragini
CAGTTCTGAAGGCAAAAGGGGGTCCAACCCGTTACTAGCATGGGGTACCTAATAAAGTGGCCGGTGAGTGTATTTTAAAATGTTATTATTTGTTGAACAATAATTTTATTTGAAAAGATATTTTGATCTAAAAAGAAATCTGAATGAATTAATCCTAAATTGCTGACAGACCCCCTGGCAGAGTGCCACAGACCCCACTTTGAGAATCACTCGAGCCACAGGTCATTATGTCCTCGACTTTGTCCAGTAAAGTGCAACTAGGTGGGCAACTCCTTCATTTTGTGGAAAGCTGCTGACCATTCAAAAACCTTTAAATTGATTAACATTATTCATTATCATTTTTGGGAGCTAAACTGACAACATATTCATGCTGCATTGAATAAACATCAAAGAAGCAGATGTGTGTACTTTTGAGGTTAATGGGTGTTTCTCATTTCTTCCCTCATGCATTGGAAGTCAGTGCATTGCTGCTTACAGCTTATAACTAGATTTATTTTTGGATGAAAGTCAGTTTCTCATTTTTCATTTGATCAAAAGGTCTTAACCTCCTCATTCTTTGTTCTCAAACAAAACAAAAACAGCAATCAATGCCAACACTGAGCAACTTCAAATTTAAGTTCTTGACATGGTCATTGGATAAAAAATGCAAAAAAATAAACAAAACACAATAACAGGACAGTATTAAAATGTGTATGCTTCAATCTGTGTTTTGTTAGTAGCTTTTATCATTTATTATTGGATGTAGGTCTGCAAGTTACAGCTGTAAAAACAAGTTTTAATCTTACAGAGTTTGCCACTTTGTTAAGGTGCAGCTGAGTAAAAATGTTATTGAATTTGGCATGTTCACAAATGGCATCAAATACAGCACTGTGGGCAAGTACCAGAAGACTCGCTGGAACTCCTAATCCCCTCAGCCGAATAAAAAATGTGTGAGTTTTAATGAATGAATAAAATTACAAAAACTAGGACTACAAGCTATAGTATGACTGCAGTGAAGTTACAGATGATATTAGTACAAGAGTAAGCATAAATTAGCACTGGCTCAAGTAGGATTTTATATGTAATATGAGACCAGCAGTTTCTTGAGTTCATTGCCTAACCAAACAAGATCCAGAGATTTATCTTTTTTGGAACAGATGAGGAGGTTAGAAGAGGCGGTGAGTGCATAACATTCAAATCAATGACTGTTTTTATTTGATAAAAACACAGACTCTGACAAACTCAAAAAGAATGAAATCATGACTAAGAGTGTAGTTGAGTTTGCCAAATAAAGTCAAGATAAGAAGAGCGACATAATATTTAACAAAGGGTAACAAAACGTTGCTTTTGTGTTTGGGGTGTCCCCATTATTGGAGCTCATGCCTGTGCAGTGCAGTCTAGCCTTTTGATCCCAGGGGCTGTTTCAGGACAGAGCAACAACCACAACAGCTGCTGGGAGGCGAGGCAGGTAAGGCAGTCGAGATCGCTTTGTGTGTCTCCACAACATGACCTCTGACCTGGACCCGGGGGTGGCCTGTTCTTGCAGCTACTTCTAACAAAGCACAGGTGACACCTGGACCTCGAAGAGCGGAGTCAAGAAGAAGCCGCTGACACAATGGGAGCCCCAACTCCTCTCAAGCTAAGTCATGACACCTGGCTGCTCCTTCACCAGCTCCGACAACACTGATGCTGCTTTCAAAAGTGTTTTTAGTGTGGGATGCCCTTGTCATCAAGCTGAAAGCTCTTTACGTGGATTGTTCTCATCATCCGTAATTAACCAGAGGTGATGCAGCGCTTCTGACCTTTTCTAATCGCTCCCCATCCTGGGGGCCTGCACTACCAATTAGCTGCAGCAGGCTCCCAGGCTAGTAGATGAAAGGGGAAGCCTTAAACAGTGCTCACATTAACGCTGCTTACTCTGGCTGGGCAACACGGCTGTACAACCTTTTGAAATGTGAATGAAGGCAGCGAAATAAATGTGATTTGTTATCAGCCATTGACTCCTGTGTACTTAATTATAAAAGCAACCCATTAGAAGAGAAATTATGCTCATGTGCTCTTTTAAAATGTTGATCCTTTAGGACGTGTTATGCAAAATAAACAGACCGTTAATCAAAACAGGAAACTGAACTCCTCCCATACTATACGCTACAGTGTGTGGTTGGGTCCGTACTCTGACTGTATTGTTTTCCTTCGGGGGACTGCTGGACTGTAACTCGAGAGCAAATTGAATCAGGGGCTGGTGTCGAGTTCAAGCAGCTGACTTAGCCACCTGGGAGTAAAATGTCTTGGCTAACTTATTTCTGTAGTGCCTCACCCTGTTCCTAAACAACGTGGATTTATACCCTGGTTGCAGAGCTTAGACAACACACAATATACAATATAACTGAGCTACACACAACATGCATTGCAGAGAGGGGAGACAGACAAGCAGACTTTCACAGTTGTTTTCAGACAGAGATGGAGCTAAACCTCTCTGCAGCCTAAGTAGTAAAAGAATATCAATTTGAAATGGTTTTTTTTTTTTCATTCAACTTAAGGAAAAGCCTGAATTACTCAGTTACTACGACAACAATAACTTTAGGATAGACACCGGTAAGCAGTCTGTTTAACCGTTTAGTCAGAGAATCTTAATTCACACCTAATCACTATGAGCAACATTGTATGGTTAACAATGACAGACAACATCAGGTAACCACGATCCACATTCCAAGAGCACATCAAGAGCCATGAGCAACCAAACCAGTTCTACAACAATCTCTCCTAAAATACCTCAGGGTTAGTCAGGGAAATAATTTAGCATCTTCTGCACAATGTTTCTGTCCTGCTGAAACCTTATGGTAGACCTGCTAAGTGGGGACAGTGAACCAAAAACAATAACTTTCAGGCTGGACAGCTACACGACGAGCTTAGACGTGTAACAAAGCTGCGCAGTGCTGACGGGAGCTGCAGATTCAGGTGCTAATTCTCTGTAGCCCTACTAAGTGTCTCCTTTCGAATTGTTTTTACATTGTCACATGATTTTGTTATAATAAAAATATCAATGATAGCTGCTTTAAGTTATTTACCAAGCAAAACCGCCAAACATTCTCTGGTTCCAGCGTGTTAATTGTGATGATTTGCTGCTTTTAATTTAGTGTAAATTGAATATCACTTGGTTTTGGACTGGGTTTTGAAAAAGAACAAGCAATAACAAGAGGTAACTTTGAAATCGGGAAAATTGAGATGGCCACTTTCACATGGTTTTCTGATATTTTATAGATTCAAATCATCCATAAGGAAAATTGTTATTAGTTAAAGCCCTGGATGACAGTAAGTGTACTTTTGTCTCATTTCATGCCAGATGGAGGTGTTTTACAGTTGACAATCATTATGTGGATCAATGTATCATTGGAGAGGAGGAATAAAGAGACAGTAGGAGCACCAAATGCCCACATCGTCAAAAATGAGCGGAAAGCTCAGAATTCCCCTCAGTTTTATAGCAGATATATCCTCCACACATGCTGACTTACCTGTGACAAGCTCCCGCACTTCTGCATCTACAGTCTTTCTCAGCAGGCGGAGCAGAGCTGGGATGCCTCCTGCGTTCCTCACAGCAATCTTGTTCTCATCCATAGCTTTCCCATAAACGAGGTTCCTCAGAGCACCACAAGAGTTTTTCTGGACCTCAAGGACCTTGTGGTCTAGCAGTTCCACCAGATGTTTAATTCCTCCCAATCGACACACCTATGGGCGATGTGAGAGAGATCAGGTGGGGAAATGATTCTGACCAAAAACAGCATTTTTTCATTCATTGTATGGCACTAACCATTTTGTGATTTGTTGACATTTGGCATGTGGGAATAAAAAACACATTCTTCATCTCTGATGTCTTATTACACTTTCTGCTTTACGCTGATAAAAGGATAAGCTTGGTCTTATAATTTTTGAGGGATAAAGAGGGTGGAACGATGGATTCCTGTGTGTCTATTTCAACTGTTGCCATATGCTATGGGTGTTTTTTCATTGGCTTATGGCATGAGGGAGCAGTGTGAATGTGTCTCAGCGTCTATATTTGTGAATCTGCAGTAGAGGTTTCATCCTCTGTGGACCACGAATGTTGTTACAAAATGTTGTCTTAATCCTTCCTTTAATCCTTTACATATTTCAGTCTGGACCAGAGCGGCAGACCGATTGACAACTCAGGTTTTTATATTTGTGGCTCTGGCCATTAGTTCTATTTGATATGATGATGATATCAAAGTAATTGCTGGGGTCTTGAAGTGGGACAAGAGCGCTAAAAATAGACCCCATCATGCAACAAGAAAGAACGAGATTAGCCAGAGGATTTGGCAGATTAGCCACCACATTATTGGGTGGTGAAACTGAAGGTGAGCCATAATGTCACTAATAATCTCCCAAAGCACAGGAAAGCTATAATTGTGCACAACGATAGCAAGTTTAGAACGTCAAGCTTAAACCAGAATGCTAATCTGTGAGTCTGTGGATTCACTGTGATAGTTTCTTTTCTTTTCCAAATGAATCTATTACCTTCTTGGAGATTTGTTTACGAATGCTCTGATTGTCAAGACACTTTAGCAAATTGTAGCATTGTTGCTGCATTTGAGTGCAATCAAACAAATGGCTGGAACTTCCAAAATAAATCATATGTTGTAATAAACTGCAGCTTCCATTTAACCATAAACACAACTGTCACTGATAAAAGCAGTAATTGTGCATAATGTTTACTAATTATTGGAAGTTAAGGTGAGTACAGATGTTTAAAAAGTCATTCTGATCAGACACATAATGGCATCAGTGGTACAATACCTACCTCAGACTTAACTTGATTATCGCCAAAGCACAAGTGCTGCAGGAAGGCTGCTGCGTTGGCCTGCACCGAGGGAAAGTGGTGCTGGAGCATGTGAATCACCTCTGTCAACTCTGGGTCACGCCAAGCGAACTCTCTAAAATTACAGGTGGGGTGCAAAGTTATCAGCATGACGGCAGAGAGAGAAATTAAGTTGTCTCCTTAAAAAAAAACACAGATACAGTTTCCCTCAAAATGAATACTTCAGCACCTGAGGGCAAACCGATAAGCCCAGGATATTCTATTCACATCCGGGTGTATGTAACAATCGACTTTAGTCACACTTGGATTGGAATGCTTTTCTGTAAGCAGCACACTAAGGAAAGACGTGAGGAATGCATCGTCTCTAGACTGCTCTTTTCTGCAATCTATTATCAATAAAGAATATAGTTGTATTTCTACTGGCATGTTACTTATCAACATTTCTTCTTTCTTCTACATCCAAAACTGGGTGACAAAAAAATCACTGGTGTTTAAGTTTCAGATATGCTATTGCCTATCAATTCTAGAATTTAAATGTTAAAGGTCCCATGACATGGTGCTTTTTTGATGCTTTTAAATAGACCTTACTGGTCCCATAGTACCATATCTGAAGCCTCTTTCCCAAAATTCCGCCTAGGTGCAGAATTACACCCACTAGAGCCAGTCCCACAATGAGCTTTCCTTAGTATGTGCCATTTCTTAGTCTGACCTCAGAAAGAGGAACTCTAGTTTGACTTTCTGAACACACCTGGGTCATGGTGGCCCCCCCAGTGCAAATAAATTGTAGTTATACTACAGCATGCAAAGTTGTAAACAAAGCCCCCGATGTGAGAGGTCAGGGGGTTTGCTGCAGAGGTCAACCCAATCTCTCCACGCTTACACGTGTCTTTACAACAAGAGCAGACGCAGCACTTCAGCCTATGTGAGAATCTATTGTTGAGAGGCCACGCATAGTAGAGCCAGCTTAAAAGCTAGAGCTGCATGTTACTACCCAGGGGGCTCCCTGTTTGAATAGTAAGAGGACACCGGTGTTGACCTAGCAGAACACGGAGGCCTGGTAAGCATAAGTAGTCCCTTCGGATGACTGTTTCCTGCTACGCTATGCTTGTTACTAACCACTGACTACATGTAGTAGTTTAGAAACATAGCATTACGCTAAAATATGAGCATGTCTTACCTGGGATCTTTCTGAATGCTGTCTATAGAGGGTGAGCGGGTAGCACCATCATCCACAACAACAGCCTGACGAACACAGTTGGGATCGGAGGGCCGGTACTGAGCTGAGCGATACGGATCAGCATAGGTGGCTGCTGTGTTAAGAGCATAGTTGTTTCTTTGGTAGATCATGGTACTGCGCTGACTGGGTGTCCGCTGGAGACTCCCTACACCTGAGGACCGAAAAACAAAAAGGTTCAGACAAAAAAAAAAGAGAAAATTTTGAGATTAGCAGCTTTCAAACGTATTCTCTGGGCTTTGCACACCGTTAGCATTCCACTTTAAACCAAGCTGAAAATACCAACATGCGGCTGTTCCATTAGACTCAGCATTTTCTAAAATCTGGAACCAATTGATGATGAGGATAAAACACAGCTCCCATGGCTCCACAAAGCAGAAGTCTTCTTCTTCAAGGAGCTGTTTTGTTTTTACAAGATTGCGTTTAACCAAAGGGATCCTGCTGGTTTTTCCAAGAGGACGGGAGGACACACCATGCTCAATGATCCACAAATCTTGCTCCTTTGCACCAAAGTGTTCTTAGGCTAACTCTGCCAAACACAACAGAGAGGCAACAGTGAACCATGGCCAGCTCCAAAAACAGTCAGAGATACAGAAGTAAAGCGGAAGCATCACAAACATGTAGAGAAGTCCTCCTTCCTGACAAGGTCCAATATTCAGCCTGACAGCATCCCGTTTCAGTTGTCTTTCCCCCGTTCATTCGCTCCAAGTCCTATTATGACCTAGTTTTTAACACAATGGGTCACAAACATAAAAATGCATACACAAGCTTGCTTGGATTTTAGCCCTCTTTCTCACCAGAGTCACATGATCTGTGGCAGCGTGACTGCTGTGCTGGTCAGATCACTATCAGAGCCAACAGGACTGGGCATGTGCATGCTTATACTCCCTCCTACCAGAAACCAAGACGTCACCTCGTGGGGCTGCTCCAAAAACACAATTTCTCAGATCAGTGCACTTCTATGTTGGGCAGGAGCACTTCCTTGCAATGTCCGCCAAAACAGAGCCAAAGACACATTTCTGGGACAAATTCTAAACAACATAGTGTAACTTTTTGACATACACAATTTGGATTCCATTTCTCACATTTTCAGCCAAGGATCAATCATTCTACTTAACATAAAAATCGTGCTCCCACTTGCACAAAAAAGTACAGTGCAAGCTTGTATAAAAAGCCAAAGAATGCACGGAAAATCACAGAGGGGGAAAATGGCCCATTTAAATTTTATTTCACAACATAACAAAGAAAACTCTGGGATCAAATTGGATTTTTCTAATGAGGTAGCTCTTACAAAGACTCCATATTGTAAAGCCTTTCCAGCTCGCCCCACCCACCTTTTCTCAATATTGCTGGCATAAACACAATATAGTGGCTCGTCTGGGGTCTTCTTTGCGGCATCAATAGCATTTATTAGGGAACTTATCGGACTAAGCAGATCTTTTGTGTGCCCAGGAGAAGGCTGAATAGAGAGAGAGAGTGTGTGTGTGTGTGTGTGTGTGTGTGTGTGTGTGTGTGTGTGTGTCAATGCAAACTATGCATGTGTATCTGAGGCAGAAGGGATGATGAGACAAGAATGACAACATCAAGAGTGCTGGAAGAGAACAGGCTGTGAATGTGGGTAACCAAGATGTCCACTGGCCCCTCCATCCTTCTTCTCATTCTCAGTTTGACACATGGGTAATGGACTCCTTTGTGGCAGGATGACATCTCAGTACCTGCCTATTAACTCATGTCTCACCCTTTCTGCTGACAATAGAGCGAGGATTGGAAGGAAGGGACGGAAGGAGAGGTGAAAAATTAAAGGAAAGAGGAAAAAAGCAGAAAGACATAACATAGGTAGAGGTAAAGCTAAAGGGCAGATGGACAGAGAAAGGTTCTTCCCCAAGGAAGACAATTTAGCCGAGTCAAAGGGCTGCAGACTAGAGGAAAAGACTTTGAGAGATTGGAAGACTGGGGGGGACATCTGTATTAGAGAACAAGAAAGTTCTCTTAATACAAAGATGGGTCGGCTTAAAAAATAAAGGTTATGAGACAAAAAATTGTGCTTATCTTTACATGCATCATGATAGAGAGACCGCGAAAACAGAGAGAAAATAGAGGAAAATAAGAAAAGGAAATAATGGAATAGTCTTATCCATTACACAAACCCCAAAACACTGTGTATCATTTGCTATAGTAGGGGTTTCCAACTTTGACTGCGCAATGGACCATTATTAGGTCAACAGCAATTTTGCAGACCGGCTTACGAGGCAGGCATATATTACAACATTATATTAAAAGTTCTCTCAAATTCCGCTTCAATTGTTTTTTTTCACTACTTTTAGCTAACAGGAACACAGTACGTGCTGAATAAGTAGCTAATTACCTGACTGATTACCTTCCATATTGATGAGAAACTGTAGATCTAAATCAGTGCAAAGTTTAAGAAAATGACCGCACAAACAAACCAAGCCTATAAAAATAATTATTCAGTGTTGTCTTTTGAACATACACATATCGTTTCCTCCTAGTCTCATTGTAAATCTTCCGGGGCCCTTATACCGGTCTGTAGCCCATGCGTTGGAAACCACAGAGTTTTAAAGTGCTCATATTAAGCTCATTCATTATAGTATTTAGAGGTTATATAAGAATGTAGGTTTACATGGTTTAATTTTCAAAAAACACCATATTTTTGTTGTACTGCACGTTGCTGCAACACGTCTTTTCACTCTGTGTGTTGAGCTCTACGTTTTAGCCACAGAGTGAGGCATCACACTTTTGTCCCGCATTTGGTGGGAGTCTTACGTGCGGAGTAGCTAGGTAAGGACAACTAGCTAATCAGAAGCCGAGTGTGAGGGCGAGCCAAGCTAGCAGCTAAACGAGCATTATAATGTGTTACAAAGTGATGCACGTTTGTCAAGGAAGTAAAAGGCTGAACTACAAGAGAGTAGTAAACGTTTGTAACATTTTTGGAGCAGTTTGTGAACAGTGTTTTCTGTTGGAGAAGGTGAGTCCCTTTAGGGTGAACTTTGGGCTTTTTCACTTTGTAAACCTATAACGTGCACAAAAAAGATATATAACATAACAAAGTCAAAGGAAAAAGCCAAAAAGCTAAATATGAGCACTTTAAGTATTGTTGTACCGTCACTTCTGTTGCCATTTTGTTGTGCTAACAACAGCAGGCAAGCACATAAATATAGCAAGACAAAAATTCAACTTTATTGTTACAAGTCCATTGTACATTTGGATTAAAACCTCCTAATATACATTACACTGACAATTACTAGTACTACTATATTATTGTTTTCAACTAAGACCCCTTTCTACACTTGCAGAATTTTTCAACACCTGACCCAAGTGTCATTTAAGGTAACACTTAAAACGTCACAATGAAATGAATCACAATCACGTCACTTGTCCATTTCATTTTCTCTGACAGCTTTCATTTGATGAGAAAAACCAGCAATAGTAGTCTTATCTGCAGTCTTACATCATGACAAGGTGACAGCCAATAGATGAGGCAATTAAGAAAACACACAAGTACTGTATGCGTGTATCTTGGAAATATTGTTTTATAAGGTTGTCATGTTCTTTTGTAATGGTAGATTAGTTTACCATCTAAATAATCAGGGACCAACCTGAGGTGCTCCTGTAGAGGGTGCCCTGCTGGGTGTGGCTGGGGCTACGGTACAAAGGGCCCTGGAACGTCCGATCCTCGTAGATTGGTGCAATGTGGCGGTCTGGGGACATGGCTGACCTTAAGTCCTGGCCCAGCTGGCTGTGTTGACTGGTGTATGAGCTCCGTATTCCTGGAGATGAAGGAGAGTGGTTAGCGGATAAGTGGTTAGCAGCAGAATGATCTTGTGATTACACCAAGAGTTTTATAAGTACAGTGTCAAAGGTTTGGCCACTCCGTCATTCAACTCCCATGTGCCCTGTCAAAATGTCATTGAGGTAGTCCCTGGATGTCATTCAGCTTATTTATTGTGATTCTTTCGTGAAACTGTATAAGTTCAATGTTTAAAGCTTCCACTTATTCTATTGGACTGTTAGTCATTAAGCCACCTTGCTGTCTGTGTGAAAGTTACAAAGATGGAATTGGGATACAGAGTTGCTGCGCCTTTAAGCCTGCAGCGAAGGTAGTCACAGAGCCAAACTAACATCTATGAAAGAGGGACGGCCAGCAGGTTGGGAGTACGTTCAGTCTGATGCTCAAGTCAACCCACAGGCAGATCAAAAAGTGACAAAGCAGCGTTCCAAGGAGCCACTAATAACTTACAGAAACATTGCGTGCAATAGTGCACTTACTCTTTCACTCCTTCTCTCAAACACAAACACACGCACGTGCGGCTGTGTAATACTATACTGCACAAAGTTGGCAGTTTGTGCATCCAGTTCAGGTTTGGTGGTTGATTAACAGTGCAAATTAGCTTACACATTAAATGCAGATGCTGTTGTGTTACACGTTTGCATCTTTTGCTTCTGGAATGCTGGCATGCTATGTAAATTCACACACTAGGTTGGCTCTGTGTGAATAAACAATGCTGGCATAATGTCAGACCTTCATTGCAGCGTTATTGAGGAATCTCTCTGTGAAAGGGCTTTAGAGACTTGATACGTGCTTAAATTTAGCCAATCAATCACTATAAACGCAATGTCAAGTTATTGTCCTTACTGCATGGTAATGTGGTTCACTGATACGCCAAGTCTACCACCAGTCTGCCTGAACATACAACAATATTGCAACACTGACAAAAATAAAAGCATTGATGATGCTTGGTATGACCTCTCTTAAGAAAGTTTCGGGTTTGTACGTTTTCTACACTCGATAAAAATGATTTGAAATGGGTAGTAAAAATGTATGCAAAAATTCAAAAAAGCTGATACGATACGCTTGGAGATATGATTGTCAGTGATAAATCCATATAAAATATGATAGTAAATAATACAAGAGTAAGCTAAAACTTATGGGAAAAAAACAGTCCTTTAAGACAATTAAATAACACAGCAACAGTTATAAACATCTTTTAGCTCTCCCTGTGTCTGTGTATCATTGTTATTACACAAAGTTGACATACACACTGCCCACACACATAGCTAAGCCAAATATATTCAAAACAAGTATCACACACACTGTAATACAAAAACATTACATTTTGTGACCACCACTAAAAAGTAAAAACACACATCTAAATATATATAAAGCTAGAAAGCCTTGACACACAAAGCCAACTTCACAGAACTAGCACTGAAAAAGACAGATGGCTTTGTTGCCTTTAGTCATGTGTTTTACTGAAATACAACACAAAGACACCAGCCAATAGCCAGTTAACTGCCAACATCCACGTGTGTTCCACACCGGCCTAAGAGGAAATATCTGGTAAGCTGTCTGTATGTGTAGAAAGAACATTGTGCAGAGATAAACAAAACAAACTAACCATCTACTGCCATTGTCAATCTGATTAAACCGTATTGTTATATACTTGACAAACAAATAGAGAATATGTATGATGAGAAACTGCAACTACTTTCTTTTGCAGTGGTGTTGTCAGTCTTTTTTTTCTTGGGGAAGAAATCAAAATCGAATAGTAAATACTGCACTGCACTAAACAGGTTCAACCATCCACGGGGGGGGGGGGGGGCAACAAGAGCCGACGCTGTTAGACCAAGAAAGAGGTCACCAATCAGAGCATGGCCAGAGCAAATGTTGGGAAATGTGTGATACGGGAAACAGCTTCTGTAATCAGCAACACGCTAACCTGATAAAGTTGATAAAAAGAAGCACGCAGATTGCTCTAATTAAAACTCCTTTACACAAAAGTTCCTACAAGAACAGGCTGTAGGGACAGCGTGAAGCCGATCTAGTCCAGATGTGAAACGATAACAGCGGAATGAGGCAACCACAATATGTGTAGTTCTGAGTCCGTCCACGTAAAGAAGGCCTACGGCCATAAGACTCACCCCGTCACCTTCATTCCCTTACCCAAACAACCTCAAAATGACTAAAAATCACAACGCTAGCACAACACATATCTTTGCTCTTTCTTCAGGGCAAAACATCTTCAGATGGAGCTTTCAATGTTATGCCACATCTCAAAGTGCTGAAATCACCATAAATGCTCCCGTCCTCCCAGTGAAGCCCACTGCTGACAGTTTTAGAGAACCTGTGGGTCTGCGCACCAGTAGGGTTAGCAGGGTTAATAGGGATACATTTGCAATTAAACTAAAGAGCAATAGGTTAAAAAAAAAGTAATTAAAACATAGCACACATTTAAATCGTATAGTTCTATATAATATTTTGTATTATTATTTTAAATTAGCCATTTAAAATCAATTATTTCTCAACACCGTTTACTAAAATCAATGAGCCACTTAATGAAATGCTTTCAGAGCCGCTTTGAGGGTTTTAGGCACTCCAGGGTGAATGTCTCTTAGCTTTTAGTGTTCTCTTTCTTGGATTTTTACTAAATGAACTACTGTAGCTTCACAATTTTAGACTCATCAATGGATTCTATTGAATACCAAAATGTAAGGCACAATGTCAAAACCTAACTATGAATTACATATAAACAAGTACTCTGAAATGGCAGGCATAAAACTGTAGGCTGCTGCTGCTGCTGTGTGCTGTAGTGGCACACTCAATAGCCCAGGAAGCCTTTCACTCTGTGGCAGTGCACACACAATAGCCACTAGCAGGAGCTTGTAAGGAAATCAGTTGAGCTTCTCTTGTTCAAAGGTTTAAAGGGGGTGAGGATACGAAGAAGGGGAGGCAGCGAGAAGACTAAGGAAAAGACGGGAGCAGCAGAGAAGAAAGCGGGAGAGCATATGCAAGGGAGAGGGAAAAAAAGAACAAAAATGAAAAGAGGGTTAATGAGGCCGTCCAGGACCACCATTGACTTCTCATCTCTTGTAAAGCCCGGCTGTGGCCAAGTGACGGGGACAGAATCTCCCAGACACAGGAGCCTTCACGCATATCTCTCTCACTCAGCAGCCTGACCCCTGAAAGTGGCAACATTCAAACAACCTTAAAGGAGACTAATCCGTCTGCCTTCTTTATTCTGCTCCCCTGGTAGAAGGGCTGCAGTCCCTTCTAAAAAGCATCTGCAAATTGTCACGGAGAACTAACATACTGCTGTCTATTGAGGATGAATGGCCACATTCCTAGTGCGTTATAGTCATTTAATTCTCCCCCTCAGCCCTCGCACCGTGGCTTTAACAGATTGCACTTGGCAGAGGCTAGATAAAGGGCGGTGGTGTGCTTGGCGCGTGCTTGCTCTGGAGAAGCAAACACTTAAATGGATGCAGCTGACTGCATTCCTTGACAAAAACAATTTTCAAAAAAAAAACACTCCAGACAAACAGGAGAACAGGGAGGATCAAAATTATTATACTTAAAAGTGATAACTGCTGTAAAAAAAATAATATAAATTGTACCATGGTTGAAACTACCATAATGGCTTGGCTGTCAGGTTGAAGTCGCGCACATGTAGATATGCCATTTCCCCTCGCTCTTTCTTTGTCCCACTCTGCTCTGAAACGGACATTGAGCGTAATGGGCACATTATTAGGGACAATTTGTCTCAATTTTTCAGCAGCAGAGAAAAGGTATGATTTCCTGCCTATGACAGAGGAGGAAGGGGTGGGTGGTGGAATAAAAAAGGAAGGGAAAAAAAGAAAAACCAAAGATAGGAGACAGAAAGGGATAGAAGTCTGGGGAAAAGAAAACAAAAGGAAAACAGACAATGTGTGGCAGAGCAAAAGAGAGGTGAGGAAAGGAGGCAACACACCTTCAGATAAATGCTGACAGAAAGCTACCAACAGCAACAATATCAAGGTTAGGCTTTGCCGAATGTTTGCAATTGAGACTGATCACGTGATCATCCCATTTCCTTCTACTATGGCTCATCAAAGTCATTTAGCATTTCACAACACTATCTTTAAATGAGTAAAAATGTTCTTTCAAATTAAAAATATATTTTTTGGGAAAACAACTGCTTCTACACATACACAGCCGGCCTACTCAATGAGACAACAATTTCAGTACTAACATAAAGCAACAAAAACATTAATTAAATGTAATTAAATATAAAAGCGATCAGAAACCTAAGACCTGTCTCTCACCTCTTGTGTTTTTCATACAGAACACACTCTCGTTGCTGATCTTTCTTTGACAGTGAAATACCCCCACACAGCTGACATTTTCTTTCACTTTTAGTTGTAAACAAACCACACAAGCGCACTGCACCTGTTGCCCACTTGCTGTCTCTTACCTTAGCTACGGTTGTTCGAGTCCAACCGCAAATAAACAACACAACATTTAGCCGGCACAAAAATCGATGAGACACAACAGATAAACATCGCCACTGCCATAGGTGAACGTCATCTTAGTTAGATGGCAGATAGGAGTCAATGAGGCGAATATTGCCCGATACCGATGTTCTTGAGGCTTAAAAGTGAAACCACATCAACACAACCCACTTCAATAAACATGGTCAAAATGGCAATAGGTTGAAGATGATTATTTAACCGAGAACAGATGAAGGCACGTGTGCACGTGCAGCACCTACATGCAAACACAACACATTGAAGATGACGGGAAACCGATGTCACACAACAAAAAATTTTCACCTTGAACGTCATCATCAACCATGGCATCTGAGGATATCCCCAGGCAGCAGGAAGTCAAGCAGAAAAAGTCCATTAACCTTGGAACCAAAATACAGTGACATGAAGTGCTACTTTTCCCTTTCAGAGGCAAACAAAATGCTCTTCGCTTTTATGGTGGAATCCTGCTTTCTCCAGTAATAATCCAGCTGAAAAGCTTTATAATATCGTACTGAAATGTGAACAAAGGTGTGGTTTGTCTATGAAATAATTGTGTTTTCCTTTATTTTGTCAAAGCTCCATTGTTATCTCCAAGAGATGCCTTAAAAAGCGAGAGCTAAGGATCAGTATCAGTATCAGAATCAGTAGAGACTTCTTCCTTTGGCTGTGGGGTGAAACTGGTTGGCTCCTGATTCAAACAAGATATGCATTTGGCTAGAAAACATTCACCAGAGCTTGTCTTTAAAGGATGACACACAAGCTAATTTGTGCAGGCAGGTTTTACAATTATTATCTTCCTGATCTCCTCAACTCCTCCGATTGAAAGTACACGCACACCCACTGATACAACCACCTTTTGTCCTGTGAGGAAATGTATTACTGTCTAAATATTTACAGCCCGCATATCCTCTACTCATTAAGTTCAGAAGAATTTATGAAAAGCAATTATGTGTGCTAGGAAACAATACCTGTTTAAAAAGCTGTTATTTACTTTTTATTATATCAATGTTTCCTCTTTTAAAGCTAATATACACTATTGATCCATTTTACATAATTACTTGAATTGAAAGTTCCTTGCACATTGCATTATTAAAGTAAAAAAAAAAAATATTTAACTATGTTGAAGCATTTCATCTGAACACTCTGTTTATATACCTTTTAATATTGTAAACATATTAACACAGACATTCACACAGCTATAAGCTAATGGAAAAAAGGGACAGAGAGGACAACACCATGTAGTTGTTTCCTCTCCAATTTAACCTTTCAAATACAAAAACATTGCAACAAAACTATATAATGTAATTGAAAATAGTTACTATCTACTGATATGAGTCTATGTGAGGGAGGCTACTTGGGCCGGCTGCTAATACACTATAAATGGCAGTGTGTGTGTGTGTGTGTGTGTGTGTGTGTGTGTGTGTGTGTGTGTGTGCGTCTTTGCATTTGAGCACCTGTGAGGCTGTCAGGTCGTGTCATCTTCTCGTAAATGTCGTAACTCTGGGGTCCATAGGGGTCGGTGTTGTGGAGCATGGAGCGCGGCAGAGTAGAGCTGTAGTGCTGGGGCACAGCGGTCATACTGGCCCTCACTGGAGACGACGAGTGAGTAGGCTGCTTAGTCAGTGGAGGGTTGATGCTCTCCACCATTGTCAGAGGCGAGCCCATGCGGCCTGAAGTTGACCCCACAGAGGCCTGATAGGGCGAGGTTGTACGGCTGGCACTGCCTGAGCGAGAGTTCGTGGAGCCCATGCGTCGCAGTGCAGCGGGGGAGTTTTTCAGCGTGGAGTAGGGTGGGCTGTTGCCACCCCCGCCAGTGTTACTGGTGCGCTGGGCCGAGGGCAAGGTCGTAGAGAAGATGCTGGAGAGGGGTTTGGGTTCAGTTACAATGGGGGAGCCGTAGGCACTGCCACCCGAGGTACGCAGAGAGCCGCGGGAGGGTGACATACTGCTGGCGTAGGCTGGCGAGTGAGAGCGTGAAGGCACTGAGCTTACCCTCCGCATAGCCCGACCCTGCACCGCTGTTGTGACTGATGGAGCCTGCGAGTCAGAAAGAACATAACATGTCTTGATGAATTTCTTTCTTCAGTTAAAATCATTAACAATCATGTTGTAATCTGCTATAAAATGACTTGTGCAGTGATAAGGACCTGCTAAATAACGCATCATAACATAAACCAATTCATTACAGGGCATGACATTACTCTAGGCCATATTTATTTTCTCTCCCCCCCCACTCTGTCATGTGTGATAGTGCCATTTAGTTTCTCAGTGGTCTGCGTGTACAACGCTGTATGAAGCATGATTATGTTGCGCTGCTGCTCAATGTTCTCGGAGCCTTTAAGCGTTACATTGCTACCTTCGCTGGACAACATTCAGCGGCAATTTTATTTTTGTGATTAACATTGTTATTGCTTTAAAAACAGAAGAAACAAAACATACAGTTTACAACATGAACATTGTTCCCACACATGCAGTAGGCCTCGGTTTTCAACTTGGGAACACTTACTTAGACAAAAATTGCAGTAAGATTTAATAACCACCACAATATTTTACAATCAATAATCACTAAATAGACAGTGAGCTGTAAATCAAATAAACATATTATGTGTATGTGATAAAAGCATACACATATAGAGACATATTATATGCCTAGCCCCAGAAGATTGCTTCTTAGGATCCCTCTAGAAAGCTAAAGTACTTTCCCATATTTTCTAATGTAGACATTCAATCTTGCAACAGTTTATATGACTTTTTTTTTTTTTTTACGCAGCCGTGCAACAGCAATTTTGGTGTTTCTCTTTTGATGCCATGCATTAAAAGCTAACTGTCACTTATGCAATTCAATTCCCTGAGTCTTAATTAAAAAAATATACTCAGTATGTGCTGGTGTTATTCAGAAGATAAAATGTTACGGATACATTTTGTGCTCGACAACAGCAATATGTTGCTGGCAGTACCTGGGCTGAAGCCTGGCCTTCGGCCCTGGTGTTCCTTCCCATAGTACCAGTTCCGGTGCCAGGGAAGGATTGCTGCATCCTCAGCTCAGCCTTGCCCAGGTTCTGGCTGTTGAGGCAACCGCTGCTGGCATCCTGGTAGCCGCTGTCCGAGTACGAGTTCATCTGAGTTGAGCTTCGTGAATTCACCGCAGATCCTGAGAGCGCGTGACAGAAAAAGGCCCAAAAATGAAATGCAGAGGGAGAGGGATGGGTTAGAGGAAAACGAGACAGACCCATCGAACATGGTTTCGTAATACACATGACCTTTACCTAGACTGCATTGCTAATGACAAAAGCTACAGCCGGGGGAAAACTGTTCAGCCAGCCCTACAATTCAGTGTGCCATATTCAGCCTTTCACAAACTGTGATGAGGGATCAGTTGTTATCTGTTTAAACTCGAAATATAACATATAGAAAAGATAAAAGGTTCCGGACAAAGACTTCCTGTATCATCAGAGAAGAAGTAGAGAAGCATTTTTTAGTTAAAGAATTATATACATTTTAGTGGGACAATGCTGAGGTAAAAAAATAAAGATGTTAGTTGGAGAAAAGAAGGCTGCAGACATTGAAGAGAAGGCAATAACAGACCCTCACTTTGATGGAGGGAGGACTGCTCCGGGGAGTACAGAGACACCTGCTCTGACTCAGTCCTGATGCGGTAGCTCGGCGACTGTGAGCTGTCAGTCACCCGAGACTTTGTGTCCCCCAAGGCAGAGGCATCTGGGAAGAAACAGCAGAGCAAGGAGTCAGACACAGAGGAAAAGCTTTAAGTCTGAAACAATTACAGTTTGGGCTTTCAATGGAAAGATGATAATAGCCATTAAAGCAGTCAACAATTGATGGAGTTGAGAGGAAAAAAATAACAGACAATGATTTCTGCAACATTAGTTTCACGCCTATGTACAGTTGGAGTCATTACATTTTACTGCCATGCTAATTTGAAAAGGCAAAGTTGGGTAGCCTGTCACTCCAACTGTGTATACAGCCATGCTCTATCATTTCCCTACATCTCCTAGTACTTCTTGCCCGACAACAACCAGTGTAGCAAACAGGAACTGGAATTAGCCCTTTTATGTCCATGTTTAACCGTAATCACAATCTAGTTAAGTGTGACCAGTGTCAATGGGTAAATCTGCAATCACTACAATAGGCAGCAAGTGAAGGGGAACAGGGAGGGAAATATTGGCATCCAGGGTTTGTCAAATCCTGCCTGATTGGCTGGTGTGAAAATGAGAATTGAATCCCATGAAGAAGCCGCCTTGTTGCCCAAGCTGACCTGTTGAATAAATCTGTTGACACATAAGCCTAGTGTAGTGTTTTGCACTCCCACCTTTAAAGATCTCAAGTGGGTCTCGGGTCCGATTGCCAAAATAAGCATTTAGCCTGGCCCTCGACTTTCCTTTCAAGTTCAGTCTGTATCGAACACCCTCACTATTTGCAATACACCTTGCCGATTGTGTCAGTTTCAACAGTGCTGCTATTTCTAATTTAATACATAACCCTGCCTAAAATAACAACCGCATACATTTAAGTTTTTGTTTTTGTTTAGTCATGCTTTCTTGCTTGCTCGCCTACACACCGTCTCTTGTGCACTGTCTCTCTTTTTACCAAGATACCCATCCCTCGGTACCATAACAGTAAGTAGCAAATTAGGAAAAGATTTACATGCTGGCGTAGGGGCCGATTTATGTTTTCCTCCGTGTGTATTGACGGGTGCACGCCCTTTAAAAAAAGTAGGCTGGTTAAGAAATGATTGCATTTCAGAACCTTAGGAAATGGACAGCGGCCGACTCGAAGCCACACGCTTATTAACTTGATAACAGAGCCGTAAAGTAGGCTGTCTTTCCACTCAGGACAGCGCCACTTGTCACACATACAGATAGGATTGGAGAGAAGAAGTTTAACTAACACATAACCGCAATCTGCTTCGTGGGAAATTAAGAATCAATGGAGTAGGGGACTGACAGCGACACAACCAATCACACGACAGACGCTCAACTTAGCACCAATTGCGATGTTTAATTTTAAATGAATGTAGCCTACTGGCAGTCTTGCACACGTGGGTGCTCAGTATTTAGGCGCCCATGTATGCTGGGTAAAAGTAAGACATACACAGTCGGTTCTTAATCAGATTTTTTAGCGTTCAAAATGCATTAAAAATGGTAATGGAAAAAATATACATTTTCTTTAATTTGACATATTGGAGGAATCAAGGACTTTTTTGAGAGGCTGTTGCATCATAATCCTTCTGAAAGAAGCACAGTATTATTTTGATACATTTGATTTTCTTAATTTCAGCAGGCAATGCATTTGTAATTTAGCCATTACCACCACAGCATTAAGGTAAAACTTAATTAAAGTTTTGTCCAAAAAGCTTAAAGCCCTCACGGTACCATCGTACCATATGACAAGAAGTGTTGGCTAATTTGCTCATCAGGATGACAACACTGCCAAAACCATATTTCTTTAGTGCTGTCTTTGGCTGAAAGCTGGAGTTGAACTATATTTTATTCATGCTAGAAAGGCTGTCTGAATCTGATCCAAACCTTCCTGCCATGACAGATTAAAGGCCTGCACACAAATTAATACAGGACACCAAATGTTATAGGAAACCATCTAAAATTCTTGCGTTGCTTGACACAATTAAAACAAATACTGTATATCATGGGTGACAGTGACAGAAAAAAATAATAATATACATAATGTAAATAATACACCCCGCCAACTTGGGTGCTGCAGCATCCTGAGCACCTCTCCTTACCGGGGTCATTAAAAAAACTTTCCTTAACACTCGCAATGACTTTTCATACATTGCAATGGAAGCCGAAATTGTAGTTTACCTTTTTTTTTTTTTTTTTTGTACTTAAATATTTTTGGGGAGGTTGAGGGGATGGTGAGGCATTGCAACCCCAATGTAGCCTAGAAAGCTAGACGCACCCTAGTAGCAGCACATGCAATCTACAGCTAGAGTCAGTCTAGCAACTCGCTGTTGTCTTGCGAGCAGATTCACATTGGCTTTGGCCGTGACTCTAGAAGACTCGGAGTTAAGCTTTTCTTTGAGAAAAAAAACAAAGAACGGCACTGGTCGTTCTTAAAAAAGTAAGATGTGTTCAGAGTTTTACCGACCGCATACGGCAAAACTGTATCTATCAACTAGCATTGTTCTGGTTGATTGTGGAGTTATCCGTATGCGTGCAAAGGGAATTTGGAAGACAACGGTTTATCCCACCCCTAGGATTGAGCCCTGCCAATGGTGAATTCCCAGGATCAACATCTGGATGTGGGTCTGGCTTGTCAGGCTTCCACCAATGCAATGGGACCTGACAAACAGAGTATTTAAGGTAAAACAAGATTGTTCTAAGGAAGGGCTGCGCAATTAATATAAGTTTTAAATCGCGATTTTTGCTCCCAACAATCACAAGAACAATGTAATCAAGAAAAACGATTATTTTGTACATGACATTTTACAAGCAAACTTATTTTTTTCTTGTGTTCTAAAGCGGAATTCCAAAAGTTCAACGGGAAAAGATAAGGGAAATTTTCCTCAGTAAAAAAAAAAAGCAACATCTTTTTAAAGTCAATGAGTAATCATGCTAAATAATCGTGCTATTAATATTGACCAAAATAATTGGGATTATAAAGCAGCCCTATCATAAGGTCAAAAAGCATTTATATGTCTTTTAAACGTATTAATGACATGACTGAAATCTTTTGTCTACTTCCATCCTGGCAGTGACTTGGTGTCTGGCACACATTGTGTCATTTTAGACCACAGGGTTTTCATAGCATGAGCCTCGACTCTGTTTGATGAATGAGATGCCACAAAGCCAACAGACGCGCACCAGGAATAGAGGGAGACAGCAAGAAAGAAACCGAGAGAGATAGTAACAGAAACCCCTTTTTCACACATGGAGGATTGCAGGGTTTTTTAGCATTTATAATTAGGTCTCTAATGTAATTATTTTATGGTGTTAATGTGGTTGTTCTTACACAGGTTACCAGTTTGATACATTTTATACATTATTTTGCGGTTGAATGTTTTTTTCTACTACTTTATTAACCCCAGTTGTTAAAGAACCCTGATGTGGTACATAATGAAGCCATGCTAGGTCAATTTAACTAGCAATACATCTGGATTCTAGTGCTAGTATTGTGCTTGGGGAGGTTAAACAAATGCATTATTAGCATATAAAGGACCACAGCATATTTATGTGCCTGCTATGTGCATCCAATGGGCTGGGAACCTAAGACTGTGAAAAGAGAAAATAGCCATCGGTGAGAAATTGAGCTGTGGTGTGAGAACCAGAGGAGAGATGGCCAGGTGTCTTGGTGAGTAACAGATAAATTACCAAAACCTACATATTACCCCTTTCACACCAATGGCTCAACCAGGGTTATGCCCAGATCAACTGTGGGTTTGAATGGGTTAACACTTCTCAAACTACTTGGCTTAGCAACCCAGCCTGATTCAACCCAGTTGGGACTAGGGTTGATTGCATTGTGAATTGCACACAACCTGGGTCGCCAACAGTTGGGGAAGGACCAGTTACGTGATTGGTTGGAAATGACAGTGGGCAGTCTTCACAGGTCAATATAAATTTGTCTCACCGTGCTTTACACTGGGTTTTCACCAAAGACTGTATACAACTAGTTGTTTTAAAGGCAGCAGAGTGGAGTTATAACAGTAATATAAGTGGAGAACATATTTCCAAACAGTCCGCTGACAGCGAGTGCCCAGATGTTCACCACTCTGCCCCGGTCTCGAAAGTTGACTCGTAAACATATGAAAAGTTTTATTCTCTCGGACCCACCAGACACCCGTCTGCAGACTGCAGTTCAATGCGGCTGCTGGGTAGCATGAATCTCTCTCTTTTTTTTTTTAAATGACTTGAGAAGCCCACAGCAAAGCCCAACTTCACTTTTTTTTACTACAATAAATGTTTTATCCTGGTCTTAAAACGGTCATAATATCGATATTAACCTCCCAGTTCAGCTTCTGCAATAAATATTCAGAGGAGGAGAAAACGGCATGAACAAAATCAGTGTTTGACGATTATTTATTTGTGCTTTAGAACGTAATCTCTGCAAAACAAACACAAAATAAGATGTATTTCTCTCTCCCTACCGTACAATGACAGATTCAAGTAGCTGCAAAACAGTTAGTTTGTGTGGTATCCAGCTGGACTGGAGTATGGGATGTCAGCTGTTCACTGAATATGACGTGTAAAGCCCAGCCCATTTCTAGCACTTAAGGTAACTGTTATGCATTGCTGCGAGGTTGTGACCCAGGTGATCTCTGAGGGGCCAAACGGAAGTACTTTTTGGCACATGTTTTGCATTGTTTTAGCCGATCGTCAAAACAAATCCTGTAGACGCACGGCCTGAAGAAGCACCTTTTTAAAACCTGGTCCCAGGGTGAAAACAAATCTGAAAACGGTGTGTCTTTGTTTGGATGGAGAAGCCGTATACTTGCGTATCGTTGATGTCATCGCCACACCCCTCGACCTCTAGCCTTCAACCTCTTAGCCCGCAACAACGTCTCCTAACAACAAGGGCAAACTACGTGCTGGTGTTCATTCTGGCGAAGATATTGATCCTACTTGAGTTACTAGGGCAAAATATACGGTCTGTTTGTATACAGCGGGCAAGCTTTACGTGCATGCTCCGCCTCTTTTTCTCTGTTTTTTGGTGAATTTCTGTCGCAGAAACAGTGCTGATAAAAGGTTGAGAACAGGAGATGATGAAGACTTAAAAGATGACGAATCGAAGGATTTCAGATCATTTGCAGCTTTGTTCAAACTGAACAAACTTTCATGACACAATGAGCCGACTCTGTACACACACGGATGTAAATACAAGAGTAACCAATGACCATCAGAATAACTGCGTTTTAAATACTGTCTATTTTATATAGTTCTATCTATATCTATTTCTGTGAAATGGAATTACCTTTGAAATGACTCCTTATTTGTGAGACACTTCTACTCGTTTACACATTCTTATCTATTCTTGCACCCTAATGACCACTACATGCTGACTCTGCCCTGTAAGCTCCCTATGAAGGGTTAACTACATTTTAAGTCTTACATGCATAAATATCAATCTATCAAGCGCCACCTATAGGCCTGGACAATGGAGTAGTGTATTCAGTCATTTACAATTGGATCCTTTTGGATGCACATATTCTGAAAACAATGCTAGTATTAAACATGTGAAATTAAATATTAACTTTTTAAACCATAATATTTCTGAAACCTGAAGTATAAATTCAGTAAAAACTTCAATCTACAAATTGCTCTTAAAAAATGTTGATGATTCTATAGACATAACTCTTGTCATGCCATATTCTTAATAAAAGGAAAATTACAAAAATATTGAACGACCCTTATGATGCACATTGCATGGAGACTTTTTTGAACATGATGGTGTTAACCTGTCGGCATATGTCTGAGAAAAATCAGCAGCGAAACAAAATAGACAAGAGGGGACAGAAACAGCTAGAGAGCTTTCATTTTGAGGTGTCTTCTACTTTAAGTGGACATGAGGTGTGAATGCATTGACATTTCCTGGGGCTAAAAGGCTAGTTTCCACAGTAACACTTCTATCCCAACCCTCAGACAGCGGAGACGAACACTGGCTGAGCCAATAAGCCTCACAGACAAACGCGGACCATTACACTTTAATTCATTTAGATTGGAAAAAGTACATTCCAACATCAGATTATTATTTATCATCTACACTACAATAAGAAATCAATATTAAGCAAAACAGTGATAGTGATTAGTCCCCGGCTCTGTTCAAATACTAATGAAATGCATTCAGCGATGAAATGGTGAATAGGCAACAAATGAGAAAAAAGTGTAGCATTAATATTCCCGGTGCATATGGACATTTACAGACCCCCGTAGGCATTGATGGGATCGACAATAAAAGATTAATGACCATTGTGGAAATTCGCTAAGTTCCACTATGCAATTAATAAGCCATGAAACACATTACTAAATTCAATTCATGATCTGGTCTCTGCTGAAGATGCTTCAAGGATGTGGACTAAACAAACCAAAGGGGTCCGAGAGGGATCCTTTTGCTCCACATCACTGATGGTGTTGTGTATGAGTTGGCCCGAAATAGCTTAGATAAATATTTAAACAAGAATACGCCCAAGGCTGCTGTTAGCAATGATTATTGAGGAAATGTAAAACATGCCTGCACCGCACACGCACGCCTGTACCCCGCGTGAGCACGCACACACACACAAACACACACACACACACACACTTCCTGCCAATATTAAATTAGCATTGAGCTGAACAGTTAAGCCTTACTTATTTTACATGTCACTACGTAATATATATGTGATAGTGAACAGAACCGTATAGTCCTCTAGCATTTAGTGTAGACCCTGCAAGGTAAACCAACAATATGTAAGCAGATTTATGTCCAACG
This sequence comes from Etheostoma cragini, assembly GCF_013103735.1. Lineage (NCBI taxonomy): Eukaryota > Metazoa > Chordata > Actinopteri > Perciformes > Percidae > Etheostoma > Etheostoma cragini. The sequence continues at coordinate 16,051,584 of NC_048417.1, forward strand.
GTGGTTACTGATCACTGACTATAAGTCTTCAAAAGGTCCAAAAAGATGTAATCAGGGTCAACAGAAATTAATTACTTAGTGAATGTACGCTAGCTTCATTACTAGACAGAGAGCCATAGGTTGCTTCAAACCTGCAGAGAAAAAAACCTAAACAAGTCTATGTATTTTAGTATTGGATTGGATATGATATCCAGAGCAGCAGGTGTCCCCGAGATAGTGGGTGGCCTTGTGACCCCATTACAGTAAAACTCTATGGAGTAAGCAGTAATTTGTTGTTCTTGTTCCACATTAATTGTTTGACAAGTGATTCTTAAAATTACCAATGAGTGAGTGTAGAGGTCACAAAATATGATCTGAATGCATATACACATGGTAAAAATTAACAGTAAAAAGAGATGTTTGTTAGGAACAGAGATCGCTATCCAATCATTTTAGTATATGAGTTGACGTACCTGCAGTTTTCCAAGGCAGGGATTTCTCAGACGAGCTGTAGGGGGGAAACAGGAGATGGAAAAAGTGAATACATACACCACAGTAAATGACATGAGTGAAATCATCATGAAGAGACACCATTCAGCCTGCATCGTTTTCTTGGGCCTTTCACTAAAGGGTGACCGATGGTAAGTAGAGGTAGACCGATAAGTGTTTTTCTCTGGTCCATGCTGATCTTTAGAAATCAGGGTCAGCTGATAAAAGCCGATAAATTATGCCGATTTATTTTCGCCAATGTGTACTTGTTTTTAAACCTCTATTTGAAAGACAAAATGTAACACTAACAATAACTTAACATAGACAAAATGTATCAACAAAAATATTTACTCAACACTTCACCAATCTGCACTTGTATACTTAAATTAGAAAGGTATTATGTAAAAACATATTGTATAAATAATGTAAAAAATATATAAATAAATGAAACCGGTCAAATACAATTTTCAATGTAAAAATAAAGTTTAGTGCAATTAGCAGCATTTATCAAATTTCTGAGAACAAAATCTGCAAACTTAATAAATAAAATAAGTTAACAATTTTTACAATAGTACTAATACAGCACTTTTACATAAAAAAATCAAAGTGGATCTTTACATCTGCCCTGAAGAAAAAAAGAAAAAAAAGTAAGCAAAAAAAAATGAAGAAAACATATTTTAAAAAGAAATCGGCCAATGTTGAGTATGTAAAAAAAAATGCCCAAAATCGGAATTGGCCGACCACTAATGGTAATCACTGTGTTTGAAATAGAAAAGCTAGGAGGTTCAGAGTTAACCACCTAAAAGCCGTTGTAGTGTTTAAAATTGATATAAAGTCAATTCCGGTCATCTCTGCTAATCAAGACATAAAGTCCCCTTTGGTGACAGCTAGTGTTTTGTTTTAGAAACTGTAAGCACTGACAGAAAAATCTATTAATATGGGAATGGGAAGCTGCAGCTTTAATAAACATGTTAAGCCAAAAGTTACAAATGGCCAGGGGATGGGATACATCCTGATGGGAGCTGAAACCGATCACAGACAAATGAGGCAAGCTCCTAGAGCAAATCAGCGGTAATCATACAGTACATTCACACACACTTAGTGTACAAGCCCAACGTGACATCTGAACCTAATCTTGACATGCATGCTAGTGTATATCTCAGCACACAGAGAGAGTCTCAGAATGAAGGACAGTCTCCACAGGATACTGGTCACAGTCTGTGACTATTACTCAGCCACAACACTGAGGATACCAAGTGGCAAAAACAGAAAGGATCTAGTGTGGGGGTGATTGATGATGAATCGTCCTGGGTCAGTGGGTGAAGGAACATACTTAATGGCAAACTCAGAGCAGGAAAGCATCAGACTAGATTATGGCACAAATCCATTCAATCCATTGGTAATAAATTGGTATGGATGTTTCCTCTGAGAAAAAAAACATCTCTTATCCCTTTGGCCCGAGGCAACTAGTACTGTCAGTAGGAGAGCTACAAGGAAGATGCAAACTCCAAAAGGTTAGCTGGAGTTTTACAAGCATGCATATGTAACCGTTCCAAGTACGGGCAATGTCGCTGTAGAAGAAGAAGTATACTTTTTTTCCTTCTCTTTCTTAAAGCCTACCTAAAAATGCTTCTAAAAATGTAAGTTAAACTAAACGATAAAAAAAAAAAAAAAACATAGCTTAAATAACCCTTGTGTTGTCTTACCGTCAAAATTCACATTTTTGTTGACGCTTTCTATCAATGTTTTTTTTAATTTTCTTACGTCTTACTTTTGACGCTTTTTTTCAATGTTTGTTACTTTTTTGACGTTTTCCACACTGAATATCACTTACTTAATAATTTTAGTTTTACAGTTATTTTTCGAATTTATAGTCAATAAACCTCATTTATAGGAAATTGTACCTAATGTTTGAGTATAAAAAAGCAGATATTAGGAATTATTTATACTAAAATTAAAGGAATGGATGTTGATGGATAATCACAGACTGGAATATGTCAACTTTTACTCAATACTATTTCAAATGCTATAAAATTAAATAAGACATTCCAAAATAAATGAAAGTAGAGATTTGTACTTGCCAAAGAGCGTTGTGTGGAATCAATCATGTTATTTGAGGTAATTTAAAAGAACATTGATATAGGAAAACGGGTCAATTTGACCCAAGAACAACATAAGGGTTAAAAAGGGCACTAAACAGCTCAGATGTATCACACAATTAGGGCTGGGCACCGAACGTCAATACTTTATGGCACCGAACGAAATACTTCGACCCTAGTAGTATTAAAAAAATACTTATCTTTCGGTACCAAATTTCGGTACCTGAGAGCGGGTGATTGCAAGTTTATCTGTCCTCTCTGCATATTGACAGAGAGCAGAGCTCCGACACGCACACACACACACACACACACACACACACACGCTGTATTTCTACAGATTTACTGCTTTTAAACCAGCTGTTAAAGGTCTGTGTCATTATGCAGTTTGCACTAAAAAGTCTTTGTTGTTTACATTCCTTTGAATTTCACTTGATTCAATATTAGCCTGTACACAATGTCATCTGTTTATTTATTATTTATAATATGTTCATGTTGTGGCAAAAAGATTTCTCTTTTTGTGTTAATTTTAGCCAAATTCAGATTGATACTAATCCTGAGTATCTGTCTAACGCACCCCTTTTTGTGTTTAATGTCTTGTCTGTGTTGATGTTGAAATGGATTAATAAACATATGCCATTGAAAATAGTATCATTAAGGAACTGGCATCGAAACTGAGGTATCGAGGTGCCGAGCCCTACTCACAATGCAGTGTGATCTTTCACAGTCAGGAACTAATTTTTGTAATTATTCCAACCACATTAATACAGCACAAATGCAATGTTAACTAAATAGAAAAATGTGTGTCCATCCCACGTTTTGGATCCACTCCAAAATTTGACGTGTTTATATTTTTTCATGGGATAATTATTGTAAGGCAAAAAAAGAAATTGCAGAACAGCCATGGATCCACTCCCAAATTTGATGGGTCCTTCTTTGGTCCAAGATACACCCTTTCCTTAAGTTTATGAAAATTGGGTGAATAGGTAAGTAACCAAACCAAAAACATAACCTCCTTGCAGGAGGTAAATAAGTCTAAATCCTTCTAGATCTAAACAAATGTTTTATATTTTTTCAAGGGTTAATTATTGTAAGGCAGAAAAAGAACATGCAGAACAGCCATGCGAGCCGTCTAATAATAGCCACCTAATGATTCCAACTCATGTACCTTTGAAATATTTTCCCGACAAAAGAAAAAGTGATTGACGTTCTCTAAGCCATTTTTCCAAGGCTTGGGTGTTAAGACAGACAGAGGCAGAGCAGGAGACCCTGTGTTCCCACACTTGTTTCCAACCTTTTCTCTTCAGTATCCTCTACCTGCTGGCCATTACTATCAAAAATCCAATGTTGCAACTGCTGCTATTTTTCAATCTAAGGTGACGCTTGAGCTTTAAGAAACATGGCTCTCTGAATTTTAATGAGCACACAAGCAATTAAAAAGAGGAAGTTGGGCGAGTTGTGCTCCACTGAACCAAGGTAGATCAAGTAGAAGAATGGCAACCATAATGATGATGCACCATGCTTGCTGCATTCAGACCAGCAGCTGGGTGAAGGCAGCGTGAAAGAGATTGTAAAACTGCAGTTGCTGATATACAACAGGCCTAAACCTGACACGACACTTTAATTTCCCATCAATCCCTTTGGCTGGGTAGAGGTTTCCTCTTTTAGGAGTTTTGCCAGAGGTCAAATTTGATGACCACCCTCTAGATGCTTGCAGAAATGAAGGGGGTGGTCAACTTTGGAGGTATCATGAAATGTAAGGAATCTCATCACTACCCTTAAGTGCGCTGTCACCTCGGCCGTCATCCCGCTGAGCCATTGAGCCAAGCAGTGTGAGCTCAATGGTTACGGCTAATCTCCATTCACACACAAATCTACAGTGAAAGCCAATTTAGTGGACCATCTCTGGCTTTAAAAAAAAGGTGTGAAAATTGTGTTACATGTTTTCTTTAGGAGTTCCTAGGAGGTGGTGGATGGCTACCGGCCCCCCAGTGGGAAGACTGGCTGCATTTACATTTACTTTGAAAATGGTATTATATCTCTCGGCAGAAACTGGATTTCTAAAAAAATCATGTCAACGGAAAAGTTGGCTCAGAATGGCATTACAAAAAAATCTGGATAACAGAGATAGATTTCTGCTGGAGAGCCAATTAATAACCCATTATTCAACCCTTAACTATGTTTCTGAGAGGTCTTGCCTACCAAAAAAACAACACACCAAAATATAGATTTTTTAAAGATTTTTCAGCTGCAACTAAAAACATTAACCTAAATTGGGATGCACAGTTAAACAGTGTACTCTTTATAAGATTTGAACACAAAGGTTTATTTCTGTGTGAATATAAGCTGTACAGTTGTTTTTCAGTCAAGTAAAGCCTTGAGGCGGCAATAAGAAATTCCTCTAAGATAGATAATAGGCTAATACAAAGTACCGTACTACCCCCTTTTTGTGGGCCAAGAACTACATTTAGACCCTGATTTTTTTCATTTAAAACACAGGTTTAGTACCTGAGTTGCTTAAAAAGTTGTTTCCGCTGAAAATGGCAATTTTTCAATTGTGCGTGGTAGGTAATTTATTTTAAAAAATCATCTTATCCTGTGGGACTGCATTAGGTAATGCAAGCCAAACAGTTGGGGGCAGGCGTTGAAGCTTTGACAAATTATTTTTAGGAAAGACACAAGCATCTTTTAATGGTATTTTCCCTTTTTCCCCCATTTTCAGGCCAGGTTATCTAGTCAAGGGGGCAAGATTTTTGGCAAAGAGCAACACAGAGCACAACACAGACTATATATTTTAGCAAGAAATGTATGCGCAGTCTTTGTTCCACACAAAAGTGTTAGGTAGCCCTATGGAGTCAGCATTTTTCAGCATACAAAAGGAATCTAAAAACGTCTACAAAAGAGAAGAAAATGTTTTTTTCACTCCCTATTTTCAAACATCGCCATCACTCAAAACATCTAATGCTGACGCAAGAGTTTCTCTCTTAAGGAAAGTATTGCTGTTACTCAGTTAAGCAAATGTTCATAACAAAGAGGAGCAGATAAAAAAGCAAGGCTTCTTAGTAATATTATCTTTTTATTTTAAATGAATGCATATACCAGGAAAAAGAGACTCTATTGTCGTCTCTATTAATATGCCGCTATTTGAGAAATTAAACGTAATATAGTGTAGTTGTGTTATGAAAAGTTTAAAAATGAAGCAAGGGTTAAACTCAATATCATCCATCAATATCAACAATAAAACCATTGTTACATTTTCCAGTAAGTCTTTGCAATGACCTTGTAAAGACATAATAATGTCAATGATGTAGTAGTCCCAACGAGCTGATGATTATTATTATTTCAGCTAATTTAATTATTATGGCAAATGTTTACTAGAGGTCAAATCCATGTTCCATATTTTCTGGCATTACACGTGTCTTGTTCACCAACAAGGCTGGTTTTCCTCTTTTGACTAAATGTTAACTGATGCCACTAATGGACTAATGACAATGAGCTGAACGCTGCACAGATTTGGCTGCTGATTTTCACTGTGACCGGCAAACAGAAAACAACCCTTTGCTTTTAGAGGTAGTAATATTGTTTAAAGAAAAAGTACTTGTATCTCGAAATATGATCACTGGTGTGTTTGGATACACTAAAATTGAGGTCTAAAATTATAGTACTTCTAAAAGAGAAAATTTAAGTACATATTGTATAGTGTCAGAGATCTGATGTCTAGACCTTTTTGCCAGCACTTTGAAGGTGCTCTATACCCGCGCCTCTCTAAAAGGGGGAAAGGGGAAATTGACACTCTTACTCGTGACTACCACAATCCGCTGGTACTAGATGTTTTTTTTTTGCAGGTATGCAGGCTTGAGTGCTATAATGCATAGGGCTTATTATTACAAAACCAGAAGAGACCACAGAGAGCCATTACAGCCTCTATTCAGACCAAGTGTCATGTATCCAGATATATCCCAATTGTATCATGGTCCATTGCAGAACAAATGTGGCCCAAACCTGGCATCAGGTGACCATTTAGGAATACTTTGAACAATTAGATAGTTTTTTTTTTAACATTGGATAACTTATATATACAGCCGGGAGCAAGGAGAAAAGAAAAAACTGCCAAACTGAGCTGATTAATTCCAAGTCTGACCATAATCCTTATATTAACGACCTCAAGTGTAATCATGAACTTTCCAATGAGACATAACACATACGACTAAAACAGCTATGCATCAGTGTGGGTTGGCTAACCATCAGTAAAATAAACAAACACACACACAATACAACACTGCTTTGCTAGAAATCAAAATGTCTGGCCTTAATGGAAGCAAATAAGCAAAAGCAACAAAAAACATAATTGTATTAACAGTGCCTGAAAATTCTGACCATTAAGCCATCTCGTAAATGTCACAGTCTATTAACCTCTATTGTAATTTCCCTTGCCACTTTAAGGAATTACATTATTAACCAGAACTGAAAGATGTTCCACATATTACTTAAGTCCAACTACAACTGAAAACAGTGATGCATCAATGCACGTTACAAGACACACACAAACCACATTACTACGACTTGTTTTTATGTAAAAATACAGACATACACGTCAAGACTATGTTTATCTAAATCTTTTGACATTGGAGGTAATATACGATCGGTGTCACCCCTCTTCACAGAAGCTCTGTGAAGCCCAATGGGATATTGTACGTGGTATTGAGCTGTACAAATGAACCTGACATGTCTGAGCCACAGCAGACAGGACAGAATGTGTGGTCACTGAAGTGTGATGATCAAGCAGCCTTGTGTCTTAGCTGATGAAATGGGAATGCGTTCCCAGGACTTAGCAACGCAGCACTTCAAACCACACTCCACTATTAAGCACATTGAAAATGCACATGCACATTTCGTCACTGATTCAAAAAAAATAGGCTTAAGATTTTCTTAAGATTAAGATTTTTCATGAAAGTCAGTTGTTTACATATTTTAATTGGAGCTCAACATAAAAGTGATAAAGAGACAAATTCCTGCACATATAAATTAAACCACACTTTTGATGAGCTACAATAACACTGGAACAATTCTGTCTATTTCTAAATAACAGGACAAGAGGGGTGATTTTTAGATTTACAGCCCATCATATTTGAGCATTCTGGGATGCTCTATCACTATGCCATAAGGTTACACTATGGAATATGGTCACTGCTGTGAAGGATGAAAACACCATGTGTTGGGTTGTGGATCCATGTGTGTATATGTGTATGTGTATCTTCTCATTACCTGCTGCTACCAGTGCCTGGCGACTCAGCCCCGAGTCTGCATCTTTCCAGCTGATTGGCCACAATCTGCCTCTCCACTTCCAGCTCCCTGGTTAGCCGCTCAAACTGGAGCTCCTGCACATAAACAAAAACAACAAAAAAAGACAAGGGACAGGAGGTCAGGAATACATAATTATAAGAGAGAGCTTAACATACTTCTATATGACAAACGTGAAGTCAACACTAGGGAAAAAAATTGATTGTTTGACAAATAGCTCCAACACAACAGTGTTGTGCTTCACCAAGTGATAGGTGACACAAAATAGAAGCTTAAGACACGGCAAACAATAACTTAATTCCAAATACAAATGTTAGCTTAAATAATAGAGACCATGTTCATCCCTATTCACACACATAGGCTATATGGTATTTCCATTTCTCCAGCCCACACAGAGAGATTAGCACCACTTCAGTGGGTAATATTTAGCCTTGGTGGCACTGTTCCTATGGGTGTCGAGTAGAATTTATGATTTGACTAATTATTTAGCCCGCGCAGGGCTAGCTCCAAGCACTGCATCATGACACTCATAAGACACACACAGGGTCTTTTTTTACACAGAAAATTGTTTGCACAGTATGTACACACACACACAGAATTTAGAATTATCCTTTTTACTCACCCACACCACTAACAAGGCAGTATAAAGAATATCTGCACCCTAGCACCAGCACTCATGTGTTCCCTGCAAAAAAGGCCTCACTCACCATAATTCTATGTGTATATATATGGCAGGATCATTGTCCTGCTAGCCTTAGTTGTCCAATGTAATGTCCATTACCATTGGCAATTGCATTCACAGCCAGCTGCATTCTCACACCCACACAAACCCAGACAGATTTGAACCGAGTCTTTGCTTCTTTTGTCTGATGATGTTTTGTCACTCTACAACACTAAGACCAGCCTATTTTTCACACCTACTCTCTAATCCTCCCTGAGGGGGAACTGAAATGTCCCTTCACTTTATTGTAGACATGCTCTACTTCCCCCTCCCCCAAACTACTGCTTTATAACCTCTAGTGCTCTCCTCTCCTGTACCTCAGTTGTAGATATGTGAAGCTTAACTGCAGTCAGAGGGAAAAATGCTAAGTTCTAGTTCCTTAATAATGTTGCTTTCATGTGGCTGAGATACAAGTACAGTGCCATGAGCAACCCTGATTACATCTTGTGCTGCGCATATGCAAAAAAAGATAAGATAGAACTTTATTAATATCCAAGAAAATATTTGTGACCAAGATGATTGATAGTGAAATGGACATACCATACAGAGTATAAATAAACTAAAAAGGACATCATTTCATGGAAGACATTGTGACTTTCTAGATGTGGTGTGGCTTTACTCGCTCGTAACATTTCCATTTTGCAATATTCAAATCCACTAACATTATAGGTCAAAATTTGTCAACATTTTAATGTGTAAACCAATTTTTTACTGAACAACAGTGCAGCTAACAAGGCACCACAGATCTCCATTACAGATAAACAATTTACTGTTGGAGAAACACTTGAGAAAGCAGAGTAATTTCCCTGTATACCCAAAAATTATTGAGCAAATTCCATTTTCACTTAGATCCTTTTTTTTTTAAATTAATTGATTATTAACGTATCAGAATTGAGCATCGAATCGTTCTAGGGAATCAAGATAGTGGCCACAACGCTGATTTACTTAGAAGAAAAAGAAGAAGAAATGGCATCAATCTTCTTTGTGACACAAGACTCCCCACTGACTGACTTAGCCACATGGAAATTGCCAATTTCAACCTTTCATTCCAAACAATCAAACCTCTTTCTATTTTTGCTTTTCTTGAGACAGATGTGGCTCAGTATGAATAATCAAAATACTTACAGTATTTTTTTCCTTCTACCCTACATATGTGCAAACTGTCAAAAGGGAGAAGGGCATATTCAATTCATTAGCTGCTTTTGACAGAGCATTCATTTAAAAAAAATTGGTCATGAATTTTTAGTTTTTGTTTTTTTAAATCAAGAAATCTTGAGATCTGAACTCTTGGCCCTGCACAAACTCCTCATAGAAACAGAACCTAAATGTGACAAACAATAAGAACTATTCTCTCACTAAGCCTTAGTACTGAACCCTACTAAGTGACGCACAATGTGGCAGTGCTAGTCGGAAGATTGTTTCCCACGAGAAACACTCATAATATTGAACTTTGTGACACCATTTCAGCATGCATACGTGACAATGACTTTACGGTGGAAACAAGGGATAATACTAGACCTTCAATGTATAAGAGAGATTAAGAGAGGACAGTGAATAGAAATGACAAGCGGCTGAGCCAGAGAAAAACAATTCAAACACTAGCTTGAATTATCTGAAGTTCGCTAAAAACAAATCATGCCAATGAAGCTGGTTAAAGTGTGTTTCCATCTGACAGCTCTAAAGCAAATAAAAACCTGCGCGTAATGACATCACATGCTGTTTTGCGATCAAATTGTTATATTGAATTGATTTTAGAGATTTTACGGTGTTGCCATTCATTTTCACACTGAAACATTTGCGAACAAAGTTTTGCTAGTCAAAATGGATGGTGCCATCTACCAACACATGATCAATATTGCACTAGTTGTAATAGTGCTTATGGGCCAGCTGATACAGCTTGACATATCAAGCTGTAATAAGAAAACAACGACATCATCAACACATTGCTATGATGATGCAGATGCAACTTGGCTTTTATTTTCCCTCCGGCACCGCTGCGAGACACGTCTCGCTGTTTGTGCGCCTTCCATTTGCCCCGGAGGACTTCCCACGGCTGTTGGCCATTTCCTTTCGGAAGTCTCTGATTAATTATGGGATTTCTTAGATTTCAGCGAATGACGTTTCCATCAGCGTTTATTGCATAAGCCGTATATCGATCAAGATAAAATCCGATGAGACTGAACATATTTCCTTTTTGGTGATATTTATGAAATTCCATTGAATTTCCATAACATACTTTTCATTCGATATTACTTAATTTTGATTAAAAACGTGTGGATGGAAACATAGCTACTGTCTACTTGATGCAAATCTGGAATTCCTCAGTGTGTGATTCTGCCACCAATGTGCAAGAGACAGAAGTTGAGGTAAAAGTGATTAGAAAGGGGAATAATCCATATGGACACACAGATAACAGAAGAAGGATACTAATATGGTGTAAGTATACGTGGACATAGATATGGATTTTCACTCATCCCTAAACAAACACCCAGATATACAACTAAAAAAATCCAAGTCACCTTGCATATGTAAAGCTTATTGAGTTACAGTATGAATGTCATGTATGAATTTGCAGCAGATGCTTATGAAAAATAAGACAGACATAACGTTGTTTACTATCTAAACAAAGACGAAGATTTCCTGCTCTTTTCCAAATGTCACTATTCTTGGCCATCATTTCTGTGCCTTCATTCTTTTAAGCTCATAATCCAATTGTTTTTTTTGGAAGTGGGTCAAGTTGTTAAGTCCGGCAACTTCATCTCAGCCAGTGCTTCTCATTACAAAGTGATGCATGCAAGGCACAAGAGAAATAAACAGCTATGCCTTTCTTAATACTTCCCACAAAGAGTGGCTGTCCTTCAATTCAAATGATTCGATGGTCTGTGATGTTGATCAAGCACAGCAAAGAGCCATCTGTTGCAACCATAAGGCTCTAAGGTCTCTGTCACTACTGATCTTCAGAGCTGCTCCAGGCATCCTGCCTGCATGCTAGAGCTGGGCCATATATTGGTATTGTATCGTTATTGTGATATGAGACTAGATATTGTATTTGATTTTGGATACGATAATACTGTCATATGGCATAAGTGTTGTCTTTTCCTGGTTTTAAAGGCAGCATTACAGTAAAGTAATATCATTTTCTGACCAGACTTACCAGACTGTTGTAGCTGTTCTATTATTTGCCTTTACCCACTTAGTCATTATATTCACTACTGATGATTATTATAAAAAATCTCATTGTGTAAATATTTTGTGAGGCACCAACAGTCAACATTACAATATCGTTGTGGTATCGATATCAAGGTATGTGGTCAAAAAATATCGTGATATTTGATTTTGTCCATATCGCCCAGCTCTACTGCATGCCCAACCCAACCCTGCTGTTTTCTTTTCATAGAGAGTCATGGAGAAAGTCCAAAGCTTCCTGCTCCATCCTCCAGGTCTTTTCTATTGCTTGACAATTTTGCTGCAGCCCTGTTTTCGGTTTGCTATATATTGTCATGTATATTTAGATCGTTGTTTCCATTAAATGTATTTTTTATCATTGGTGCACAGTTTTCTTATGGGGGGATGGCTGACACGTTTTAGAAGCAATAGAATGGCAGGAGGCCTACTCTGTCTGATCTTGTAGCCAGCCATGAAACGACAATGCACCCTTTCTGTCATGCTGAGTTTACTGGCCTCTCAGGTGGCATTGAGGATTCTTGCCATGATGCTTTACTATCACATCTTAAGGGTTTAAAAAGGTTTTTAAGCTTTTCTTCTCTCACACACATTTTAATAGACTTTTTTTATTCTCAACAACTCATTGAGAATAAAAATGAAGATATAGCTAATATCCATAATTAGCTTTTGATAGTACAGAGACATGTGCCAAAATGGGCCCTAGATGAAAAAACAGGGACAAGGATCACACTCATAAATGGGGTTCATATTAGCCATGGAGAGAGAGTACTCACTGCTCTGTGTAATTCATTTCACTGTCCATGCTTGGCCCCTACACAGAATGGGACACATCTATTCAGCATAACAATCCACTAAGTCAGACTGAGCACAGCAGTAATGACCGTTAAGCAAGGCCTATGCTTATTTAACGGGAGTGGGCGCAGCCTTGCACACTACTAAGCTTAGTGTGAAAAGTGAGGACAGAGACAATGGGTGGCTGGCTTTTCTGTACCAACAAGGCCTCGAACGCCTTTATTTGCCATTACAATGAGCCTGTTGGGCCTGATCTGCCTGTAGTCGCAAAGCTGAATCAGATCCTGTCCCCTTGTGTCCTCAGATAGGCCCTAAAGAAACAGATGACACATGGCAGTAGACCACGCTACCAATATACAGTGTCCCTTGTCATCTTTATGGATGCTGACAATACACACCCATATGAAATGCCTGAAGTGGCTTCTGCCTGCTGCTAGTTCAGCACTTAGACAAGGGTGAAGCATAGATAAGGGAGGGAGCTTATGCACACATAAACCCCAAATGTCATACATGGGATGTTCCGATCAGCTTTTTGACCCCCGAACCGATCCGCTTTTTTAAAATACTGAATATCTGCAGATACCCAGTCCTGAGCCAAAACTTATAGTTAACAGATAATAGAGCAACAAACTTTTTTTTTTTTTTGGTTAAAAAAATAACTAAGTGACGCATTGCACTTAGTAGTCAATCTTTGATTTTCTTACTGTGTTTACCGATGCCGGATCCAGGGAATAACGACCTGAAAGCGTGTTTTCCTGGTGGAATCAGGGAAGAGAATTTGAGTAATCCGCTTATGAAAAAAAAGGGTGACTAAGAATGAAGGAATTTTTTATTTGTTGCAGACACTCCAAAATGAGCCCTTTATGTCAGACATAGTCATACAGCTATATTAACATATACTGACACACACCCTAAAAAGCCCTACACCATCATGTGAAGTCAATTAAATAATATACAGTACAATAGAAATTAGCACAGAAAGTTGACCTTAAAAAAATATAGCAATAAAGAATACAATTATATAATATATTAAAGAGGTTCCTTATTTACCCTTTTTTTTTAAAAGTGTTTACATTTTAACCAGTAACAAAAGAGAGGCAGCTAATACAAATATAATATCAATAATCAGACACAGGACAGATTGTCTGTGATGCAATGAAAGGTCTCTCTGCACAAGTTTCAAACACAATAATTGGTCAACCAGCACATTTGAATTGATTCACTCAAAAATTCAATTCACTTGGACAACCAAAGAAAATATCAAAATGTGTCAGCATTTACCGTACCCTGCTTTACACTTCGGCGTACATTTCCACTTACAACTTTAAATTCTGGGGAATGTGACTACATTTTTCATTATATTTTGATGCATTTTTAAGGCTTTAGTGGGCAGGTTTGGGTGCATGAATGTAAAGATTGATTTTGGAAGATCTTACTCTCTTAAACCTGTTCAGATACACTTGAAAATACATGCTTTTCTGGCCTAAATTTTTACCCCCAAAAAAGTGATGCTGTTCCCACATACTTTGGCCCTCTGGGATTATCCTGAGGGTATTGGGAAGTTAACACTCTCAATTTGTTGTTTCTAGTGGAAGTGTGACACTAGGCCTTACTGACACAGAGCTAAACAGGTTAGAACACAGAATTTCTATTTCCGTCCAAGTAAATCATTTGTAAAATGAATAAAAAACACTACTGTAAGCATATCAAATGGGCTACATACAAAAATACTACCCTAGCCACATGTCTCAACTTAGAACAGAAAAAATCCAGAAAAAAATGACTCGGAAAATGGATTTTATATGAAATTATTTCTACAGGTATGTCTTTGCTTTTATCTTATTTCCTATTTCTAAAAAAGCCCCAAAAAGTGAAAAATATAAACTTCTGAAATATAAAAACACATCCACATCACTCACACACATACCTGAAACAACTGCATGCATAGATTTATAGGAATAAGTAATCATAATTTGATGAAATGGTGAAATGCCATAAGAAGGCCATTTTTGCTTTGACACAGCTGGAGACATCACAGGGTTAGTTTTTTCTGGCCATGTTTGATATCAATAAACTCGTCTTCTTAATGGCTACACAGGGATGCCAGTTTTATGACCTCTTTTATGAACTGGTGGGATATACTGTAAATTTTTCCCACGTGGGCCCAATAGGGACTGTGGGATTTGATTGGCTTGGCTCAGGGATATCTCGAGATAGACTGAAGCTTTTGGCTGGGAACAAAGTTCAGTGGAATCTGCAGAAGCCAGAGCGTCTAATGGTGTATGGAGTGACTTTGTAACGCGCCCAGGGATAAAGACACAAGCGATCAAAACCGAGAAATGATGCACTATCTAGATTTCTCTACGTCAAAACTTGGCCTGAAACTACAAGATTGTGAGGGGACCAGATAATTATGGATTACAAGGCTTGGATATTCTAATACCTTGGAGTTTTGGCGATGTAGGAAAAAAAAAGTTTTTGGCCCCCTTTACCGCTGTGATTAAAGACACAAGGAGACAGGTAGGAAAACACACTCGATTAGACTCGAATCTTTCTGTCTTTCTTTACTTCAGAACATGATTATAACCGCTGTAAGTCACCTTGTTGCTTTGTGTGTGGGCTCGATGGAATCATGAGACTTTAAGCTTTCAAATGATGTATGGCATGAGCGTGTCTATGACGGTAATATGCTTGCATTTATGAGGAAAGTCACCACTTCCTCAAACGGTCCGGGGACCGGGACCGTTGCTAGCAAGACGTTAAATCAATAGGAAATCTTAGGATTGGAATTGGATTCTGCTACAACGTTGTATTTATGTGATTTTAAAGAAAAAATATTGAGACTTGAAAGGTGGTTTCTAAATTAAAGTAGTCCTTTCCCTTATAGAAAAGATTGAGGTTATGGGTATTCATGGGTAGCTTATACCTATGGCGGAAAAAAGTATTAAAACATCTACACCTTGTAACAAATCACTCCACTTGATTACTGCTGTCTATTTGTATGTTTCAACCACATATAACACACACAGTATTTATTTGTATCTAGTGTGGTTGTTAAGTTACAGTTACGATTTGTGATACCATCCCTCTTACTGCCATGCCTGGACAGGAATGCATGTCCATGTCATAGGAGAGTCACCATGCATACAAACTAGTCACGGAACAGATGCATAATTTCCCCTCCAACATAATACATATCTCGTATGATGAATAAGCCTGTGATGCTGTGCTATTAATGTATAAAATTGTGCTTGGATATTTGTGGTTACTCAGTTTCTTCCTTTATGGGACAGAATCATTTCTGAGCAAAACATCAGGGATCTCTGCCTAATCCTTGGTATGCATCCAAATCCCAATTTTAATTAAAACTTGAGATCGTATCCTTTGTAGTTCTTGTTAGGTTGAGTACCAACCATGTTAGTCTGTAGCAAAGTGTGTTTTCGTAGTGCTGTGGTTTGGGCCTAGGCCTGGAAAGATAGGGCTGCATCCTCATTTCTAACGTTCGTTTTGCCTGACTATAGTGCAGAGGGCTTTTCCCCTTAACCAAAGATGAAAATCTACCAGAAACATGTTTGTTCATTAAATGGCAATGAGGCTTGACAGCTCTGCATCCTCGCTGCAGTGTGGCAGACCCATTCCTACGAGAGCCTGGCACTGCTGCGCACTGGGAGAATGACAGCAGAGGTTAAAGGATTGTTACGCCAACAGGGACAGGGACAGAAAAGCAGGCCAGAGGTGTGAGAAAAGAGAACAGGCCTCAAAACAGGCTGTGTGACCAGACCTAAAGGAACCATGCAGAGCAATCACTTTAAAAAACTGCCATAAAGTCACCTTGTTAAAAAGGTTTGATTGAACTGGCTGCAGTGTCATGACACCACAGAAGCATTACAATAACCACATTGGGAAAAAAGGCATTTAAAATACTGTAAAGTGGCTTGCTGAGGTAAAATATATACAGCTGCAGGCATCGCTATAGGTGAATCAGAGGGAGAAAATTGCTTTGGCACCCACAGCTGCACCAGAGCTTTTATACTGTATAAGCTTATAATCTGACAAGAGGTCACAAACAGAAATGTGAAACATTAGTCACTTTCAGATAATGGAAAATCAAGTTTATAATAGAACATCATTTCTGTCAGGATTTCTAATGCGGCATTAGAAGCATTTTCAGTGGGAAACTGGCAGAGCAGCTAAAATGGTTCTTTAAGTTCTTCTATTGAAAGTTAATTGGCATACTGCAGTTGTCGCAGTATGCCACAACAAGGTCGAAACAGGATGCAAAATCTGGGTTCTTATAAAATGTGGTTTTATGGTGCAGATAGGATTCATTATTGGCTCCTAATGTGTGATCATGTGTCACACCTGGTAACCTCCATGTTGTACTATTATACTTAAGCTGCTTATGATTTTGTATAATTCTGTATAAAAAAATATAGCATAATCTATTTCTCCTTGGCTGAATGTATTTTTCCCCCATGAAAGTCCATTTCCGGGTAGTTTAAAAAAAGGAATTCTATGTATAGACAATGCATTTTCTAAAAAACAAACTGGTGTCGAGTGGCAGGTCATTTTTATTTTAAGAATGATCTCCGACCCCAGCTTTAAGCGGTTCTAAAACAATTGAGACATGATGTGGAGAACTCAGATAACTTAGTGATAGACACGAGTTGTATCAAGACGATAGTTGCTGCACCCTATTAGAAAAGCACTGCAACTATAACAGTGTTCCCCAAACTTCACCCTTCCAAAAATAATTTTATGGTGGTGGCATTTCAGATAAAAACATGCTGCCAACACAGATGAGTCAGACGCCTGAGAAGACTCGTTTCCATATGTTTGAACATGAAAAGGAAGTTACAATTTGGGTTGATAATTAAAATGCCATTATATAAAACTGTCATTTGTGTGGTGAATGCTATTAAAAGGAGCTGTCATGTGCATTGGCAAGTGCAGCGGCAAGCACTTGCCACAAAAGAGATTGACAACAATAGAAAGGCTGTCAATAACCGCGACATAGAGGACAGAGGGGGAGAGTGAAAGAAACATTGCTCAACAGATGTCAACAATAACCTTAAAATTTGTTGATTTTCTTCATACATTTGTTTATTCATTTTGGCAGCCTTTTACAAGTTATCTAAGAGTTGCTGATTTTTTCCGTAGCCCTTGGTGGGGCGGTAGTTTGGGCAAACAGAAGAAACAGGGTTACATGTAAAGGCTATTCGCTGTTCTCTAACCATAAATCATCAATGTAAAAGCCTTTGCATTTCTGCCTTATTAGCATTCATAGCATGCCAATCTATAATTATTATCACAATTTATGCAGCATTACTAGTAGAACTAGCAATACATGGAATAATGTAAAGTCCATTTTAAAATTCTGTGTAGCAGTAGACACAATTCCTCCTTTTAAAAATAACTTGACTTCCATATTAAACCTTCAAATGCATGTAAAAACTGATTATTGTGTTGGGCCAGGTCTGTCACATTTTGTTAGAAAAGATCTCTAATGTAGTGCTTCTAATCTAACGGCATTATCTTATCATTGGTGCTATAGCACATGTGTAAAAAGCCTGGATTCAAAAAGCAGTACTTGCAAATTACAAACGTCTTTCCCTAAATTTTAAAATCCAATATTTGTTTCCTTCACTTTGTACTATACCTGCTTTTGTTTTGTGCAGCTCCAAGCTGTTGAACCTCAACAGAAGCTCTTATGTGATGCTGTTGATAATAATGCCAAGGCTTACTGGCAGTAAATGAGAGGAACTCACAAAAGGCAATCGGAATCTCCTCCACTGGAACAAAAAACCCAAAATGCTGCAGCAGTGCAATCACAGAGCCGGTGCAATTCATGTAGACCTGTGAACGTACAATTCCACTGAGAGATCAATAGCGTTGTGTCAGACAAAAAAGAACATTGCTCCGGGGCCAAAATGCAGAGAGTAAGCAATCTAGAGACTGTCAATCTGGAGGTTGCTGTAGTGAACAAAGACTGCAGTGACTTGTGCAATTACCTCAGGATCAGTCATTTAGAGAAAGTCATCTGATAGATGTTTGGGCAGAGGATGAAACAAAGCCATAAACTTCATTGGTGATTCACCCAGTAAACTTCCTAAACTTCCTCAGTGGATGCATGCCATTCCAAGGACAGCCCAGGAGCATTTACTGTACTTCCACCTTTGTGAGTCCAACTCCTGCTCCCCAGTGGCTGGGTCCTCTGTGTGCGCAGTTGACTGTGGCAATGATTATAGTGATAATGATGAGGATGACAGTGACTGTGATGAGTATCAACAGACTAGTTGGGGAGAGATCTCCCAGGGCTGGGTTCAAAATGACAGCACTGTGCTGGGCCAGACGTACACACCATTCCTTTGACAACTCCTCTCCACCTTCTTTTCTGTTTTCCTCTCATTGACAGGCTCCTGCCGAAGCGCTTTGGAGACCCATTCACAGGTGACAGTCTCTCTGACTCTGCCTCTCTCAATCATGCTCACACTCTCACTTTTGTCCTTTTACCTTCACTCATCCCCCTCTGCACCCTCACTCTGTATCTGTAGCTGTATTTCCATCCACACGTTTTTATCCAAATTAAGCGATATTGAATGAAAAATGCCTTATGGAAACAGTAAAAGTCGATGTAATTTCATGAATATCGACTCAAAGGAAATACGTTCGGTCTCATCGTATTTTACCTAGACTGATATACGGTTTATAGGATAAATGTTGATGGAAACCGAATTTGCCGAAAAAATAATGAATTGAAATTAAGTTTTAGGTCATATTATGGTTGCAACCCTTTTTTAGTTAATTTCCGCCCTGTATTTCTGCTCTGTTTGAACACATGGCGGGTGTCAACAAAGACAGGTGTAAGTGGACAAACGAGGAGACGAGAGACTTTTTGAATTTAATTTACGAGCAAAATATAACAGCTATTATAGATAGCAAAAATTGAAGAAATGCTATAATTTATCAGGAACTCGATAGAAATAGCCAACAAAGGTTACGACAAGCCGTGGGAAGTCCTCCGGAGTACATGGAAGGCGTTCAAACAGTGGACATGTCTCAAAAAACAGTTGTCTTGCAGCGGCTCCGGAGGAAAATAAAAGCCAAGTTGCATCATCATAGCAATGTGTTAATAGCGTTGTTTTCTTATTATAGCTTGATCTGTCGCTATCAGCTGGCACATATGAACTACACTAAACATCATGTGACGTCATTAAGTTTTTATCCGCTTTAAAGCTGTTCGATGGCAACACATTTTAACCAGCTTTATTCACATGAGTTGTTCTTTCTTTTTTTTTAACCAAACGTCAGATAATTTCATTGACAAGTGGATGGAAACTTAGCTTGACTGTTTTTTATGTCCTCTATGTCCACAGATATCTGAGCACTCTCCTTCACCTGTATCCATCCCCTCTGAATTGGTCTCACTTTTTCCCTCCTATACTTGTTTTGCTCCCCCATGGGGTAATTGCTTGGAGACAGGCTTCCATTTTAATGACTATAATCGAGGCCAGAATTCTTATGCCTCTCGATTTCTCCTTGCTTGCTTCACAGCAGCAGAACTAGGGAGAGGAAGGCAGATAAGGCCCTGAGGAGAAAATCACTAGTCGATTGTAATTAGAGTCCCTTTTTCGCCCATGGAAGTGGAATAGACACACCTGCATAGAGAATTTACCATTCTGCTGTGCGTATGCCATGGAATTGCATAAAGGCACTAACACGGCCTTGAAACTTTGCCCCAACCCCATCTATTAACCCCTTAAGCTGGGTCACTTTGACTAAGATGACTTTGGCTTCATTAAAACGTGATAGAAGCTTGCATTGGTATCTCAAGTGGGTAATATTTCAGCCAGCTCATCAAGCCTTTAAAAGGGTGCTGGTGTTGTAGCAGTCAAAGCAAGGTCAGCTTATGGGCTTTGCAAAGAATCTGTGCCTGATTCGGATGAAGAAAAAAAAAAGGTCAAAGAGTGTAACTCCAGTTTGCCAGGGAAAAGCAGGAGGCAGACAGATTTTTCATGTGTAATTGACTCCAAGAAAGTGGTAAAATTCCACTGTGGTGTTTTCTGGGAGGCAGTGTGATGAAACACCACAGTGCGGCGCGCCTAAGAGGCCCTTTTTGCTGTGTGGTACAAATAGGCATGCCCAGGCACAGCTAATAACAGCATTACTCTGAGGGCAAAGCCTCATAAGAGGGAAGGAAGAGGAGCACACCGAAACACAGCGTTTCCAAGGGCAAGAAACCGCAATCTTGATACTAGAAATGATCCGCTCAACAGCCCTTTAGATTGCAAGGAATAATGTGACCACAGAACTTGTTTATGTTCGAGGGAAAATCTCTCCACAACAAAAAAGGATAAACCGCTAACCTAACAGGGAGTTCACTTTGCCCCTTTTTGAAGCTTGCATTTCTGTAAACACAAAACACTGAACCTTCTTAACAGCAAAACACAGATAAAAAAATACATATACAGAATGTGGCAAGTGTGCGGTTGATGATTGCTGACAAGAAAAACAAAACTCCTTTCATCACTCTGGATGACTCCTGAAGTGCGGTTGATACTGGACATTAGCCATTAGACATTAGCACAAATACTTGCTGAGGAATACTATTTTAAATGTTGAGTCCTTTATCCTTTATGGCTGGTAATGTTTCGGCAATAAGCCTTGACATTTCAAGGGTTACGTTAAAGGAGAACTACACCTTCCGAGGCCATTGAATTAACATATTTTAATTTAGGTGGTGTTCTCCTTTAATTTCCCTTAATATGCCAACTATACAGCAAGGTTTAATTCTACAACAATGTTGAAGCAGTCAGGAAGGCACAAGCCTCGTCATCATCTACCATCCCCCCCCCCCACTCTTTCCGTTTCCCTAGCCTACTGATGATGCAGCACAAACCTAACCAAAACCATTGAAGACATGTGTGCACACTAAGGAGTGCTTGGTGAGGATGAAATCAAGAGTTGACGAAGCTAAAAGGCTCCCAGTTTCTGCAGCTATTCCTCCCCTGGGAGATGCGGTAGGAAGCAGAGATGAAGGCAAAGTGATCACTGAGAAGACATGACCTCACATTCACTGACATCTGCTCAGTGGGTGACACAGGCTCCCTTAATAACCCACCTATTGGCTCCTGTATACTTGTTTAAAACTCGAATTTGGATTGTTCTCAAAAGGCTGTTGAATATGGTGCTGGGTGCAACTGCCAGGATACAATATCATCCATATGCTCATGTTTGTGCATTTACATTTGTGCATATAAACACCTGAATGGAAATGCCAGAAATACTTTCTTCATGGTAGATGGTTTTTGCCCATGAGGGAGGTTAAACTTTTGTTTTCCGATTTGCAAACAAAGAGACTGCGCCACTGACACATGCTGATCTCTTTTGTCAAGAGCCATCTCTGGTTTAAATGTGCCCTGTGGGTTTTGTATTTTAACCTAATACATTATGTGTATCCTTGAGGCCTGACAACCATGTTGAATGCAGTTTTTTTTTTTTTAAATCATTTAAATTTTGAATTGTGAACATCCAAGCTTTCAGTATATTCTTTGTCCTTGTTTTTGCTAGTGCATTATTACGCTTATTTGTGAGTTAGTCAGCTGAAACTAGGGAGCTCACGTAACCCGCGTGCCCTGTTCATGGCTGTGCATCCTTGAACCCACACACACACACACACACACACACACACACACACACGCACTCATTGCCCTACTAGTGGTGACAAATAAACCAAACAGGGAACATTCAATAACCCTCTTTACCATAGAAACCCGGTAACCCAGCTTATTGAAGTCCTGTTGGTTTGTTAGGTTGATTAAATATCTCAAACGGGCTATTATTGGTTGTCTAACCATCAGACAAAACTGAAAGTCCAACAATTCTTAAGTTATCACCTTCAGTAAGTGTGTGATTGTGGCTGAGGTATCAGTTCATTTTAAAACACAGGAACCTGAAAGTTTAAGTAAATGTGACAATTAATTGTAATATTGATTTGAGGTCATAGCATATCCCCTACAGCGAGTAATTGCCTTACATTTGAAGGAAGCTCTTTTACAAAAAAATATAACTTGGCTTCCCAACATGAAAAATGTGTTGCAAAGTTTGTTTTTGTTTGGGTATATCTCAGTCTTCAAAAATGACCTTCTGAGGATATAATTTTGTGGCATCCTCTTACCAATATTTACATAATGTAACAGCAGATTTTGGAATCTCAGTTTGATTTGAACTGTGGAAACTCACTTGAAATTTGTATATTATTTGGGTAAAGCATACCGTAGACCAATCACATTATCTCAAACATTATCTCTGTCAAAAACTAATTTCAAGCCAATTACATTGCAGAGCAGCCTGTGCGACATATTCCAAAGCCACTACATTTCATACCTGTCAACATTTATCTATGACCTTTGTTGATTTCAACGGATGCAAATTTTTTGTGTTCTGCTGTTGCAAAGTACTTCAACCAGACCAAAAAGAAAATGTCAAATGTAAAAAGTATTTTACATCGTAAACGTGTTTTTTTAAAAGCACTCTAGAAAGGTCTCCTAATCAGGCAATGAAGTGGCGTTTTACATGTGATTGTAAATACACACTGTTAGCTCAAATTAATTTATTCAAACAGTAAACTGTTGATGGCCAAGTGGTTAATAGCCACCTGACTGAATTGAATCAAGACACACTCAGAGAATGCTAGACTGAACCTGTACTTCCACTCTGTGTAAGACACTGGATACAAGCAGGAACTAAAGGACTAAAATGATAATCTTCATGTAAGATGCATGTAAGAGTTCTTCAGTTATCTCCGAAACTAAGAGCTGGGTCATTTCTAGTGTTGAACTAACTTGGATGTTCTCATGATAAAGAGAATGAAATAGTTCTGGATTTGGTTTGGTTTATTAGTCAGCACTGCATTTTATTTTCCAAAAGTCTGCAATCACTGAAGGAAAGGAGCATTAATGAATGAAACTCAAATGTAACAGAATGTTAAATTAAATCTTTGCTCTTGCAGTGTGTTTTACAGCAGACTGGTACTTATACAACTCCTAGCTAACTGGAGGGATGAAACACCACTGTCATGGTCTATCAAAAAATTAACAAGACTTGCTTTTTAAAATGAATTAAGAGTAATTTCGTGGACAACAGAGTTTATCAAAATGGTAACACATTTTACAGATAGTCAAAGAAATCCCCTGTTCAAGTCATAATAAACATTAGCTATAAATCAAGGAATAGTTCCCTCATGTTTGGCCGGTTGACCGTCACCTTCCCCTTTCTATGTGTTGGCATTCTAAACTCAGGTCGATTTATGAGGACTATGGTAAACAGCTCCTCAGATCTCTGCAGGGTAAACCCAGACAGCTAACTAGACTATCTGTCCAATATGAGTTTTCTGAGGCACGACTAAAATAATTTTTGAATGTGCACATGTTCCACCAAAACAAGTTCCTTCCCGAGGCTATTTTGCAGAAGCATCGTGGCTCCGTCCGACGCTTTACACCGCCCATGATGATTGTGATTGGTTTAATGAAATGCTAATGAACCCAGAGCACGTTTTTTTCCCCAATCTCGGAATGCTGTGTGAACTAGCCAGACCCTCCCCCTCAGCGCTGTGGAGGAAGGTCTGGCAATGCAAGACTACTACCAACGTTCCATGATTGCTGGATATACCAACCAAATTTGCACACTTGCAAAGTTAAGGAGCACATGCAGAAAGCCTACAAGAACATCACAACTGTTGTGTAAGCTTGCCATGCTAACTTTCCCCAGTAATGACTTATAACGTTAATACTTCTGTTAAAACAAGAAAATAATATGCCTGGTTGATTAACGCATATTTTTGTTTTGAATGGGCACTGTAGACACTTAGAGTAGGATTTTTAAGTCAGATCCCTCTCCTGGCTCAGAGGATGCTAACAAAAACTTAAGAGAACAACGGAAATATTGGTGTCAGGCCGCAGTTTTAATTAAGAACCTGTTCTTAATGACTTACCAGTAAAAATAAAGGTGAAATAAAAAATATAACACTAAAGAGCTGGCAGTTGCACTGCTAGAGCTCTTCAATATAATGAGTACATAATATCATAACAGTAATAAACAATAAAACTACACAATCTACTGTAGATGCTGCAAAATATTCCAAAAAATACCAAAGACGTGTCTTTGGTTTTCGGAATAATAAAAAACTATGTTATCACTTTATAATAAACATAATATTTATTATAATACTCTATTATTTAAACTTTATAATGGTAACTGGATAGTTAAGTTAAACCCAATGACAAAACACACAAGGACATTGTCGTTGCTGAATCGACACAAAAGCCTCCCACTGCCTCAACTACATTTAAGATTAAACAGATGGAAAACTAGGTCTGATAATCCTCGAAACAACCCCTTAGGTTAAATTAAATTTTAATAAGATAATAAATACTAAAAGGGGACATTTGTAAAGTGAATTTTAACTTGCACTACAGTTTTAGGTTTTTCTGGTTGAGTCGGGCTTGAAAAATAGCATGTGTGGTTTTTCAAATCAGGTTTTGCAGTGCAGCAAGAAAAACATTGGTCTGTAATGAACCGTTAATGATGTGTCATCCCGATGGTGGATCGGTGCTATTTAAGAGGCACAGAGAAAAGGCAGGGCTCTGATAACCAGCAACTGCTGCATTACAGACAAAAACCATGGCAAAAAATGGGCCTGTTAGTAATCAGCAGGAAAGACAGAGGGAAGACATAAGTCAAAGCAAATATACACACACACACCGCGGGAATGCAATCACAATATGTTGGTGAATCTGTCCTTGTTTGGGCATCTCGGCAAAGCCTGTGCAGCTTTAAAAACAGCAGTGACAGAAAAAGAAGTTTGGAAAGAGAGACCAATAAAAAAAATTGTAGGACAAAGAGTGAAAAAGACAATTGAAGGAGAGGGAAATCCGTCAATGGAAAGGCAGAAAAAAACAAATAAAGCAAAAGATAGTGGAGCCATAGACTAAAAACTTACCAAACACCCAGCCATACTAAGCCCCAGCCCTAACCGCGACCACAGCTACAGCACAGCAGACTCGCATGTTTACATCGACAGCGGGATCCCTCGAAGGGCTGCCTCTCAACAATCACAGGAAAACCTCACGCGAAAGCACGGGGCGGGGGGAGGGAGGG
>NC_048417.1:16077315-16097261 GCF_013103735.1 Etheostoma cragini
GGGACACACTCACACGAGCCTAGTCTCCTGACTAGCCTGACCTCCTCCATCTTTTCACTTTCACTCACCCTCTGATTTGCCTCGTCAACTCTGTTAAATACTGAGGAGAATGATCATTTTACATTCTTGAATCTTTAGCAAGAAATCCCTCTGAGGCCTTTCTACAGCCAGTCACTTTAAAAGCCACGGCTCGGGCTGGCTACTTGCTCTTCCTGCCTGCCTGCATGGATATCTGCTCTAACCGGACAAGCCACTGAGGAATACTCAAGGGAAGGAAGTGACATTGACAGGTGCTCCCTCCCTCCTTCCTTCCTTACTCATGTAAACATTACCCCCCTCCTTGCAGCAGGCCTAAATAGGACATCAGTGGGATATTTGAAATGAATTAAATGCGTTTGCTGCTATTTATTATCAAACTGTAGCTCAACTATCAGGTAATTTAAGGTGACACAGAGCGGAATTAACATAATTAATTATTAATTAATCTGTGTGTGTGTGTGTGTGTGTGTGTGTGTGTGTGTGTGTGTGTGTGTGTGTGTGTGTGTGTGTGTGGGTGCATATGTGTGCGTGTGTGTGTGTGTGTGTGAGTGACAGAGATGATCTCCCTGGTTGCCCATTGATGTAAGTCAGACCATGACTGAAGGGAATACACAACCAATAGCACGTAGTTGGTCATTCCATGTCAAGACAAAACAAAGTAAAGCAAATAGAGTCCACTCCGACCACAGATCTGCTTTAAACAAAAATCTTTCCATCATCCCACACACAGTGAAATGTCAACTTTCTACTTTGGGCTCTGTGCTGCAGAGGTAAGTTGTATGATTACAGTGACAACAGGGTGTGTGACACAACTGCACAGGAAACAAATGTCCACATACTGTATACCGGCCAGTGTATTTCTTCTTAGTACAATATGTGAGTCACCAGACAATTTAGAGTTCACTATGTCACTGTACATAAATGGTTCATAAAAGCTTTATTGTTGCGTAATGTAAGTGATGGAAGATGAATCAACCCCGTATGAACAGAAGTAACACACTACCTGTTCTTTGACTGAGGCCAGGATGTTGTTGGCGGTGTTGTCGGCATCCATGTTGCGGCGAGTTGAACTGTCGCGGATGGTCAGCAGAAGCCCCTCCTCCGTCACTGGGCTCTGCTCAGGAGCTGGCATTCCTTCTGTGTGGACACACACACACACACACACACACACAGGTGCTCTTCTGAAAACAACACAATCTTGTGTGACTGTGTAAATGCAAGTGCAAACACACTCCACTCATAAATACACACTTGAGTTAACCACTCCCTGATACACACAAGCGAGTGATGCTGAGTAGTGACTATCAATGGTCACACACCACCACCAGCAATACACACCAACACACCCACACACACCATATGGCCCAAAGAGAAAAAGATTGTCAATGTTTCACGTCTGTGACAGTGCAAATCAATGCCATATGGCCTTGAGACAACACACTAGTGAAATGATGATCTGTGTGTGTAATACAGCCACGTGAAAAAAATACAACAGAGAAAAAATATATTTTCTATTAAATACCATTTGAAAAACCTGTATAAACTTAACACCAAAGAACAACATTAACAATGCAAATTATTAACAACATACAAGTAAGATAAAATAATTAAAAATTAGCCAAAGCTATAACACTTCTTTTTTTTTTTTTTTTACAAAATACTGTTGAAAAACAACAGAACTAAACTCCATTGTGGAGATGATTCGCATGGTGAAAATTCTTCATCAATCAAGTTCTCCTATATTTACAAAGTAAATTAAACAGCTACTGTTTCACAGTACTGTGCGACAGGGTCCGAAATTAACACTCGCCAAATGTGGAGGCGGGCCAAACACCGGCGCACACACCAGACACACGCCACTGCCTTCTGTTTACTGATAGCTAGTGTTTGACTCAGGCTAATGAATTAGCTAGTAAGGTGCTATTTTCGGCAGCCAACCTTCCAAAAGGAAGCACAGGAAACAGAGTCTCCCGTCCCACCCGAGAGGCTCCGACACATTGTCCGCACTCCGTGTACGTGGTGTGTCTGTCCGAGCCTGTCTCCACCGCTCCCACCTGCAGGTTGTCAGCTGTGTGTCTGCCTGGTATGCTCTCGGACTGCCGATTTAACTCGCCGGTCCTCATCAATATAGTTTCATCATGTGTCCCATCCACAAGGAAAAAAAAGGAGCTTAAAATGCAACTTGCGATGTGATCTTGTAATCTGGACAGGGAGGATAACGGTGTGTTGCTATTCGTCCTTCTCAGCGCGACACAGGTTCTTGGATCTGAGTGCCACGCTTTCCGGTTTCATATTGCATATCATTACAACCAAAATAATTGCAGTACTCAATACTATTGAATCGCAATACTTTTTGAATCGCATATCGTCCCAGCTTGGTATGCATGTTTTTGTATAAGATGCAGTGGATAGGTTTAAAAAGATGAGCAAGGTCGGGCCTTTGGGAAAAAATTTGAAACAACAAACAAGTCAGCAGCCCAACGGAAGACATAAGGTGTTCCTGTCTCCTTCGCTCTCTCTGGCCTCTTGTCCGGGATTAAAATGAGAAAGGGGAACAAATAGTTATGGTCTCATTATATCTGTTGACAGGAACAGTGTCAAGGGAACACTGCTCAAGGTGTATCCATATTTACTAGAAGGAGCCTGTTGAGCCAGACAGGGCAGCTAAAGGCTGCAATGGCTGCCTCGTACCTCAGAGCTGCAGCAGTAGACAAAAGCAAGAGGTCTAATAACACAGGAGGTATGTGATTTTAGGGAAACAGGGATTTTAGTATCACTTTTACAGTCTTAGAGATCCACTGCCACTGTCAAATCCAAGATACAAACATAAAAGATAAATTCCACCCCTTGGTTTCTACACATATATCTTGGCTTACATGCTGTACTTCACTAAACCACACAGAATGCATTCACGGTGAGACACAGTCTTTATATGATGCCAATGTGTAGAAGAATATTAGCTGCTAAAACTACCATGAAATAACAGTATGGTAATTTATATAGTCCTGCTGCAAAGAACTGAACTCACCCTCCTTTATTATTATAATTCCAATTCTAATCTTAGTCCATAATGGTTGCCTCAGGGTGACTGGAAGAATTAATATACAGTATCTTTACTGATTACGTCAATTTTGTGCAACATCAATTCAAAGGGTTAAAAGGTCATTTGCTGTATTGTAAAAGCATGTGCGCACACACACACACACACACACACACGAGCGCGCACACACACACACAGTTTGTGTGAGTTGGCTGGGTTGTTTACAGTGAGAACATAAAAGTTTTTGGCCAGGGCTGGCCATGGGATGAGGCATTGGAGGGAAGGGGGGTCCTGTAGTACGTGGGAGGTCCCCAGACATTACGGCGAAATGTGACCCTGAGGTATTCTGGGAGTCTGTCACCAAGGCAGCGTTAGCATTTCAAAGTGTCTGAGCTGAACCGGGGCATATGCCAGCCCTGGTGTTAAATGACAGATAGTTTTACTAGCCCTAAGTATGTTAGTCCACACAGGATATTCCACGTGTTCCCCTGTCAGTCTCCCAAATTCCTTTCCTGCTCATTCATAGTGTTGCAACACACGCCCCGACTCCCTCCCACGCGCAGCCTTTGAATCAAGGGCATGGCTCTTGATTCCCGGAAAACTCAGCGACAGGAAACGCAGAAAAGCTGTTTAAATTTGACAGGACTCCTCCTCTCTGACTTTGGCACAAACATAGAGAACAACACCGACAGGACTGACTGAGTGCACATTTGAAGCTTACAGAAGTTGCCAACCCGGTCGAGGTGGACAAAAATCCTTTCTTCTTTCTCTTTCAGTATTTTCTCAAAGAAAAGGAACCGCAAAGAGTGGTGTGCATCTATGAAAACTGGTCACGGTAATTTTCATGTAAATTACCATATATTAAGTATAATATAGGCACGCATAACCTTTTTGTAACCCCTTCACTTATCAAAAATCTGTGAATATAAGCTCTCCTAATGAATATTTCTCAGCTGTCTGGACTTCACTGTAGGAAAGTGTACATTAAGCAGACTGTAGGAAATAGAACAACAACAAAAAAGCATACTAAAAAAGGAAAGAGACTCCCTTTGAAGGCCCCGTTAAGCAAATGTATCTGAGCCTACCTCTGAAATTCACCATTATATCTGGTCCAGAATGATTTCACTCTGCTTAGCTTGGAGTTACCTGCAGCTCTGGGATGGGAGTGAAGACAACAATGCGGCTGCGGCACACGAGTGACTGGTTCTTCAACATTTCTCTTTGTGTTTCCCTCCAAATGCTGAGGGGGGAAATAACCTTGGGGAACTGCTAAGCGGTTACAAACATTGGTGTGTGAAGCCATTAGACAGTTTGAAGAACAAGCACAAGACTGAGAGCCAGGTTCAAAGCCAAATCTGTGCAGCTTTTAAGGCTGCCATTAGGTTAATGCCTAAGGACAGTATTGTGTAGTTCCCACAATATAAAGAGAACCTTATTCTGGTCTAAACAATGACGCAAAACATTGTCTAATTATTAGCAACAAAAAAAAGGTTTACGCAGATAAAAACTCTTCATGACAACATCTTTGAGCATGGCTAGCTAATGACAAAACACAGCTGATTATTTTAAACAATACATCTTTTGGTGACAAATGTATCCAACTATTCGACGTGCAATAATAAGCATCTCTTTAACAAGACGTTCTAGTCGTTCTAGTCAATGCTAAATCTCCCCCTTAAAGTATCGTAATCCTCGATGCATCCATGTCTGCCAAGAAAAGTCTTAGCCTGACTTGTCAGATCATGTGATCTGATCTACTGAACTCACACTCCGGCCGCTCCTCAGAGCTTCTTACACACAGCCCTCTTTCCGTGATTCACCGTCTTCCAGATTTAATGTAGTTTATGGTTCAATGAAGGAAATGGAAATGGAAGCTATAGTGCAACATGTTGCAAAATCTGACCAATACTGTTAGTGTCAAATCTTAATAAAAAAAAGCATGTTTCTGAAGGGTTGCTTAAGATAAATCTACTGTCCCAGATTCAAAAAATACCGCCTTCTTGCATCAATTTCATCTAAAGACAAGAATTTATCAGTCCTCTGATCCTGTGGCTTGTGTCACCTTCCCCGAGGAGCACTGCAGCAGCAAATATAACACTGGCCGTCACACACGCTTTGTTTACATGCACACAGGAAACCAGGTTACTGGGAGAAATCAGGTTAAAGCAAGAAACCAGATAACATGTTTACATGCACCATAGTAACATGATAATTGTAACTCCTCAGTCAGTAAGCGCATTTCTCCAAGGGCATATTTTGAGCCAAGACAGCATATTTAAATGTATCAGTGATTTATCATTCTGAACCTTGAAGAACTGTCTTCTTTTGGATTGATGGTGTGATGAGTGGTGGGGCATTTGAATTTTATATCCTGCACTCAAACGAATAAAACCAACTTATTTATTTCAATTTCTGTTTAAGGACGCACCAATATAACCTTTTCATGCCTACACTGCTTTCACATTGATACTACCTGTCCGTCAGTCGGCAATGAGGGAAATTTGTCTTCAGGAGGTTGAGTGACACAAGGTCACAGACGTTCAACAGAGACAAATGGAGATGAGCTGAGACATTATAATAAACTAGCCTACATTTCAATTGCAGGGAGTCTCAGAAAAGCAGCAGTTCATTTGCGGATTGCTCTGACTGGCTGAGCTAAAAAGGGCCGAGGAAATCTACAGCTCAATCTGAGCTGAGAGCTGCTTAAGAAATATACAGCAGGCTTTGCGCTTATATACTCTTTATACCTCTTTTTGGTGAAAAAAAGAAGTGATAACAGTTAATAACCATCTTCTTAAAACTCGTTTTGAGTTCACCATACCGAAGCCAACATGGCAATCCATGAAGTGAAATCACAACAATACCTACTCATAAGAGCTATATTGTGTACATTGAGTTAATAACTGTTGTACCGTGTATAAAGAATCCCATTAAACCTCTGCCTCCAGCATAAGCACTTGAAATAACCATGAAGTGGTTAAAAAAATTGCACGCTTTACAGTATATCTAGGATGAATATAGTAGGGCAACCATGATGCACAAAGGGCTGATATTGTGCAGGTTTTCATCCAAACACCAAATTGACTAATTCACTGTATTCACTGATTAACACAACTTCAACCTGTTCAAGAGGAGCTGGAACATTCTGTTGTATGTTTTAATGAAACCCCACATGCTCAGGCCTCTCTGGGACATGGTTGCCCCATGGCACTTATCTAGAATGACCTAGCAGCGTTATGTAGCATGCGAAAGCATTGTGGGGAGACATCCAGTCCCATTACTAATCTTTCAGCAGCTACAACATGCAACGTCCCCAAAGACCCACAATGCTTAATCGCTTCCTCCACAAAGACTTTCTAAAAACTAAACTTTGTGGTCCAGTATGAATTATCAAAAATCACTCAAATTAAAAGTAACATTTTCTAGCGACAATTATAATTATAATCTTTGATAAATAAATAAGACCTAACGAATTCTTTGTAAGCGCTCAATGGACTTGCCAACAACAAAACACAAAAAAAGATGTTTCACTTTTTGCTGCTCTCAACAGCTGAAGATGCTCCGCTCATATCAACACACCCAACAGAAGAGAAATGTCTCCTATTCAGAGCAGAAAAAGTCACACACACACACACACACACAAATCACTTTATCAACCATTACCTTGAATAGGCTGCACAGAGTAAGCTGCACACAATGACGTAGCCTCCTTTAAATAGACACATACCTGTCCTTCTGTTGATATAGGGTTGAACGCGGTGAGAAGTACGAGGCTATATGGAGTGGCGAGACAATATTCTGTCAGGATCTCCTCCACTTTCTCTCCAAAGCGGACATGCAAACGCATCATACAGAGGCTGCACCCATGCCTACCTCCCACCTTGACCTCACCCCGACAAATGTTGCAATAACCGGAGGCCTATCTGAGCATGTGTATCCACAGGGCAAGGCTTGCCTTGCTGAGTAAAGGCAGGAAACAGTCATTTTACAATCTATTCAACACGCTAATGCGCAAAGAATAATAAGACAAGCTGCATGCACACTCCCTGAGCTGCACTTTATCTTGCGAGATATGTTTACTCAACAAGGCCATGGGGAAGATGGCTGCAGACCAAATAATCCATGTTTGCAATGTGCAGCAGTAAAAACACAAGGCTAACTTTCTGTGAACAACTTCCTAAAGTGATCATTCACCCTCTGCATCATTTCTTCGTGACAATACCGCAACTAACGGGGAGCAGAGTGGCTCGACTCAAATCCCATCAGCTGTTTTCAGCATGTCACCACCAGTAATATGTTGTGACAGAAGAGGACATAAATTATTTTGATTGCATGTAAATCCCTTAAATAGAATCTGAGTTTGTGCTAGATAGACGTGCTTCATTCTGTCGCACATTGTTAAACACATACGTTTAACACCCTAATGCCTTTCTGCATACAATTACAATGCATTCATAACAGCAACAATGCTTCCCAAGAAGGAATTACAGCACATTGCTGTGTACATCTCTAGAGAAGTCAATGCTATAAGCTCATTCCTCGGGCAGCGCATGTTGCACAAGAAAAATGTAACAGGAGATTTAATGCACTAAGCTAATTGACAAAGTTGAAGAAAATAATTTGATTGTGGGGAACGTTTATTACTCAACCTCATTTAACAGTTGAGCTAAAAATGTGTTTAATCAATGCTGCCGTTTTAGCGACCCTATGCACTCCATTTGCTGTGTCAAACATTTTCCCACTGCGGAGCATATCAGATGGTCATCAAATGATCGTGTTAAGAGTTTATGTATGACTGAAATACCACGATCATCCAAACTGGAAAAGGGAAATTAGCATTATACATGTTCTGCTATTGGTAGTGCCCTGGCTCTCACAATGTAAGGTGTCTTAAAGAACTGACTCAGCACGTTCTATTTAGACTGATTACAGCGTAGTCAGTCACAAAGCTCAGAAATTGATGACTTTTGCTTAGTTGACTGCTTCTTGATAAAAAAAGCAATAATAGACCAAAGGGTAAAAACCAACATGGGGATGATGCAGACATTCCGCCAAGGCTTGTCCTTCTTTTTATTTATTAAAAAATAAAAATAAAAATAAATAAAATCACCTTCATTTTTACAGGCAAGTCATCAAGAACAGGTTCTTATTAACAATGGCGGCCTGACATGTGGCATTGCCACTTAAGGAAAGGGAAGGAGGGCGAGATAATAAATACATTAGAAATGCATACAGTCCTTGAACTAGAAACTCATTTGGGAATTCAGATCTAAAGGTTCAAAGGAAGGCAACATGACTAGCTGTTTGTAAATTCAACATCTGGGCACAGTATATTGATATACCATTAAAAAACACTGATAGAAAGGAGAACATCTGTCAATACTTTTCCCCGTAAGGTGTGTTGTGAAGATTTACTGCAAGAACAAATGAACAAAAACACAAACAAAAATAGAATATTGAGATTGAGAGAATAATTTCGACTCTGCGGTGACACTGACTTGTGAACTTTGGGGAACTTGGAAAAAAACAAAAAAGAAGGGAACTCTTTTCCTGTGAAGTATTATAATGGATAAACAGAGGCCTGACCATGTGCCCGGCTGCTCAATGCTTCTTCAACATGTTCTATGGCTTATATGCAGTTTTAAGGCACATAAAGCATCGATCACTCAATCATTTGTATAGCATCTTGTGCAGTTTAAAGTGCTTCCCAGATGACTGACAAGCAGATAAGACAAAAAGCGTAGACCGTAAAAGCATTAAAAAAACGACCCAATTAGAAAGCAATGCACGTGAAACAATAAAAAAGACGAAACAGCAATAAAAATAGATTTAAGAGCCATAATAAGAATTATTGTAGTAAAACAGGGTGAAATAAAAACTAGATTAAAAAAGTACATAAAAAGAAAAACAAGACTTAAAAGATGACAATAAAAAAGATTCCAAAGTCAACTAACATCAAATTAACATTAGCCTTCACTTGAAAATGAAGCCAAAATAAAGAAAACTGTAAATTAATAATAGAAGAATAGATTTGTTCTTTGCACCAATTGTTTTTCAATTACCCTGTGGTGGGTGGTTACACAGTATGTGAGATGTTTCAGAGATGGTAGGTAACAGCTAAAGGGGCAATTAAAAAAAACTGCTGCAACTTTTATAAGTACTTCCAGTGCACAATCAAAAGCTAACATGTAACATGTAACATGTAACTGTACCTGTTATTAAAGTTAATGCCAACCATAGCCAATAACAGAACTTACATCAACCTTAGACTTAGGTTGAACATTTCAGCATTCAAATTGAATTGAAAGGGAAAAGAACAATATCTTCAAGATCAAACATACCGGGATAAAACCCACAAGAGCTAAAATAATAACTGGAATAAGGGAAATGTTTTTAAAAAAAAATCAATTCCTGTACCTAACCATCAGGACACGGACATGCATCAAACCATGATGCAGCAAAACGGAAGGAATGTAGTTACCAAAGTAAATGTCAGGTCAGCCAACCAGCACCAGCTGGCCTTTTAAAACAAAGACCTTGTTAAGGTGAGTATGCATTGTGTTGGATAACCAAAGTTTGAAAACTGATTTGCTTAGTTTGTCAAAAAAGATATTCCTTGGGGTTTTACACAGACAAAAAGGTGAATATCTCTTACTGCAATGTCAGTGGGTACAGAAGGGGAACGTAGGGGTTTCTGTCAGATGGCAACATATGGATGATCTATCAAACGGGAATTAATTGAAAAAATAAATCACACCCCACAAGTTGGTAAAAATAAAATTACCTTTGGATGTACTCTGTAATGATTCATGGAGGATGTATGTTGTGCAGTTGTGCTGGGGTACACTTTTTTTTTTTTTTTTTCAAAAGATAGTCTAGAATTTATATCCTTTATAGATGCAACAGACTAGAAGCGTGGTCTCCATCCAATCATCGTATCACACAGAGATACTCCTGCAAATCTTTTTATATATATTCAGTGTCTGACATCACAATATGCTATTTCTTATCCCAGAAGACACAACATATGTGCATCTCTTTTACTATGTGTGAATGAAGTTTTTTCAGCGTTTCTGGGTTCATTTAGGCTGCAGCAGGAAATCTTAACTGATGTGTGAGCACCTGGGAGTAAATGTCCATCCTACAATAGGTGGGCTTTTACTGCAGCACAGTTACTGGAGCATGCATAGAACACACTTTAGATGCCAGCAAAACAGTTCATCCAGACAAGAACCTGCACCACCTGATAATGTTGTAGTTTCTGTTCCTGTTTCAATTACCTACCACACACTATGGCTCTATGGATCTGTATTTATATTAGTATTTTTCTACTTACTTACTTGTACTTACTTTTTCAATTATTTATATTATGGTTACACTTCAATATCATCTATATTATGGTTACTTATTTTTGCCATGTTATTTAATTGCATATTATTCAATTCACTTTCACTTACATTGCAATATTTTTCGTACTCTGGCCACCTCACTTTAAAATACCTTTTATTTAATGCTACTTTACATTCATGCTGTACTTGTTGCACATTGTTTGTTGTTTGCTTGTTTGTTGGTTTGCTTTTTACTGTGTTAAACTGCTGTTGTAACACAGGAATTTCCCCATTGTGGGATGAATAAAGTCTTATCTAATCCGAGAATAAACCCTTTAACATGTTGGATGGATTTGTAAGCTGGTAGAATTAAAGTTATATCTATATATACATATATATTTCAGCTTTGATTTTAACATGATATCGTTACTTTGATAGCAGAGGAGATACAGTACAAGCTTTGATATCACACAGCCTTGCCCACACCTGCCTCCCAACTCCACAACCAGATGCAAAGCTTAGGATCTATAAAATGCCATTTTAAATGGCATGTGCTTGAACTGTACAGTATTTGTTCATTTCCGATGTCAACAACTCCCTTTCTCAGGAGTTAATATAACTTTGTAGCAGACTTTTAAATGCCTTGACATTCAAGAAGTAAATCTTCTGCTTCTTAGCGGAGTTTTGTGAAAGCAGGTGAGTCAGACTAGTCCCGCAGATTGTTAGAGTTTCTAGTTGTAGTCTGGGAACAGGCGTAAACCTCTTGGTCACTAGAACGTAACCTGACATTGCAGAGATGCCTTAATCTCCAGACTAAATGCAGCCACCAAGTGCACTCACATACCACTCTGGGATGATACCTGAACCCACAAACAAGTTATTTGAGTTTTTGAAAAGTCTAAACCAAGAAGCGCACATGCAGGCTACGTTCATGTCCGTGGCTTATGTGCTGCAACAATAAATCAATTAAGGAATTTGTCAATTGACAGAAAATCACTAAGAAATTTAATTGATTCATTCTGGGATTTGTTTTTGTACTTTTGTAGCTTTTTTATGAATAAAAAGTGACTGATAGATATTATTATTAATGTTTGTTTATTACCTAGCACTTGGCCTCCTGTCATTTTGCATAAGTGGAACCCAGGGAAAAGCAAGTTTAGGATCCCTTCTGTACATACTACGGTAGTGTTTTCACGGGGGGGGGGGGTCATTTATTATGTCCTGCACTCCGCTGGGATGGTCCCCTGTACCACTCCTGCTTTACCATCAGTAAAGAGAGCTTTTAGCTGTGGTGATAATGTGAGAAGCAGTGTGAATTATCCATCTATGTATTACGTGCCCTGTTGAGCTAATTCTGTAGCCCCATATATAGATAAATAGATGGGATTGTTTGAGCAACGAGGCTTGCAAGAAGACTCTAGTAGTAAGACTGCATGTGGAGCAATAACAGTGGAAAAGCTCTGTCCCTTTGCAGCTACTGTCCACAGAGCAGACACTGGCGAGAAGCAGTCTTTCAGACTCAGCATGTCGGGCCTATGGAGGGCTATTTTACTGGACAAAATCTATTGTGCACCTAATCTCCAAAAGCCCTGACATGCTTTGTGTTCTGTATTATCTTTAGCTGTCCGGGATCCAACCAAAGCATTAAATCTGGGGCTCTTTCAGGAATCTATCTACATATCTGGTATGATCAACAATCAGCCAGCAGCCGCACATGTCAAGGCTTATCCACACTAGCCATTGCCAGGCAACTGTCTCTGTAACTTTGGCAAAGTGCAATATAGAATTTTGTAATTTATAAGATCCTCCATTTTGCACATTCACTCTGCACACTGTATTCATGCACTTTTAAAGGGCATACTTTTTGTTTATCGTTAACTCTTACATTATATTAGTACTGGTGTTTTGATGTAGATATTCTATTAATTCACTGCACTGTTCTTAGTTCAGAATTGTTTCACACGTGTACTGCTGCTGTGAGACGGGAAATTCCCTAAATGAAGTATTTCTCTCTCTTTCCATCTATCTGTCTAGTTTTATTTTTACATATGATAAGCACCCCTAATTTGAAAGTGTGCTTTGCTGCAAATTCATGATTAAAAATTAAACTTGGAATCCATTAATACAATGTTGAGTCTTCACAATATATCATATTAGAACCCGACCGATCAATATTACCGGCCGATATTAGGCATTTCCCGCACTATCCATTTTGGCATTTATATATATATATATATAAATATATATATAAAATATTCATTCATTAGAAGTATTTATAATGACAAATAAATTGTTCTGATAAATGAATATTAAACAATGAAATAAAAACGGATGGTCAACCATGTTATATATATATATATATATATATATATATATATATATATATATATATTGGCCGATATATCGGAATTTCGGATTTTAAAATAACTATATTATATATTTGTATCGGTATAGACCTAAAAATCCTTTCGTGGTCAAGCTCTATATTAAAGATATTGAAAACATGTTTTATATTAATAATTGGCATGCTTGCGGTTTTAAGTCTCCTGATTGATAGAACAAAGACAGATTTTTGGAATGGAAATTCCCCACTCCACTGCATGTGGTCTGTTCTCAAGGGAGGCAGTAGAGAAACTCTCTTTAGACCACACCATGCAAATGTGGGATGGAAAGAAGTTACAGTATGTGGGGGGGGGGGATTTGATGAAAACTTGCTACTACTAACTGTTACTATCGTCCCACTTTGGAACCACATAGTAGCAGAGAGCCGCCCACACACACAAAACAAACCTACTAAAACACAAATCCACTTTTGAACAAATTGGAATAAATATGGAAACTCTCAAATGATCCAGTAAACAATCTCTAGTGTAACGTAAACATGAACATTAGAATTCCTTTTTGATTGTAGCAAGTAAAAAAAATGTGTAGGCTAACAGAAGAGAGTGAAACAAATACAAGAAGGAAAGGCCTGCTAAACTGTTGTCAGTTCCAATTAAAAAGAACTCACCATGAAGACTGGTTCAAACAATCACACCAACACACAAAAAGCCTTTTTCAACGGTTGTGTTTTTGTCTACTGGGGCACAAGGTTGTTCTTTGTGCAAAAAATGTTTTCTTACATCTACTAGTACCAACAAAACCAATACAGAAAGTTTCCCAGACATACATCACTATCTTGTGCAGCAAGAGTGATAAACAACCTGGAGTATGACAAATGAAATGGACAACAGGTTGGCTGGATGTCTGACCTGCTAAAACTTCTCTCGTGGCTTGTGCCAAACACAGTGACACTGCTTAGAGTACACGCAGAAACTACTAAAAAAACATGAGAATCGGACTCTTCAAACCCAACGCCCCGCTGTTATTTCAATTCCACAGTAAACCACGCTCAATGGCTGTCAGCTGTGTAGCGGTGTGTGTCTTGTGTAGTAATGTGAATCACGAGGGGAGCAACCTGACAATTCCTCTGCACTGTGCATCATGTGTCGGAAATTGACTGAGTGTGAGAGAAAGTTCACATTTGATCTAATTTGCACTTCCAACTTGCACTATGGCAGTAAAAAGCAGGCAGATAACCTTTCCACACCTGCATGGCAACAGGGGAGACTGGATGCACTGCTCCCAGCACATTTCATGTGTAAGGCCTAATAGGGGTTGGGGTACAAGACTTGACCTTTCTTGAACACCCATAATAACAAAATTAATATCTGCTACTTCACTACTTGGGAGTTTATTTCAGGTTTAGCCAGACAAACATGACACAAGGGCAAATGAGCTATCCCCCTTGCAGTAACATTACTGACACTGATATTATAGAGACCAGACAAGTAGCCTATTGTGTTATTACACTATGAGTGGAAGAGTGAGCAAAGGACTTTAGGTTGCATGGGAGGCATGTGTAGCCTACTATTGTGCATTTATTATCAGACCTACTTTTTAAGCCAAAGTAGGACATGGAAGGTTTATATACATGTGCCTCTTCTAAGGGTATAAATCCTGAGGGAGTTCGACTACCTAGCTAATTCACCAGGCTAAAAGAAGGCTGCACTTAAATGCATTGGTAATTTGACTTGTCTTTATTGAGCTTCCGGGGCAATAGTCCATCTTGTCTAAAAAGGTAGGGTATTCTTGCACAATGCAAGACATTAAGACCGTACTGTCTCGGTACACGTTAAAAGAAACGCCCCTGCTTAAAATGCAGATTAGGGTCATTAAATATGGCGTAGTTTGAATGTAGCGAGTGAACGTAAAGGTAAGCTTATCTTGTGGGAGCAGAGAGTCGGAATCTCCGCCCCTCACCGACCTCGCATTCCAGAGATTCCCACACTCTAAGCTCACCTGCCTTTTCCTTCCCCACTTAGCTAACAACCCGCTTTCAAGGGCAATACAACAGAAAAGTGAGCCTTTCTGTTGTACCGGGAAAACTAAAAGCTGAGGGCAGCGAGGTCCATCAAAGGTGTGCGCTGTAGGCGATGACTCGGTCACAAGATCAAGATTAACGCAGTATTAGATTCTCTCCCGCTGTGAAGAAGCCTTAAGAAGTTTTTTTCTTGTGGCTCATACAACTAAACACTTTCTTTAGACAGTTAATTCAAGACTTTTCGAGTTCAAGTAACGTTAGCGGTCCATGACCTCCTGCCTTGCGTACAGATGATTGAATGCTTTCCCTACGTTTTCCCCCAATTATTCTGCAGTTAGTAAAAGAGCATTAAAAGCCATACCTTGGGAGAACCGTTTTTCCGCTGCCGGAACGGATCTACATTGGAACATGTAACTTGATCGGTA
This sequence comes from Etheostoma cragini, assembly GCF_013103735.1. Taxonomy (NCBI): domain Eukaryota; kingdom Metazoa; phylum Chordata; class Actinopteri; order Perciformes; family Percidae; genus Etheostoma; species Etheostoma cragini. The sequence goes on from NC_048417.1 coordinate 16,092,511, forward strand.
AACTCCTGTAGTTTAGTCCCATGCATGTGGAAGAGGGAAACACTCCTCCATAGTCTGTAAGAAGAAGACGATCGACCCTTCCGCTGCTCCCTAGTTCCACCAGCAAAGCAAGGCAGGCAATGCGAGCGTGCATGACGTCAGTGGGAACATGGGAAAGCTGTGCGCACTCCTGATTGGTCGCAATGGGAGCAGGGGTTGTTCCACAAGAGGTTTCGTAGTGTGGAATGAACCAATAACAGTAAAGATGATAGTTTCCTTGGTTACAGTTTTTGTCAATCTACACACTGTACAGAGGGATAGCACAAGGTAAGCTAGGGTTCAGTGGGTTAAATGTTCGTTTTTCCTCTCATAGATGAGAATTGATACTAGTCGTGTGTGTTGGAGTTAGTTATTTTATGAGGCTTTGTAAAACTTTCCAGTGTTTCTGTTCACAATGTTTGTCATATTCCCATTTGTCTAACTTCGACTTCACCGTAGACCTTAGCGTTCGCATAACGGATAATGAAACAACTGATCCTCCGTGACACCTCTCCAGGTCTACCTTTTTGTAGCTAATATAAGTGATTGTAAAGGTTTGTGTGCCCCAGTATGTTTGTTGAACTATGGTAGAGCTGCAACTAACTATTATTATAGATCATTTCTTCTTAATTGAGAAACTAAAATGACTATCATCATTTCTGTTGATTGAATTGAGTTGTTTGACTTTTGAAAAGCTGTAACCAAGGAATTTGCTACATTTTTCCTAGTGCTACATGTCCCTTTCAAGTATGGAGAATTATCTTGAAAAAAAAATCAATGGCTACTGTTTGGTGGCTATTATGTCATGAATTCTTACCTTAGCTTGTCATTTCAAATGATTAACACCAAATGACTCATTGTTAGTAATAATAAACTAGCCATGTATTTAAAAAAGGTATGCCTATATGTCTCCTGGAGATCTGGAGATCCTTTCACTCAGATTAAATCCACCCCTGCATACTTCATACCAACCCTTTACACATTGTACATTTTAACTGACAAACTGACTGTGTGGCCACAATTTTCAAAGCTTATCCAAAACAAAGACACTGATTTTCCAGCTGCATATTTGATCACCTCGGGTGCACCATGTGTCCCCTCGAAAACACTAAAACTTGTGAGAGTCCAATGATTTTTGAGAAAATTGGGTATTTTGATGGGCTTTGTTGGTTTTGGCTTGTAGTCTCCTGTTAATCATTGGAATGACCCAAGTGAAGCCAGGCACCTTTGCAAGTAAAATTTTGTCTTTTATTGAAACTCTTTGCACAATCTCTGTATTGTTCCCATTTAGTTATTGATGCCTTTTTTTTGCAGGCACTGTAGTGCATACAAACTGAGCTCAGCAGTGATGAGTGGAAGGGTTCTGCATACATTCATTACAAACTACAGAGCAGAAGATGTGGGTAAGTCAGCAGAATCTGGGTCTGAAACATTGCTGACTTGTGACATAGTGGCCCATTCATCTGTTGAACAGATTTGACCTCAAGTCCCAATGTTGAATTCTCCAGGTACTGTCAAGTCTTTGATGCTTTTGTGAGAGGCAGCATTGCTTGTGTTTATTCACCTGCCTCTTTGAGTCACATCTGAACTACTCAAAAAAACTGCTACCCCCTACCCTTATGCAGGATTGCAGGGATTACCCATTCAACCCATTAGCGCTCAACTAGTGCTATTCCTTTGTCTTTACCTCTATTTCTTGCTTAGCTGATGTCAGCATAAGGACTTCAGACATTAAAAGTGATGAGTTTTCAACAATTCCAATGATCCTAATTCAACCATATCATTTGCTTTCATCCATGCAGAAAAACTGACAGTGCGGATGAAAAATGGTCTTGGCAGCTCAAAGTACAAACCGGCTGAATACAAAAGACTACAAGCTATTGTTGATGCCAAACGCCTGGAGTCTGATCTAATTGGATTAAAGGTAAAGTTCGGTTGTTATCAATATTGTGCCCGGGTTTAAAACAGCAATGTTATTAAAAAATCCATTTCTGTTACATTTAACAACATGGTGATTTAACTGCGAATAAATACAAATTTGCAGCAACACAATGACAGAGAATGTTTTTTTTCCAGAGAGTCCTCATGACCCACCACAGAAAGAATTTGAACTGGTGATAACACGATTTTAATGTGAGGTGATAAAACAGTATGTCTCCAATAATGGTAAATAGTATGTGTCATTTCTTTCTGTTTGCTCACCTTTCTTTCCACTCTCTTACACACCACATACTGTAAAGGGATTTCCTTTCACATGAAAACAGGCATTGCATAACCTTTACAGTTTGTTCAACAACATGAAACAAAGCAGTAATGTCACTGTCATACATAATAACATTGCCAGTTTCTTGAATATTCATTTGGCTGCCCAGGGTTTATATAAAACAGTTTGAAGTTCATAGTCATCCGACTCTGAGAAGAGCAGAAAGTTAATGCTAAGGGCAATGGAGATAAGGCTGTTAGACCTGCGGTATTTTAATTGGTAAAGTGTGGCAGAAGCCTTTTAGTACTACGGTTGCCTGTGGCTCCTTCCAACCCAACGCTCTGCATAACCCAGATAAGACCAGCTATGTTCACATTTGTTTGCCCTGCTGAAAGGCAGGCTTTCTGAGCATCTCCCGCTGGTGATGTGACAGAGGATAAATATACGACCATGATTCCCCAAAACCATGGGATCACTTTTTGCTCTGCAGGAAAGCACCAACAGCATTAGTAGTTACTAAAAAATTAAAAATGTTGCCTCTTGATAAGATTTTATTTTCCACAGCAGCACTGTACAAATACATTAAAACAATTTCTTTTGCCCAATTCTCTTACTCCCACCTGTTCATTGAGAGACAATGGGCCTTTTCCTTGGAATACATTTTGACATGTCACAATAGGAAAAGCTCTGGTATAAATAATGAAATGAATTATTGACAAATTCCATTTAGATGCTACAGGTTGTCCCTGTTTAGATGCTACAGTAAGTCCCTGTTCTGTGAGCGAAATCACAAAATTAGTGGATTATATTTACCCTCCGTCATTTTATTTTAGTGTGCAAATTCTGGATAGGAAATGTATGTTGGATATAGTGTCCTGAAAAATCCCACCATGGAACAAAAAATGCAGTGTCTATGGTGGGTACAAAACTCCCTGCTATTATACACACACATAATGCAAAAATAGTAGAAGGGTGAACAATAGAATGTAGCCATTGTTAATGTTTTCAATAACATGTGTTTTTCTTTTAAGTTCTTTTTACTGGTATTTAACAGACAACACATGTGCTTTTCTATGACAGGTGAACACATCTTCTTTGAAAAAGGGAGAATGTCAAATAATTCACAAAATACAGTCCACAGTGATACCACGGAGGGAGAGCCATGCATTTACACAATATCACATAGTAAACTACAGACATAATTTTTCTTGTATTATGGTTCTGAATAACACATGAGCAAATCAAAATCAATGGCTACCGTTTGGCTGCTATTATGTCATAAATTCTTACCTTAGCTTGTCATTTCAAATGATTAACACCAATGGCTCATTGTTATTAATAATAAACTAGCCATGTATTTAAAAAAGGTATGCCTTTAATTCTCCTGGAGATCTGAGCAAGAAATAGCAAGTCTTTAGTGGATCCAGAACAGACCTTTTTCCTTTCACTCAGATTAAATCCATCCCTGTATACTTCATACCAACCCTTTACACATTGTACATTTTAACTGACACAATGACCTGTGCTTTTCTGTGACAGGTGAACATTTCTTCTTTGAAAAAGGGAGAAAGTCAAATAATGTATGAAATACAGTCCACAGTGATACCACAGAGGGAGAGCCATGCATTTACACAACATCCCATAGTAAACTACAGACATGATTTTTTGTTGTATCATGGTTCTGAATAACACATGAGCACAATAATGTGTTGCTATAAAAATGTATTATTGACTTTCAACTCTGCATTCTTCCATTTGGGAGTGTTATGAAGTGTTATGTCAGGGATTTTGAAATTACCATACATTTTTTTATTAGTGTCAAAGTTGCGATTGACGGATAAGAGATATAAAAAAGGCATCAAAATCAGTAAGGTTTGGATTAAGAGATGACATATTAAATGCGATAGCAAATGTACATGTACATGAAAATTTGCATTACAAAGTGCAAGGGCAAAGATATGATGATGATGATGCATAGATTTCTTTTTAATCAGTTTGACACAAATGATTTAAAAAACGTAATGCCCACTAGAAAGCAGATTATTCTTGGTAAGATGTGAATGGGAGTCTAACTCTACACTTTGTAGTTTAATAGAACATATGTGATCATTAAGGGTGGATTTGATGGTTTTATTAGAAACTAGAAATCAGCTTTCTGTTTAGCTCTTCAGGTCTGTTTAGCTTATTAGACAGCCAATGCAAATTAAAATCACCTGGCATGGAATGACCTCAATTTCATTCAGAGCACCGCAAGTTTCCGATTATCTTTTGCAACACCAGCAGCAGCAACTTGACACACAGGTTGAGAGTCACAAATCACCACCCTAACTCTTTTTTTGATTTCCTATTAATATGAAATAGCTTGTACTCACATATTAGTTAGTGAGATATTCTTTTGTACAATTATCTGAGCCAGTGGCCTGTGTATAAAAACACTGATACAAGACAATGAATGACTGCACAGAGAGCGCTCTAAAGGAGGGCCTTGTTCTTTCATGATGAAAAAGGAAAACAAATGAGAGTAGATTAA
>NC_048417.1:16097271-16188518 GCF_013103735.1 Etheostoma cragini
CCCCCCCCCCCCTTTCTCCTAACAACATGCCTCATGCGTGACACGCGTGTTTCTATTAGATTATTTTTAATTTGCAGCTGTTTATTTTGCTTTCATGCTTTGACAGTGATACTGTTTTGGTTGAATTACCTAAGTTTATGAGCCTCTCACAGACACAATAATGCTAATAAATGCTAAAGCAAATGCCTGTATAATAACATCCCTCATGTGCAGAGAGGAATGGAACCTATTCATGTTTATAAAATACAAATAAGATCACCTATTTTATGTTTCACCATGCTTGCAACATCATTCTTGTTATGCTTTTCCGATGTTATAAAATGGTCCAGATAATTAATGTGTGACAGTAATCCAGATCCAGGTTTGTCCAGATGAAGTTAATTATTTGTAGGAGGAAATAAATGTCATGGCAAAAGTGTATTTAAAAGAAAACATGGTTATTTAGTTTTTTCAGAGCTTTTTCTAGTTCCAGTGTTTGTTTTTACCCGTGTCTTATAGGTTCAGAAGACTCGTTGTGCGGCCAAGGCAACCAAGGAGAGCTCCATGTTACGGCAGCACAGACAGGTGTGGAGCAGAGAGTGCCCCAGGCTGCAAAAAGCTGAGTAAGAGCCCCCCTATTACTCCCTGTCATTATCTGCTGCAGTTTTCTAGATCTGCTATTACACCACACAACCGTTCTACTTAAGCTCCATTGAACCCAGACAGGACCCTGCATGAAAAAATAGGGTGTAAAGAGGGGGGACAATAGTAAGCCCAAAGAGAAAAATGTATGAGGGAGAAAACAAGAAGAGAAGAGGAGGAAGATTTAAGCTGATTCATGCAGTGATGATGACATTGAACAAAGGGTGAGAAACAGGAAGAAGTGGAGGGTTTGAGCTGTGCGGGGACAGTGCAGTATACTGAGTGGAGAAACACTCCCTCGTGAGCTGAGGCAGAAGTGTGTGGGGCCCCAGCGGTGTCATGCCTTGTGAAGTGAGAAGGGCAGCGCTAGCTCTGGGGTGCAGCTTGTTTGGCTGCGTAATGACTGTGTCTGAGCCACCCAAGGTTAATGATGTACACAAGCAAGAACCTCAGTAATGAGCCTAGTCATAAAGATGTGCCACAGCTTGCAACTCTCTAAGCATATATGTATTTAAAATACCATGGGATTCAAAAGCCACCTTGTCAAATGGTAAAATAGGCAAGTATGTCTCTATGGTTACTTCCTTTTTTTTAAATCTCTTAAATCATGGCAGTAGTACGTAATGGTGTAAAGTATCTAAATACATGCATTTAAGTAAGCACTATTTTGAGGCACTAGTGCTTTATTTGTGTTATTCAATTTAATGCTACTTTATACTTCAACTTTACTACATTTATCTCACATGTTTAGTCACTAGATAGTTTAAAGATTCAGATTATTGATACAAAATATACTCCCAAGCAGTGAATCAAGTGTTAAAATTAGCCCCACCTTGGGCGCCCAGATAGGCCAGTTGGTAGAGCAGGCGCCCATATGTAGAGGTTTATTCCTCATCGCAGCAGGCCCGGTTTCCACTCCGACCTGCGGCCCTTTGCTGCATGTCATTGCCCCTTTTTCTCTCCCCTTTTATGTCTTCAGCTGTCCTGTGAAAAGAAAAGGTCGAAAATGCCCCAAATATAATCTTAAAAAACAAACAAAAGGCCCACCTTAATAACAGTAATAATAATAATAATAATAATAATAATAATAATGTATCCGTTATTAGTCCCACAAGGGAAAATTACAATTTAGACTCTGTTGTTTTTACACACATTGCACAAAGGCCTTAATTACACACACATGCTCAGTACCTATACATGCACTAAATGGAGAGATGTTGGAGTTTTCCAGCTGCAACATTACAGTGACGCTCACACGTTGATGCATCAATCATTTTTATTTATTAATTATATATATATTATTCTGTAATGGGACAACTTGCATAATGAGTGCTTTTAATTTTGGTACTTAAAGGTGCTCTAAGCGATGTTGGGTGACATTACTTCTTGTTGCTGTATTGTTGGCGTAACACTTGTTGAAGTATTTTCAAACAAAGTGAAACAAACTCGCCCCTCCCTCCTCCTTATCCCGTGCCCTCCCCCTTCCTTCTGTGCTTTCATGCACTAACCCCCCCCCAACCCACACCCCCACCCCCAAATCCTTCTTGTCGGTTATTGGCTGGAACGCTGGAGGACTGTTTGTGTATGCTTTGTGGTGCATGTGGGCACAGTTTAAAAGTGTTCTAGACAGCCCAGGGTCTATAAACAGCAACAAAAACAAACTGTGCCCACCTGCACCACAAAGCATACACAAACAGTGTTCCAGCGTTCCAGCCAATAACCGACAAGAAGGATTTGGGGGTTGGGGGGGGGGGGGGGGGGTTAGTGCGGGCGAAGCACAGAAGGGAGGGGGAGGGGACGGGATGAGGAGGAGGGAGGAGAGCGCTAGTTTTGTTTAGTTTGAAAATAATTTGAACGTCAACGAGAAGTAACGTCACCCAACATTCCTTTGAGCCTCTTTAAGTATATTTTATTTTAATATATTTTAATGCTAACATTTATAAACATTTACTTGTATTTCTTCCACCACTGGTTTTATGTATTCAATAAGGAGATAGGTCAACTCAAAGCTGTGTTATTGTGCATAATTGATGTTGTTATAGTAGGTATTGGAGCCTAATTTGTTAACTTAGCAATATTCCTTGCTAATATTTGCTTTTCATGTGCCCTAGAATTTTGTGCTCTTTCCCGCCCCCCCAGCAAACATTTGAACCAAATCCATCTTGTTGGCTTTTCAAGTTATATAATGTTGAATAATGTTATTGTTAATTGGTGGCTAAATTAACTAATGTGGTGGTATTTACACAGCTTCCTCATTTTCTCATGAAACAGGGAGAAGGCGGAGAATGACATCCATGACTTTCTAGAGCAGATCAAACCAAATAGTAGAACAGATACTGCCATCTTCTTGCTTCAAGAATATGGTAAACAAGACTAACCATTTTCAAATAAAGCATTGGTGACTGTCCCTCCTTCAATCCCTGTTGTTTAAAATAATTATACCACTATGTGTCCTCCTTGTATGTCTGTTTTGGGGTATAGGGCTGCTCCTAAAGAGGGAGCGGGAGGCATTCAGGATAGCAACGGTGGAGCCTGTTTATCAGCTCAAGGATGACCTGTGCTTCAGACTGAGTGAAGTACAACACCAGCAGCTCACTGCTCATCGATCAAACTGGGAACAAGTAATACAACAGGTACTGTATCTAAGTGACATCAAACAGACATGTCTTGATATTTACAGTGACTTTGATAAAGGAGCTCTATTTGTACAAAGCTAGCAGAAGTTGTTTAAACCTGGTTAAAAAAAAAATGGTTCAGCTTTTAAGAATACTTGCACATTACAGCTCATGTGGAGTATTTTATCCCGTTAGTACACTCAATATCTTGACTGCGCTCACTCTCTGCAGGTACCAAAACAGTCTGTCCTGCATAACCAACAGAACTTTAAACTCTCCTGTTTGTTCACACAATGATCTCTTTGTGAAGAGAGATTGTGAATTATTTTGACACCATACACTATTTATACATCCAAACATCTAGATGTTTTCATCTTGGGAAATAAGCAGTTACTTAATTGATGTTTTTGTTATCCTTGAATCACCAGATAAACTTTGTGAAGGACCAGCAAGATGACATAACTACAAAACTTCATGCAGAGTACCTGGCCTTGGAGGGGGAGATCATTGGACTTTGCTTAGAGGTATGTTGGTTCTAGATCTCCTTCAGCAAAACACCAATTTCCAGTCTGTATTATAGCTTACACTTGAATTTAAGTAGTGATCGCTACAGTGTGTCTCCAAAGCAAATCATAAAAACATCGTCTAAACAGTTCAAACTGTATCTTCAAAGATGTCATATTGTCCCCTGCAGAAATATCTCATGAGTACTTCAGATAATCTGGTAAACGTAGAATACATTCCAGAGTTGGTTTTGGACTCAGATTGCCCTTACCCAGAGCTGAAGGCCTCCCTGATCCAGGCCTTCCACTCCCTGTCAGAATGCTACCAGAGCAGGCTGCAAAGTCTGCAAGATCAACTGCAGAGAATCGACAGGTAGGCTTTAGGACAACTGACAATTAAGCCTGGCTTCTTCTTCTTATTCTAAATTCTTACATATCGATTGAATGAGAACATTCTAGCAATTTGGCAGCTAAAATGGAATGCTGCAACCTTGATAGTATCAGGATCAAGATTAATAAAGTAGCTCAAATCTATCTGGGCAGATCAAGATGAAAGAAGCAAGTCATTTCACTCCCAGAAGCAAGCTGTTGAAATAGACAAGTCTTTCTCGTCAGGAGGTTGATTATATCAATGTCTCCCAATTTTCTATATGGCCGCTATATCACACTGTTTGCTTCTATGAGTAGGGTGCAATTTATTAATATGTATGCCTTGGAAATGAAGTGAAACAAATGAAGATGTACATAGTTTAACAGTATTATTTATTTTCCTTTATGATAATATATCTTTTCTGGGCTGGAATCTGTTTCAGGTTCTGTGGTTGGTGTGCAGATGACCACCAATGCTTCCAGTTCACTTTGTCTCAGTACACTCATGACATACCCAACCACAGAGCACTCTTCATGGACATGTTGCAAAGACTCTTCCCTGAGACAACTAGACAAGAGCTGGTCAGTACTTTTACCTTTTGAAAAAAAAGAAAATTGATTTAGTTGCCTACTAAAATAGAGAAGATTTGGTGCATGTACAGTAAAATACACATGCATGCACACACTGGTCTGTTTTGGTTTTGGACATTGTACATGCAGTGCTGTGTACAATGCATTCACACACCTGAAGACACACACAAACACACACACACACACACACACACACACACACACACACACTTTGATGGACACACACACACTCTATCTTGATGCACTTCTACTCACACCCATCTAAAAATGTAAGTACCTTCCCCAGTCTGAAGCATCCCTGCACTGTGAGTCCCAGACTCCCTGATCAATGTAGCTCAATAGCCTGAACGGAGCAGAGAGACTCACAGATAAGACTGGACAATAAGCCGCCCAGCACGCTGCCGGATGTGCCATGTCACCCACAGTGGCCGACTTGCTTGCACCACTGTCAAGCGTCACCATGACAACCGCCAGGCGCGTGCTCTCCTCTCTTACTCGCAACAAGAGACCTGTCCTCATATCAGTTCCAGCTGAGTGCTGCATTTAGCTGTAATCATTCTTTCTTTTTTTGTTTTGGGTAGGGGGGGGGGGGGGGGGGGGGGGGGGGGGGGCTGCAAGAAGGAGAGCTTTCTCAACAGTCTTTCTCAACAGACCCAGAGTTGCTGTGGTGCTAACTTCACCTAATTCAGCTATTAGTCATAATTAAGATGGTTTGCGTGCAGTGGGTAATCAGTGTGAATTATAGATTGATTGCTGAAACCCCACTGATTAAGTGCCTATATAGGCTATTCTAATGTCAGTGTAAAAGGCTTTCTTGGCATTTTCTGTATCTTAAGTGAACATCTATGACATTGATTAGAATATTTAGTAAGTTTAAAGGATGGTCTCCCAGTTGAACCCAGTTGAGCTTGTACATGTTTGGCTCCATTAAAAATGAATCCTGTCTTTTTAGCAGCAGTTTCTTTGGGCAGATGTTTTCCTTGTATTTGTTGTGGGAAAAATAATTCCCATTGCTCTTGCAGACATATGGGTCAATTGGAAATTCTATAGTTAGCTCGTTAATTACTTTGTTACAACAGAGTCTTAGCTCTAAGCTTTTAATTTGTTTAGTTTTTTTACCTCAGTGTTGAAGACTGCTCCAGTTTGAGCATTAATATTTTGCTTACCTGCCATTTAGTTATATCTGTGTGCAATCGTTTCAGGATGATAGCATTATTTCCTGTTGCTTCTTTTGTCTTCTTTAAATTCTAATGCAAGATACAGCAGCTCTGTTTCATAGCAGGTGTGACATATTACCACAGTTAAAGGGTTTGTGCAGTTTAACAATGTAAGAGCCTTGGTGATAAATCAGCTCCCATATTTTCTTCAATTGCTTGCGGTATCTGCTGTTTAGAACATTCTCCCATTTTAGCAGGGAAGATTAAGAAGAATAGTTTGAGGGATGTTTTAGGAATTTTACGTTGCTGCTACTGCATCCAACTACATATCACTCATCATCATCTCAGCAAAAAGCCTCTTTAGACTGGATATTGAAGTTTGTGGACATAGTTTCTGTATTCCTTTTGCTGACCTTAAGTTGAACTTGTCTCTCAGTTTCAATATCAGATGCTGGTGCTCTAGCTAGCTTAGAGAGGACATCTCCCTCTGCTGGATGGGGCTTTTTGTTGTCTATAATGACTTTTAGGAATGCCCTCATGATGTTTCTTTGGCTATAGTGGAAATAATTCATACTTCTTACCTTTTCTGAGTGTATCTGGGCAGCCAGGTTTATTTTCTTCTTTGTGTGACTGAGTCCTCAAGGAGACAGCATTCTGCAGAGGGAGTGTGGATGCAGCAGCAAAACTAAATGTTGTGCCACTTGAAGTGTGCACTGCAGACACAGTGCAGTGGATGGTTAGCCATACATGCTGTATCCGATTTTTTTGGCTAAAGTGCATGTGTGAACACAAGCATGTATGTATACACATACTGTGTTCATGCTCACTCACAACAACACAAGGAAGACAAGGATAGTGAAGTAGAGGACCATAAAAAGTTAAGAACTAAGGGCGGATCTTTCTTAAGTTCTAAAGTTGCACATTAATAAACAGGATTTGCTTGAATGCCTCTGGCACTTCTGTTCCGTTGGCAGGTCTGTCAGATCACTCATTTTCAATAAAACCAGTCAGCCGTCTAATTCCTTCCCACCGTCAGTAAGCCGCTATTAGCCCAAAGATGAATATCATTCCCTCTGTTCCAATGAAGCAGCCAAGTGATGCAGCCTCTGTGAGTGATGACACAATGATGAATAGCCCTCACCCAGAAAGGAACCATTTTCCTTCAGGACGTTTCAAAACCAAGAGAGAGGGGGAATTTTATACACCAGCACAACCAGATGTGACACAGAGTTTTCCCTATGGTTCTGCTGCAATTATTATGGACAGTATAACATGTAGGGGTTTTGTGGATTTCTCTTTGTGTGTGATCAGTTTTGCACGACTATGTACAACACAGCAGTGTTGTGTTTTGGGCCGCAGTACTTAGACCTTGCACACCGTTTCCTTCATATTGATCTTTAAATTTTTGTCTTAGGTGATGGTTTTCATTGCTTAGAACAACTAATCAACTTGTCCAACTAAGACATTCAGTAATGCCTTTGAGTCGCCCCATCCCATGTGCAAACACTAACTTCTCTGTCCATGTTGTTCTTCCAGATGGAGCATGAACGTGTGTGGGACTGGCAGCGCTTCACCCAGGCACAGCTAGACGTGGTGACCAAGCAGTGTCAGCGGGACCAGGAAGAGCTGCAGGCCAGAGCCCTGGTCACCCTGCAGGAGGCGAGACATGCCCACCAGGAGGAGCTGGAGCTCCACAGAGGCCGCCAGCACCAGCAGAACATCTGCTCGGATCTCAGAGAGAAGGTTAGTGTCTGGTATACCTTAACACCAGGAGCTGTCACATTTCAAGAACATTTCCATCTTTATTGGACAGCAGTTTTTATGTTAGTAATTATGCTACAGTTTTGTGCCTGCAACCCATTTGTAATCCCAGCATCATGCGAATGTATAATTTTAATGGTATACGTCTGCAGCTTACCCAGCATGAGCTGTCTGGGGTCTATTTCCCTGACATTCTTATTTATAAGGCACAGTCACTCACATCTACTGTTGGAGTGGACATAACTCAGCTGATTTCTAGTATATCTTTAACATCCTTATATCCTTTCCTCTATCCTTTTCCAACCGTCACGTGTAAATGGGATAGTTGTGAGGGAACAGACAGACAGTAGTGTCTGACTGGCTTCTTGCATACAGTATATCTGCTGACGTGGCTGCATATTACGCCAGGCTGCCACTTGGGATGGGCTGTGAATGCAAACAAGCTAACAAGGATGGTCTTGCAAACATGATGTTTCTGTATCTGAGGGGTACTGGTTCACATTCACACAACAAACAAGTTACTCATGTGAACAAATCCATGTTTTTGCTGGACAAATTGAATTTTCTTAGATTGCCTGCCATAGTGCTGGTGTCCTGTGGCTGATTATATAATGAGTCACTAAACTACGGAGGTATTGTTTTTGTGGGCCATCATCACTGAGTCTAGGACACATCACCAGACGGGGAAGCACAATGGTTTAGTTTTTTGCCATGTTTGCAAGAACAGGGTCCTGTGTTTGCTTCCTGTGGATTTTACATGTGCTCACTCTGCGGTTATACCATCCCATTAACCACAAATTCCACTGTATGGCAAGAACATGTATGGCAGGTCAAGTTGAGTGCGAACTAACACACTAACAAGCCTAATTCTCTGAGGCGCCCATGTTTAGACATAGGAACACAATATCTGTTATATGATAGGAATCACATCTGTGTCACACTTACTGTACATTTCCCCCCCATTTCCCTCCTGTCTTATTTTATTGTTATTATTTAATTTTCTAGCAAGCCCGCCAAATTGTCTCTTTAATTCACAAGCTGCGCCTTACTGTGCAACTTGTAAACAATAGCGCTCTTATTTACCACAGCATACCTGATGCCTGGCACCAAAATCTCTCTCTAAACCTAAAACAAAGGTTGGATTGGAAGAGCTTGACAACTGATTTTAGTTTTTATATATGAATGTTTCTGCCTAATCTTCAAGGAGACATGTGCCATACTCAAGTACGTGCACTCTCAAGTGGCATTACTCTACTACACATGCACAGCTGCAAGCTAGGCACAAGGGAGAAGATAGTAAAGGGCATGTTGCTTGAGTGTATATAGTAAAAATTGAGTTTTGTTTTCTTGAATGTTCAAATGTTCTCACAATGAAAGATCAGCTTGGCCAGTAACCCCTGTCTTAAAAAATATATGATTTGTATAATTTCCGTGTAGCTATAAGTAACTATGTAAAAACATAAATTGTAGTGTGTTTTCCCACAGTGAAAGTCTACTTTAACTTGTGCTGCTGCATGTTATAACTCTTGGAATTCAAATGCTCAGACAATCAACAGCTTGCAGATTGCAGACGTTACACGTTAAAAATAAATGGTGTAATATGTTATTCAAGACAGCAGTTTGTACATTTAAGCTAATTTTTACTGCAGTGTTTGAACAACAAGGACCTTTGACTTTCAGTATAGGTAAATCTGCAGCAGAACATAAACTACACGCCTCTGACTATAGCAACACATTTCTGAGTTTTGTTTTTATGGGTCTCTGAAACAACATGAAAAATAAAATCAACCAGGCATTTTCATTCCCATGACTTTTCCACATCCAGGATTTTAGTTTTTTTAGTACATGTGCACGTATTGGAGTCCATAGTTTGCATCCAATCTTTTTTTCCACTGCCCTTATCATCCCAGCACAGCGACACAGCGTTAAGACAAGATGGATTCTCCTCCTGTTGCATTTGCTTCTTTAACGCTTTGTTTTCTGCAGCTGCTACCTCTGACCCAAGCAACTCTCCCAACTCTGAGTCATTCACATCTCTTGAGATCGACTCCATTTCTACTCTAAATGTCATTTCTATTTTACTATGTGTTCTTTAAAGGCTGGTGCAATACAGCTGGCAGGCCACTTCTTTCATGGTCACCATCACGAGCCTTCATTTAAGAGCAGTTGATGCTCAGTTGTTTTCTGCATGGTGTATTTTGTATTCCATGGGACATTTCTGCACTTGCCAGGGGTTATTTAGAAAACGCAACTATTTAACTTAACGCAACTGAAGAAAACATTTTTAGTGTGATTTTATTGAAAATATACCCTCATATTTGTGCTAGGGAGGAAAATAAACAGCCAAATAGCATTACCAATTGGTGTGATTATGGTGTGGCTCAGTAAGCTGCCCACCTGAGTCAGTTGTAACATCACCTGTTCTGTTGCAATTGAGAGTTTGGGAAAACCAGTGAGCAAGTGAGCAGAGAAGTAGAAACAGTAAGTGTGAAAGCGTTAAAACAGCTTAACGTGACGGATTTACAGTTGAAATAGTAAACTACATTATAATGATTAAATAGATAAGCAGTTCATGTAGTTGAATCAGAATCAACTACTAGTTAACAGTTGATTTGGCACCTAAAATGATTGGATAAAAAGATTTTTTTTTTAAACAAATTGTTTGCTGAAGGTTATTAGTAGATATATAGTAACTAGTAGCTAAATAGTAATAGCTAAATGTGGTTAAAGAATTTATGTAGTTAAATAAAATTAATGAACAGTTCAAATGAACTAGGTAGCTAAAGTAATGGATAAACACTTGAAGTAGTTAGCTAAATGTAATGAGTAGTGATTGGTAAAGGTATGGATGAACAATGTACATAGTTAAATAAAAGTAATTAATAACCAGTTCAAATCAACTAGTTCATTAGTTATATAAGTACAAATATATATGTATATATAACTAATTAACTAGTTACATATATACATATATACTGTACATACTGTATCTACTGTAAATATTAGTTAGCCATCGAAGTAATGTATGACTTATCGTGAAACGTTCAAAATAGTTAGCTTAAAGTAATGGATAAACAGTTACAAATATAGTTAGCTAAAAGTAATGAAAAAACAGTTCAATTAGCTTAATAATGTTGTAATTTGGTTATATAAAGAAAACAAAGGAACCATAGGCTTCTCACTTTTATATAACTGATACATTCAACTTTTAATTATTTCATAATCTATATAATTGTGCCAGTGAAGGGGTACTTCAGTTGATCTGATGGGGCTGGTGTGTTAGACAAAAAAGGTTTGGAACCACTGGTCTAGAATGTGGTGCTAAATAAACTCATCTTAGAGATACCCTCTTGCAACAGCTCCATGGGTTCAGATGAGAGCCTATTTTGGACAATTTTTGGTCAGTGTTGGTCTGGTTCTGACCTCTTCTGAAGGCTGTGTGCTGCCAGCTCTCTTCTGAGGGACATGCAGTGGGAGGAAATCCAGGGTAATTGATTTCAAAGTGAGCTTGTACCCTTCTGTTTTGGAAAGGGCAAGGCTGTCACACAGACCACAGCTTCTTCCAGAGAAACACAGATGGCCATGCAAAGATGGCTGGCTGGATTCATGTGTCTGGACACAGATGACATTACTGAGCAAAAAACTGTTGTTCCATTTCAAAACGAGCTCCAGATGTGATGTACAGAATCATAATTGTAATGTGTGGATTTTAAAAAGTAAAATGAAATGAACGATAAGATAACTAATTTTAATGCTTGAGATATTAATTCTAATTTATCACTGACAGACAGACTCTTCTTCTCAAATCATCAGCTGTTTGTTCTGTAGTCTTCTGGCTGCTGTAAGTACCTGGCATTGATGTAAGTGTTACTGTTCATTCAAGCCTTTTATACTGTCCTTGCTTTCATTTTGCCTCCCACTTACATCTCACTCCCGGGCATCTTTGATGAGCGATTGTGTTCTCCACATTAGTAAATAAAGCCTGGCAGGATGACAGATTATTGCAACATGCTCAGGTGGGAAAGGGATGAGCAGCCCAATAGGACAAGCAACACAACAATGGAAAGAAGAAAGATTTTTATGAGACAGGAGGCTTTCTTTTATTGAAAAATCTCATTTTTTATTTCCTGTTCTCCACAGGAATTTGCAATATACAAAGTACACACTATATTATACTATACTATACTATGCTATGCTATACTATACTATACTATGGTATAATATACTATAGTATAATATACCATACTATTCTATAACAGCACTGTTACAGATGAACGTATTCCGGGGTGATCTGAGTAGCCTTCCTGCAGGAATCAGTGTATTGTCTGGACACTCTTTGTTAGCAGTTCCCATGTCACTAAGTGTTAGTGACTAACAAGTACAACTCTTCATCTTCTGGGGGTCGAGTGGACACGGTAGAGTCTCAGTAGTTGAGACAGTGCGTGGGCTGCACAGTGTTTCAAGTGACAACTCTGAGGAGGTAATTGCTCGAATATGTATAATTTTCTTCTGCAAAGTAATGTTCCGGTTATGGACTTGAGGAAAATTCTTATTCTGCCAACTGTGGAAATGCAAAGATAATTGCACAGTTTCATTTTTCTCATCTCTTAACTGACATTAGCTCTTGTCCCTTTTGAAGATTTAGTAAATCTCACGTGCCATTAATGTCACACAGTAGAGCGGTGCCACATATGGAGGAGTGGTGCTGTTCTTATAAATACATCGCTCATTTTCTCCAGTTTGCTGCTCTAATTCACAGCAATGATATTGGTTCAAGATAAGCACACGCCCATACCTAATTTGTTTCACTCATCTGCTATAGTATAGCTTAAATTTGTCATTAAATGACCTGCAATGGAAAGTTATGACAGCTGAACAGACAGACAGAAGACATCAAGATAACTGTACAGTTATTTTAACAAAGGTTTGGAGCGGGCTGCAGTTTGCAGATAAAAAGGCTATCAGTCTTTTGTTATTCTGACATCTCTGCAGTTGTTTTTGTGCAGCCATAAAATGGATGGTGTTCCGTTTCCTTTTGAATTCACAGAAAATGAGATTCCATTGACAATTTACCATAGACTGTACATAATGATCATTTCATTATCTTTGTGCTCCCTGAAATGACTTTTCATCTCTGTCTAAACAAGAGAGAAATCCAAAATACATTCACAGCTACTGCAGCTCATACAGTGTTCACAAGCTATAAAGATACATTTCAGGTTGTTCTATGGCCACTGCAATAGAACTTTAGACTTTTGCATTAGTTAGTCTGTAACATTTGCTAGTCTTTGCCTCAGTCTGTAACTTTTGCTTTGGTTTGTATGTCTCAAATGATTTGCTTTACAGACTTAACCACCAGGTTGTTCACACACCTCATCTGTCAAGGTTCCAAGCCTCAAACATCTCATCTGGGGCAGGCTGGAGTTTGATAGATGGTTTAATTATGTGAGCTTGTTTTTTTTGTATTTTAAAAACAAAGCAAAAACAAAGCTTCTTTAATTTCATTTTCAGAGGAAACAAAGGAAAGAGACAGGGATGGATATGCAACAAAGGCTCCCAGCTGGACTCCAACCAGGGCTTAAACATTGGAGCGCTAGGCTTTAGGCTTTAGGCTTTAGGCCCTAGGACACCCCAAAATATGGATATTTTAAAATGTGTTTAAACCACTTATATGTGCTGAATAGAAAAACATTTCAGTTTGGTGCCGTATTTACTAAACTTCAAGCCTAAACATTCATTGAACATAACATTAAAATTGCTCATGTCTTTATATGTTTTTTTTTTTACACACTACAGGTACTTTTTCCTGAGGCCAAAAATAACACCAACTGCTACTGCTGCACACTAAAGCAGTTTAGTAGCCATTGTTTAAATTGATTTTGAAACTTGAATGTGCTATTGACGTTTTGTATTGCTCTGGTGCTTTGCTCTGGGCAACACTTGTACTTATTGGAATCATCACCTTTCACCATTACAAGATGATATTAAACAAGGGAATATTGGAATCATCACCAACTGGTGAACATTACATACTAACACCTGGTACAAAGGAAAAAGAAGCAGGACAAATAGACATCACAAGACCAGTGGAAAACAGTCATATGTAGCAGGACAAACATTGACACAATGCTTTCACCATCATTAATCAGTCATAAGGATTGCTTTTCTGGTAACAAAAATTGCATAATGACCCCAATTTCAGTAAAATAGAGCCCTAAATGTCTGCATGAGATAACGTGTTGATTTTTAAAGAAGCATGTTGCATCTCCAGCTTCGACACTGTTACGAGTGGATTAGAGGCTGGATTATTTAAAGTCCTCTCTCAAACACAC
This sequence comes from Etheostoma cragini, assembly GCF_013103735.1. NCBI lineage: Eukaryota > Metazoa > Chordata > Actinopteri > Perciformes > Percidae > Etheostoma > Etheostoma cragini. Next base: position 16,111,221 of record NC_048417.1, read on the forward strand.
ACCTGCTGCTTTTTCTCAGGCGGACATCAAGTATGATTGACTTGATGATACCGCTGGTGCTAATGTGTGTGAGACCATGATAATTTGCAGTTCATTCCTTTGGGGATTCCTAAGCTCTTCGCTGATAGATCTGTGAATCTGTCTGCCCGGTGTGAATGCCTCACTCAAATACCCAGCACGCTGTAGAGGGGCTGCTGCATAACGAACCTGTCACTCACTCCCCCAGCAAATGTTGGATTGTGTGTGTGTCTGTGTGTCTGTGTGTGTGTTTGTGTGACTGTGTGTGTGTCTGTGTGTGTGAGAGACCGTCTGTTTAAGATTTCCAGGTGAGTGAAGATTGCTTTCTCTGCAAGCAAATGAACACTTACAACAGAAATATTTGTACATTTTCTGTCAGACAATGTATCACTATGTTTGGTGATTACCATATTTTAAAACAGGTTTACACACACTTAGTTTCATAGGCCCTTCAAAACGCAATTAAATAATGACGAAAATCCATAGTCATCAAGTTGCTTTTCTTTGTTCATTAAAATTGTAGTGATATTTTGGAGATATGTTGTTGCTATGTTACAAAGCTGAGCTAACCTGGGCTCAGAGAACAAAGGAACAGCTACTAAAGGCTAAACTAGCTCAAAGCTTCAAAGTTTATGCCACATGTTGGCACAATGGCAGTGGGGCTCAGCTGGTTGTCTCCCTGTGAGTGATTCTTTCAGGACAGCTGTTAACAGACAAATATCTGCTGCATTTGCATGTGTGTTTGTTAGCTGCACCAGTGGCGGGCCCAGCAGGAGGAAGTGGCAAAGCTGGAGGCAGCTATAGCTGCTAGACAACAAGAGGAGGAAGAGATGAGGCTAAAAAGGGAGCAGGAGAAGGAGGCTGCCATCAGATCCCAGCACAAAGAACAAGTAAACATCCTCACACCATCACAATGAATGCATCAGTTTCTTCTTGCAGCACTTGCTTAATATCAACATTTATGCATATGAATGTGTACAATCACATTTCATTTTCATTTGCATGATTTCACTAATGCATGTGTTACCATGGATAAATTGGGTTACACGGGTTTGTTAAAACATCTTCTGATCATTGAATTAAAACACTGTATAAGCGTTCTCCATACACTGTATATATAAATAACTTGTTTGCATTAGATAAATAAAAACACATAATCCTTGTAGGAGATCTGTATAAAATAAAACCATATTGCCAAACTATATTATAGGGGTTTCGATAAATGGTAAATACTCAAAAAGACAATAACTAATCACTTAATTTAGTTATTGTCCTCACAGGTACAACAGCTCCACAATGTGTGTGTGTGTGTGTGTTTGTGTGTGAGAGAGTGTGAGACACTCTGATTAATGAAAGCATTTAGGCTGCATTGGATTCCATATAATTTAATAGTCTAACTGACAATAAAATATCATCTCATTCTTTCTAATTACACTTATCTGATACCTACTCTGTCACAATCAATAGGACATGACCATCAGAGACCAAGAGTTCTGTAGAACTCAAATTAGTTGTAGTGTGACTATTGCTCTTGCGGCTGTTGTTAACTTTTTTGTCGTTACTTTTTGTAAAATGTTGTTTTCCCCCCCCCAGGTCAGGCAGTTTTATTTAAAACAGCAGAAAAGGAGAGAGAGGCTGGAGCAGAGGGATCAGGAGAGACTTGCTAACCTGAGGAGCGTCATGGAGGATCAGGCAAGGCGAGATAAAGAGAGGTGAATGTTGCACCTTTTGGGAGGTTTCAAAGAGATGCGAAAAGAGTTGGTGAAAGGTCCAGAAATCTAAGAATACATTATTAAATGTTACAAGCATGACATGACATGCATTTACCTTTTCACTTATGAACTTACAACCTTTTACAATAACAGATAAACTACATATTTATGTTTTGTATTAATGTAGCTTATATCCATTATTAACGCGACACTCCGCTGTATCAAGCTCAATTTACTCGTCATGGCCAGCACTACTACTACTACTACTCAGCCTGTGAAAGCAGTTGTGTAATGTCCTCTGTGGCTCTGCAAAAGCTTTGTCAAGTCGGAACTACCCTGGTGATGTCATCAAGGTGATCTGAGCGTGGGCTTTAAGACTACGAGTACAAAAGGTCTTCAACACAAAGTGGAGGTGTAGAGGGACTGATAAAAAGAAGTTATTGGTTGCATTTTGGAAAGTATAGGATTGGGCGTTTTTTTCGAGGTTGACACACACTAAAAGTCAGGACTCTGCTGCTTCAATTTGACAATAAATACTTCAAACACTCCATTGTGAGTCACCCAACGTTATGGAAGTACAGTACTAAATTCCTTGAATATCCCTTCAACCAAAGGACAGACTAAAGAAGACTGAGATACAGCCCCTTATGTCAAAATACCTCCTGGATTACACTGAACATTACAGGCTATAGAAACATATCTGAGGGGGAATTTTACTTTTGCCGCACCTGCCATCATTACAAAAACATTTTGTGCAGTGTTCAGTGTTGCAATGTTCAAACTCACAGAATCCATCAGATGGTATGGTGCAGCCATCAAAAACTTGGAGTCTTAGGTTTTAATCAGGGCTGGGCAAGTTAACGCGTCATTATCACGTTAACGAAACACACAGTGGCGCGAGGCTTCGGCAGACTACGTTAGACGCAGCGTGGGGGTAAGTAGAGATAAACAAAGGCAAGAGACGCTAACAAATGCCATAGCGACGTGGATAGCTACAGACTTCAGGCCCATTTGGGCTGTGGAGGACATCGGTCTGAGAATCGCAACAACGACGGCAGTGCATTATGCGTTGGACAGTGTCCTTTCGAAATGCAGAAAAGTTGTGGGGCAGCACTCTAAACCCAGTCCAGCAAGGGCTGCAGAGTTAGAGCAACAACAGAATAACGTGGACATAAGAAGGAGTCGCTTATGCAACACGTTCCAACCAGATGGAATTCACCTCTGGACATGATGAATACATTGTTTAAGTTGAGAAGTACACTAAATATTTTATCTAACTGCTTCTTTATAAACAAAATGCTGCTCAGTTTTTGCAGAACAAATCTTATGGCACTTTCGTTCATATGGCAGAACATTAAAAAAAAAAATTTGACTAAATACACTACTTTTGAATTCATTATTTCATTTTGCGATTAACCGCGATTAATCGGGGAAATTATGCGATTAATCGCGATTAAAACTTTTTATCGCTGCCCAGCTCTAGTTTTGATATATCACTCAGTTTAAACTTATAGACCTGCAATGGTTTAACATCTCACCTTGCTGCATAGATGTAGAGTATTTGCCAGAGTGCGTCACTACTTCACCGTTGGGTGTAGTTACACTTGCATTTCAGGCGGATCCTATATTATGCGATTTGTTTAGCATTTCTTTGCAGACGCTCACAGAGACTTGCATTAATATCAGTTTTTGGTGGTGATATTGGCCGTGAGAATGAACTCAATCAGGAATGACAATAGGATGTATTGGGGGGCTGGGGAATAGATGAAAACAAAGGATGGGAGATGGGGCTGTTCTCTGGCAGCTCCATAAAACCCTCCACAGCCTGCAGGCCTGCTGTTTGGAGCGATAGGTAATGGCGGTTGTGGTGCTGGCAGAGGAAGGAGAGGGGCTGTTTAGGTCTGACGTCTGTGCTCCCTCTAGGGTTCAGTTTCGGGCAGATGTATTGCAGCGCAGAAGGGAGGAGAGAGAGGCGCAGGAGCTTGAGCGGCAGAGAGAAGAGGAAGAGAAACAGAATCGTCTGGAAGATCTCAGAAACCAGGTGGGTCATTATCTGCGCTTAACTCTTTCTACAACTCTGATTTCCTCTGTCACTTGAAATGACCCACAAGGAAGACTCATCCTTATGAGTTGAGATCACTGCCATCTAACGGTAAGTAAAAAGAAAATGTTATGTTTTCACTAAATTACATTTTATTATTCTATTTATCCTAGGTTGGGGTAAGGGCAGAGGCAGATCCAGAGAGGATGATGGCAGACACAGAGGCTTGGAGGAGTCGACACGTACACGTGAAGGAGTTTGATCTCCAGAGGCCTCTCTTCAGTATTAACACGTACACAGACACACAGGTGAGACATAACAACATCTACTATAAGCTTCACAGCTGCATATTCATTTACCCCAAGCTCCTTACCTGTGCTTTACATATTGTAAACCCACAAGGCCACTTTCCCCAGTTTCCTTGATGACATTCAGCCTTTTACAGAATCTTTTGTTTCATCTTGGGTGAGACTGACCAATGCAACAACTAAATTGAAAGACAGACTAACTACCAGTCCACCCCTGCCAGTGACCCATGCAGTGCAGGACAGTTATGCAAGATAGTTGGCTGACCACTCAAGAGAGAGACTACACAGCTTATATCTCAAGGCCACCTCGTCAATCAGTGTCCAGTAGTTTGTTTGTGTGTGTGTCTGTGGTTTTGTCATTACACAGGCAACACAGGCAATGAATAATGATTGTAAAAGTGTGCAAATCTTCTCCTTCACACCAACACTGTGAAGGATTAGTGAATACTCTTGTTTCAAGTATTGAATGCATACCGACAAAAACAAACTGGTAACATAGTGAGTGTGATCTAGTGGGAAACAGCTGGATATATATATTATTTACTGTGGATTTTCTGTTTCCTAGATTGTGTCTGATCCAAGAGTGCGAGTTGAGCGGGCTCTGCGGGAGGCTGGTCTGCACCACAGTCAGTATGCCAAAGAGGTCCTGTCTGTTATCACACCTGTTAAACCACCGAGAAGAGATACCAAATCTACCCTCAAATTCTGACCTGGGGCTTGTTTGGGATCACATTATAAAGTCCAAATCTTGTTTTGGTATTGAGCGTTATATTGAATGTGAATAAATTAATCAGGAAGTATGTAAGCAAGCATTGTTTTATTAACACATCACCTTTTAAAAGTAAGTGCTTCATAGGATACAGATGCAGAAAAACAAGACTCATACATATACAGCTATAAACAGAAAAGACCCTAATGGCAAAAGCGCAGTCATCCTTGGATTTGAGGAGGGAGTAGGCTATGAATAAGAGACCTTGGTTAAAGGATCTCAGTGACCCAGCGGTGGTAAAGAGTTCAGAAATGAATGAAGGTGCAAGACAATGAAGGGCACTGAATGTGATAAGCAGTATCTTGAAGTCTATTCTTTACTTTATGAGGCCCGTGAATGGATTAAAGAGTTGGTTTGGTATGTGATATAGAGCTGGATATAGTCAACCTGGTGAAAGGTAAAAGAGCATTGCAGAGCATAGTCTAGGTGTAAAAATATGAGGGTATGAATTAGTAGTTCTAGATCCCTGCTTTATAGAATTGATTTGATTTTTGAAAGTTTAGCTAAAGGAAATTAAGTGGCATCAATTCCTTGATAGCAGCCAAGTAGTCTGCTGGAAGGTGGAAGATACCAATATTACTAAATGGAAATAATACATTTGTATAAGCTGCAAATGTAAGAATCATTGGACAGATCACACCGTTTGGAACAACAGCTGCTGTGCTCACAAAGTCAACTGAAATACAGTACCTACAGTATTGACCACCAAGTGACCCAATGCAATTGCTATTATTGACTTTTATTGATATTGTTATGTATTCTACAGCATCTAATGAGATATACAGTGTCGTACAGTATCACTGGGATATGATATACATGTACCTCAAACAAATCACCTCACACATTTATCAATATTTATTGACCGCTTATGTTACTTTCAGGAAGTATATAAACACGCTTGTGTGGCAGTAGCAACTAAATGTAATGTGTGCCTGTAGTCATTTGATAACACATTCATCACTGAAATATATTGTAGGAAGGCCCACTTCATCTTCTTGTATCATGAGGGAAATCATTAAGGACTAATACTTCCCATATAACAAGCATTTAGGAGGAAAAACCTTCATAACTAGAGGCGGCTGATAGATTGCAAACCTACAATGATCATTTTAGCAACTTGCTAATAAACCCAACAATTTTTGTAAGTGTAAGTCAAATATTAAAATCAACATACAGTTAAACTATCTTTAGAAAATTAATATTACCTTACATAAATAACAGTGTTAAATATTAAAAGATACAATACTGTACATACTAACATATACAGTACATATGCAACATACTTAATATTTTAGCTTCATCACTGAAATCTTAAACATTTTAACAATGTTTTAAATAAGTGTCTATCCCACATATTAACATGTTAAGTACAGTATATATACATATCCATATATCAGCTATATACACACTTGAGAGTCTGAGGCTGGGATAGGATGGGAGATGTAGGGGTCTCAGACAATATGTCCCAGGCGTTTCTTGATGAAGTGGGACACCAGGACTTGGGGTCTCTGTTGATACTCCACCAGAACATCATGGGGGGAGGTGATCTGGTCTCCCTCAAAGCGGTTCAGCAATGCAACACAGACCACAGCCGCTGGAGAGAGAAATTAGATCATCAGTCACACCGTACACATCAAAGTAGGTCTAGTAGTAGAGGTGTTGTAAAAGCAAGATTGTATTTTCAAAGCCATCAATAAGATGTGCTCCTGTACAGAATGTTCTACATTTTTAAACTATACCTTTAACGCCACAGACACGGCACATAGCAGCAAATACAGTGGACTCCATTTCAATATTCCTCACTCCGGCCTCATAAGCTTTCCTCAGATACTCTAGTTTTTCTTCATGAGAGAAGGAGCAAAGAGCGCCATCGAGTCGGCCTTGACCTAGAGAGACACAGGCACAGCATTTGTCACTACTTGACCAATAGTTTTGACATGTTGATTGATGTACAAATATGATCAGAAACAACCTTGGCATGTGATGCGGTTTATACCTTCATAGAAGTCATGGGTGCACATGGTGTTTCCAATCATCGTAGGAAACCTTTTAAGCTCGGCAGAGCACTGCAGAAGCTCATTGGCCACTCCCTCGTCCAGCTCAGTGCTCCTGGTAATGACTTTACCCAAAACCACCTGCTCAAACTGGGGACGGAAGGAGTAGTCCACTGCTTTATTTGTGACCACCACCGTCCCTGGAGCCAGACCTAGAGGCGACACCAGGCACACATTTCAAATCTATTTTGTTTTAGAGTCAATGCCAGGATAAAGTAGTAGTCCGGGGGAAGCACCCTTTCAATAAGTTTTCTAACACTTTCAAAAACAAAAAAAAGCAGTGTTCTTACCGACTCCACCGGATGTACCAAGGCGAATCAGGACCACATCACTGCACTGAGCGTGGTGCAGCAGTTTGATGAGCTCATGCAGCATGATGGAGATGGAAGGGACGCCCATGCCGTGCTGTGATGGACACAAGATCAGGATAGGCATTACTTTGAAAACTGTGATTATTAAACCAGCAATGCAATATGTGTAGCTCCAGTCAGTATAAATAAAGCCTACTAGAACAGTATATGTCATCGTTCTGTAGTACTTACACTTAAAGAAAGCACTGGTCCTACTTTATACATACAGTAGCGATCAGTTCCCTCACAGATATCTCTGACTTCCTCTGGGTTTCCAGGCAGTTGCAGCTCTTGGTGGATAAACTGGGCGAAAGCCTTCATACGATTTGCGCTGCCTCCAACACACACAAACTATAGGAAATAGTGAGACGACTAATGAATTCTGTTTTGTGGCTTTTGAAATTCTAAACCCCAAATTATTATTTTTTTGTATTAGCATTTCACAAACCTTAATATCTCCAAACATTTCTGGGAGGTTGTGAGTCTTGGTGCTCAAGCTGAAATGGTAGAGAATATCCTCCTCCATGGAGTCCAAGTAAGGATTTTTCACTTGGACGTGTTGTCTACAAGCAACATAGTACAGCTCATTGATAAAGGGACAGATCACTCAATTACATCCTAAGTGCTCTGAATGGATAAGCAAACACAGTCACATTGGATTTTGAATAGCAAAAAGAAGAAATCGTCAATTACAAACGTAATTTATATTCTTGAATACTTACTTGATATACTCATTCTGGTCATTCCCCAAATGGTTAAGTAAAAGCAGTGCCATGACTGAAGGAGACGCTTTAAAATGAAGTATAAAATGTCTTCAAAAGTTGTTCTTCGGTAAAACCTCCAAATACTCGATGCAGCTGTTTCTAAATAAGAGATCCGTCAGACTGCAGAGCTGATATAGCTTTAACCTGTGGCCCTGCTACTGATTGGTTCCAGAGAGAGGAGTAGCACCTGTCCTCGCTCCTATAAAAACATCCACCAGCCCTAAACAAACAGAGCCAGCTCACCTTTAAAAAGAAAACCATCTGAAGCTGTTCAATAACTAACGTGTTATGACACCTTTCCCAAAGAACACTGAGATAACCTTTGACACTGGCATGCGATAAACTGGCATGTTTCAAAACAATTGCTGTGATGTTACAGTATTATGTAGAAATTATTATCTTTCAAATTTCAGCGTGTGAGAGCAAATACAATTTGGGCATATAAGGCAAAAGCAATAAAAAAGAGTGTTTATTTGAACAATCACATTTTAATCCTTAAATCTGCCTTTTAAAAAGTTACAGACACAGAAATAAAGACTGTCTTCTTTACTTAAGGAATACAGTTAATGAGGCACCACCAACGGGCACAATAAATAACAGGTCCAAGCTTGAACTCAATTAAGCACTTTCACACTTGTGTAATACATCTGACATCAAAGAACATTTGAAACTAAGTAAAACATTTGATGTGGCTCAGTATATGAAGGGGTAATAAAGAAATGAATAAAGGGAAGAAAGGATGGCAACAATTCCTGTTGGAAGCATTTGGGTTTGTACATCCTTTTTTCCACGGCACTGGCAGTCTTCTAATCTGTTGACATGGAAATGTATACAAGCCCGAGTTATTCAACGAACCATTATTACATATGTCAAGAGGCATTATTAGTTCAATAAGTTCAAGGCATCAACGTTTCACACCCTTGACTTCATTATGTGAAGGGGAATGTTAACGGGGATGTTAAGGGGAATTTTGATAGCATGATGGGAAAAAACAAGGAAAGAAATGACTTTTGGTGATCTGGAAGATGGTCACTCAATCTGTCAGAAACATTGAACTACTTACCTGACAAATCAGTATTGTCTAGTGGTTTGTTCTCATTGGCATAACCAAAGCTCAACAGCTTAGACATGTCGACAGGGGCTGGATTCTTGTCATATACTCTGAGAACACCAAAAACAAAAAGTGATGGCAATGCAATTTTTGGAATGCTTTTTTTATGGAAATCAAACTGGATGGGGGTTTTGCAGTCATAAATATAATGGAATGTTTAGCCATCGCCAAGAAGTACAAGATTAACAGAAAGACACAATTTAAACATTAAAAATGGACCCTAACCTTTAACCTTTAACTGTGTATACCAAGATAAACTCTGGCTACTCATTACAAAAGTACTCTTCCAATAAAACGCACAGAGAGAACAACAGTTTTTTTTTTTTTACAGTGGTCAGTTTTCTCTTTATCTTATACCAAACGACTAACTCTGCAAAACTCTCCATCTAAACAAGTAATTTAATCTCACATTTAGCCTTGTTACCTTTCTTAATATAAAGTAAAAACGGGTGTGAAATAATGATTTTCACTCAGTCACTCTTGTTTCAGGAAATTTCTAGACCCCGTTCTTTTGACTCAAAGTTAATATTTTACACCAAGACTCTTTATTACTGATTGCTGCAGTGCAATGATGAAAATAACTAACTCATTAGTAACTAATTTTTGCTTGTTTTAACAATATGATATTAGGATTTAGGTATTTTTTTGCAGTGGATCCTTTGTGGAATTGTTAATTGTTAAAGTATCAGATCCATACATGCACTATGGCCACAATCTTTACTGTTCTCTCTTTCTAGCTTTGTATGTGAGGTTATTTTGGATTTTTGACAAGTCATTGACATTTCCCAAAGGGTACATTGAACACACATCACAGACCAGCAGTGAGCCAAAGCAAACAAGTCATTGTCCGGATTTGAATCGACTTTGTGTGCTGTTTTGGTTGACCTAGGTGTGTTGCCCATGAGCACTTCTGAGTACTTCTGCTTAGTCATAACAACCTGGAGACATACGGTGTAGAATTTACTTACCCTCTTACACAGACTTTTCCATCAGCCTTATATCGTATGTGTTGTAATGCTAATAACAACATAATTACACTTATGGAAATACCAAAAAAGTTAATTTAAAGTGGCTTTGTAATATAAGTGGTGGTGGACAAAATCCACAATCCTCCTTACTTGCATAAATGCATTCAGATGTTTATGTGGAGCTAATATCAGGCTTTAACAGTCTGAGTTAATCAAATGAAGTAGATATCTCCCAAAGTTACAATCTGTTTAGTACAAAACTCCCTCTTTGTATTTCCTGAACAGTTTTTCCAGTGGAAGGATTGTGAAAAGCCTCATGTTAGATTCAGGTAAACTATTAAATACATTTTTGGACAGGATGACTGTGGATTTTGTCCCCCATCATTTAAATTAAAAGAAAATTAAAAAGGGACTTGGCCAGTGTTAACAGGAGCAACAAGTACAGGAAGTAAAAACGGTTATATGGGCACCTGACTATTGTTATAGGACAACCTATCCCTAAGTGTTTGCTATTACTTCCCCTTAAAATTACAGATATGATCTGACATAATAAGATCACTGTTATATTCTGTGCAATTGTGTGCATGAGAGTTGTAAAAAAAAGGGATACTGGGACACCAGCCACTTGTACTGAATATAATACAGAACAACAGCACCATCTTGTGACCACGTGAACTTACATCCTCTTGAATTTGCTGGTCTCATAATATTGATCGGATGGCTGCAATTTCTCCATCTGGCTGTAATGAACATTGTTGTTCTACAGAAGACAAAGCAAAGTCACAGTGTGTGGTGGTTATTTTGTGAATGTTAATATAGCCAGGATATCTTTTTTTCTCCTCCATCATAAATTTGGCAGTATGCTTTCAACTTGACAATAAAAAACATTTAAGAATCAAGTACTTGATCCACAAAGTAGGTCCTTCCCACCGAGTAACAACTAAATGATGTGTGTAACACTACAGCCTCACTAACAATCCCTTAACTGTGTCATAAAACATATGATCATAACTGAATAAAACTACACAAGAGATAGAATACATTGTTATTGTGTAAACTCATGTAAAATGACAAAATTACTTTTCCTAATGACTTTGACATTTCTTTGTTTACCTTCTCTTTGGCATTGCTGCTGCTATCATCCCTCTCCCATGCTGACATGTTGTCCGTCCCAAAGGGGGGCTCTCGCTGTTGAAAAGCTCCAAGGTTTTTCTTCTCTTCACTGTTAATTAGACTGTTGGGAAAAAAACACAATATAGGGATATGAAATGTAGCCTTCACTTAATGATACCTGGAATATCTAATGAAGAATAACAGAAGAAATCCGCCATTATCATGGCTGATTGTTACTGTCTATACTGTTCCTTCTATATAACAATACATTAAAAGAATCAATGCTAGCAAGTAGTACATAGTATATTAGCAGCAAGTAGTATTGTTAGTAGATAGGTGTGGCAATGTGAGACTATAGTGTGTGTGATTTAATCATAAACCAACTACCAGTCCCAGTTCCAGTGCATGATATCAATAAGACAAATGTCACATGTACCTTGGTTTTTCATCATCTCCTGATCCTGCGAAGAACCTGCCCAGAGGCTCGTATGCATCAGGTTTAGAAGTTGTGGATTCCTCGTGCCATAAAAGTCCTGTTGAAAACAAGGACAAAAATAAATGTAGGCAAAATTCATTAACCAGCAGGGACATGTCTAGATAGATATAAGGCAAGAGGATTGATCTACCCTTATGCCCTCCTTGTTTTGCAAGCTTGACATAGTCAGAATCACTGTCTAGGACACCGGCCCTTCTCCCTCGGGCCCTCTCTTCAGGAAGACTGCTGATGGTCGGGGACAGTCCTGGGATCTGGGAGATCTGGCCATCTATTCCTTGGTACCCTGCACACCCGGAATGTTAAAACCCACCCACACACACAAACGAAACACACCATGTATATACATTGATATGTGCATTACACTACCATTACCACATGCACTAACGTTAACATTACCTCACCAAGGTCCAGCAGAAAAGTCTCCCCGCTGACCATAACTGACCCTAAATTACACAGAGCTAACTGCAGCGTGAGGTAACTATGGTTAAGTCAGTATAAAACAGTTGCACTTGCCAGATGTTGTGAATGGAAGATCGTTGCTCATGAGATCGGAGACATTTCTAGTAGAAATGGAGACAAAAAGCAGGTACACAATCAACATCTTCAACGATAGCTTGGAAGAGCGGGCATCGTCATAACCGTTGGCGTCGCTAGTTAGCTAGCTAGCTTAACGGTAGCTAGCTGACTGCAGTTCATTTATTCAAGTATTAAATTAAACACAAATGTAATAATTAGTCTACATTAAAAAATAAAACCTTTAAACACACAGCATTCCCAGTTCTGATTTAAATGCAGACGTGTTTACTTACTCTGAATGCATTGTAGGAGCAGATCGAGAAACTTTAAGTAAGGTTAAGGAGCGCTGACTGTTTGGAACTTCAGACCGCGTTGCCATGGACACGGTTACAGCTCCTGCTCCGTGATGTGTGCAAAGACCAACCGTCTGTGTCAAAGACTACCAGAGACGGTTTAGAACATTTAATAAACCTAGATGACTACAGTTCTGTTTGAAGAGTTGAAATTTGAATGAAATGTCTAAGGGTTGGACGGTTTCGTGTAGCCTAATAGTTAAAAAAACGTGTTGCTGCATTGCACACTCAGAAAAGATGAATCCTTGTAGAAGAGTGACATAGAGTTGTACATTAATGCAAATGTGCCTAGGCTAGATATATTCGGTTTTATTACAGATTAATCACGATGTGATTTTTATGGTAACACAGTCGGGTCTTATTGCTTTTTAGTAGTCTAATTCCAATAGTATAGGCTACATTGAGTCTTGTTGTTTAGTGATTTGGCAGTGTTAATAAACTATCTGAGTAGCTAGGACATTATTTGAACCAAGGTTTATTATAATTAATAAAATAGGCCTACCTCGAACTTTCTAGAAATTAAATCTGTAGTAAGTGATTGAAGAATCAAATGATCTTTTTATAGAAATGTATTTCTAAGTATTTTCCATTTACATGATAGGCCTACATATATGATAATATGTTAGGAAACACATTTTGGTGTGATTTCATACTGACCACGTTTGTTTTAAAACATAGGACTACTGATATTTTTTATTGACTGAAGGAAATGCCCAAATCTTGAACCTTTCTTCACCCTCCCCTAAATGCTGAGTCGGGAACATGCGCAGAGCAAACGAACTAGCAATGGTCCTTTAATTAGGCCTACCGCGCATGTCAAGCTAACCATAGAGAAGTCTGTGACAGGAAATGCACGCTTTTGCTTCAGCATAAAGCCACAGTGTATCACTGGATATTATCTGGGTAAGCATAGGATGAAAAAGATTATACTTCACGGTTTACTGTAATTCTTTGTTGTAGAGTTCAATTTGGAGTATAACGCTCATTGATGAGCCTACATCAAAAATATGTTGAAGTTAAATACTGTGGGCCTACAAGTACAACTTTGAACTACTTATACTCGAACTCAAGGGGCCCTGAAAACTAGAGTGTGTTGCCTGTTTTGTCCTAATAAAGTTGAAATATAGTTTGGGAATGTTTGCTCAAAAGCTAGTTTCAACACCTTTTTTATTTCAACGTTGTGTTATATGTTGCATATTTCTTAATTCATTTGTGTTGAATTAAATTAAAACACAGCACTAAGTACATTTTTTTAACTGGCCCCCACCATTCCTAATAGTATGTGAAATAGTTCAAATTAGTTTCACCTCCATCAGCCACAGCATTAAAATGCTGCTTACAAATTAAGGCACCAGTAACAATATCATAATTATAAAGTGTGATAGTGGCATATCTATCTATCTATCTATCTATCTATCTATCTATCTATCTATCTATCTATCTATCTATCTATCTATCTATCTATCTATCTATCTATCTATCTATTTTGCGTAATTAGTACTATAACTTTTGATAATGAAGTACATTTAGCTGAAGTAGTGGAGGAAGTATTTAGACCATTCTTTAGCAAAAGTAGAAATACCACAATGTAAAAACACTCCATAAAAGTCCCGCATTGAACATGTAAATAAAAGTATGTTAATGTACTTAATGTATTGAAAGTAAAAAAAAATGATTAAAGGATATTATTGGATCATTATTACTGATACATTCATGTGTAAGTATCATTTTACTGGGTCAATGCATAGGGGATATGTTAAGCTAAAACATGTTTTTTGAAGGGATTGGTGTATTTTTTGCATAAAATCTTCATTTTGAAACTATAGTAACTACAAATTTAAAAAATGTATAAATGCAGCAGAGTAAAAGTAGCCTGGCTTATTATATTTTTTCCCTGATCTGTAATGGAGTAGGCCTAGATAAAACAGAAATACTCAAGTTAAGTCAAAATATCCACAATTCTGTACCTTACAGTGCTTTAGCTAATGTAGGCTAATTATATTTCGCCACACAAATGCAGACTAGCCAACTTGAGTAGCTTTTTTAATGCAGTTTTTCTAGTTTTACTAATTATAATTAATTAATTAGCATGCCCTTCATCCTTCGTCTACCCTTGGGTATAAAAATAATATGTAAAGAAAGACGAAGAGCTACATTTGATTTATTTTGAAATGCGTCACCGGAAGAGCCCGTATTTACCATCTCGCTTAACGTTAGATAGCAGTAAGTTGTTTGCAAGGTAACTTCCTCCTCCAATCCTGGCTTTTTGCCTTCGTGGATTGGAGTGCGAGTTGTGAAGCTCCAGACAGTTCTGGTGTGTAAAAGGGGCACAACGTAACAAAATGTATCAGTATCTTTATCTTTCTCTCTCCTAAATATCGGGTGAATGCGTCCCTTTTTCTTTTTCACCGAACAAACGACGGGCGATGATGTTGGCGTCATGTAGGCTCTGCTTTTCAGACTTTGGAAAACAAACAGGGTATTGTCGGTGAATTCTCGGGAGATGGCAGAGTAGATCGACCTGCGCCAGTTACCGAGCCCTCATAAAGCAGTTTGGAAAATAAACTGCAAGGTAAGTTTACATATGACATACCCAAAACGTAGGCCTGTATTAAAGTGTGTATTGCAATGCGAGGATAGACATTTCTGTGGACGTGGAGAAGTTTGGTGATTTGCAGGTTAAGATTTCGTGACGTGCTCTCTCACAACTGAAATCCCTCTGAGCCTTTCTTCGTAAAATCTTGGCCCTTGTTGTTATTGTATCCACACATTTCATTTACCTTCTCATTATTTATCAGGTTGTGTGAACAAATAAGTGCATATATAAATAGGAATTAGCCTTCACGTACCACAGTCTTTCTTTTTTTTTACCGCGTCAGAGAGATGTTTTTGAGCTTCAGGCCAAACGTTAAAAAAAACGTCTATGGTCTATCATTGCGTCACAATTAAATCAAGATTGTAACATTGCAACTAGTTGTGACTTTGTTATGAGTTTTTTTGTCATGCTAAAATTCTTCGGGAGGGTCGTCCCTGCTTGATCGTGTGCTTCATCACCCCATGCTGAGCACGTTTAACATCACAATCGCACCCCTGGAGGGGAGGGGGGGGGGGAAGAACCCAAAACACTGGCGAAGACACGGTATGGCAATAGTCTGTGGTTTCATTTTTACCTAGTCGGCAATGGAGTATAAGGAGAAAACGTGTAATATATCACCAATATAGATCTTATACAAGTCTGAGTTGACATGCGTTTCCCTGCTGAGAAACAATCCGACCATACAGGACATGTGTGATAAGTACATGTAGAGCAAGTAGACCCGCTGATGGGAGGGTGCAAACTTAATTACAAAGGTGTTAATGCTATCTGGAAACATTCAGAGATAATTGTGTAGATTAAAAGATGTGTGAATGGAAATCAATGTCACACACTGAAGTGTTCTTCCTCAGAATCAACTCATTGTGCGATATCCTTGCACTCAGTAAATTACTTTCTCATATATTAATCAGGCCTTTTCTTCATTTCAGGCCATTTCTGGGGAGCAGTTGATTGTGCATTTGCTTTCGCTGTGTAGCCTGTGTGACTGAACACGGCCCGTCCAGCCAGTAGTTGTGTGATGCATTCAAGGTGACTCCTAAACCATTCACTTGACTACACTTTCACGTGGGTGCTGCTCTGACAACCCTACATTATGCAGTGATAGTGTCAGTGCAGATAGCTTATTGTTTAATCAATATGGATTAGCCACTCAAAATAAATTCTGACCCCCACCAGTTAAAGCCGTGAAACATGAATTGTTGTTGGTAGATGTCTGGCCTGGATTGGAGGAATCTCAGTTGATTTTATTTGTTATGGTTAGTGGCTGTGTTTGTGTGGTTGGGTGATGGTCTGGATAATGTAAACCCATAGCTGACCAGTCACTGAGGTCTGGCCTCTATGGGCGCCTGCTGTTCTCAGTGGCTTGCGTCGTGAAGTCTGGCTGATAGTGGTCTGATGAAAGGACGGTAGGCAGTCTGAGGCTGAGACATGGTTCAACTCCAGGGGAGCTTTAGAATCCAGAGCTAACGGGCACCGGCCCTGATTGTAGTCGCTCGCCCTGTCATTGTGATTAGCCCTCTCCTCCTCAACGTCTCTTGGTCTCCAACAATGTTATTGGCCTTGGGTCAGCATCATTGTTTCAAACTGCCCAACTGTGGTAACTTATTCCTCAGCCAGTTGGGGGTTATCCGTCTCTCTAAGACCAACAATGCATTCCACAATGTTTATCTTGCTGCCAACAGGTTGCTAAGAACTGAAGAAGGCACAAGGTGAGGTCTTTAGATTGTTATCTACTAACAGTCCCAAACCCAAATCAATTTGGTTTACTATCACATAAAAAAAAGGAAAGCAAATATGGACCACCGAGAAGCTGTAAGCATAAAATTCTTGGCGCTTTTGTTTTAAAATCAACTTAGTCAGTTGTCAGAATAGTTGCTGACCCTCAAGTCATTTACCATAAAACATAAATGTCCAATGTGCTCTCCTACAAGCCTCATTCAAGTTTTCGTTACCACATTATGACTCCTGAATTCTTAGGCTGATGATATCTTGGCCTCTTCATCAGTGCACGGCTGTAGCGGTTCTTTCAGATGGACATAAAGTGTATAATTCGCCCACTGAGGTTTGAGCATTTAGAAAGCTTGAGGCGAGTATGGGTGGGGGTTGTTGGGTTAGGAGGATAGGCCTCTGATAGCAATCATTTCTCTGTGCACAGTAATTTGGCTGTCAGAAGCAGCTGGCAGTTTGGGTTGGAACAATGAGAGAGAGAGGGACAGAGACAGAGAGAGAGAGAGAGAGAGAGAGAGAGAGAGAGAGGAATCAGGTTACACAGTCTGTCATTAACAAGAGAACTGCAGTTATGAGACCAAGATAGACTGCTTCAAGTCTGAGCAAGAGTCTGAGGCTCATCGCTCTTCCATGTAGGTGGTTCTCGAGTTAGGAAAGAAAGGGAGGGGGTGTGTGTCTGTGTGTATGTGCGCTTGTGTGTGAGAGACAGTATAAAAATGTGTGTATGAATGCGGGCTGGAGGCAGTGGCTGACGGATAGAAAGAAGGCAAGATTTGGCTTGAAGTCTAGCTCAGAGTTGCAACCTTCAGCTATCTTGCTACAGCTTTTGTGTGTGTGTGTGTGTGTGTGTGCGCGCACTGACGTAAGAGAAAGCTGATTGCAACAAACCTGGCATCAGATGAGGCAGCAGGCTGCAGAGGAACACAGCATGTGGGTTGAATTTCCCTCTCTTCTATGCTCCTGTCCAGCTTTTTAAAAAAGGGCCCTCTGTCTGCAGTGTTTATTTTTAGTCAAAAAAATCCTTGAGCCTTTAATAATCATCAGCCTTATGTGGCCCAAACATATCACGATGATAAGGGCTGTCTGGGACTTGCGGGCACTGCAGTTTCAGCAAGGCACAGGAAGTTAAAGGGGAAAAGAGAATAAGATAAAAGACTGGGTATGTGCCAAATTTTAGTCTTGTTTCTGTTTTCCTGTTTCGGAGCTCCTAATCTGGAGGCTCTGCACAGACGTATTGATTTCTCTTATTTAATGTTCAAATGGGGATGACGACCAGTGGAGATAGAGAAGGGAGAAGACACTACTACACACACACACACACACACACACACACACACACACACACACACACACACACACACACACATACCTGCAGTGCTAGTGGCTCCTCTTCTTTTGCCACACTAACCCCAGACTGCACTGGAGACAATACACATTTTATGAGCCCTTCACTCGCTTCAGTGCTCTTGTCTTATCACTCAGCTGTTAGTGGGACATGGCTTTGTTTCAGTTGCTGCCTCTCTGTGATCTCCAGGCATTGGTTCTTATTTGGTGCGGGCACTTTGTCTACAACTTGAGAATAATCTGTTTCATTTTTGTTAATGGGGTCGTAAACTGAACTAGTTTTGGTTATGATGGTAGTTCTTCAGCATCACATTGATGGGGCTTGCTTAAATTTGTCCAGTCCATTCCCCATGCTTGAGCCAAATGGGCCATTTATTATGTTTTATATTTTTTAGTAAGTAATTGCTTTTGACAAGCAAGTAGGGCTGGGCAGTTGTTTGAAATCAATATCACAATATGATAGGACTATTTTTGTGATATCGGAATTTACATATATTGTATGATGGCAAAGGCGCTCATGCGAAATCTAAGGCTGCTAACTAATTATTTTCATTATCAGTTTATTTGACGATTATGCTATTTTCTCACTTAAGCTAGTCTAGGGTTTAAAAAATAAATTCACATTTTAGAAGCTGAAGTAAATTAATTTTTGGGACTTTCCCGCATGAAATGATGCAACGATTATTACTTTTCTGTGATTGAATTAATCAGTGAATCGACCAATTGGTTTGCTCTAGCAAAATCACTTGAGAACTTGAGCATTATTTAATGCTGTTAAATAATAAAAATTTCATTTTGATCAGAAGTAGTTGTGACTTTTTAACACTATCATCATATCATCACAATGCAATTCAACTGAATATGTTTCACCCAAGTACATGCGCTAACCACTTATGTCTTCATTCCCATTTCTGACTTTTAAAGCTTGGAAACTGCTTACTACCACTACTGCTGTTTTTCCTTGGAAGCCTTTTCTCTTTCCGGAAGGCCGGTAAACTCCCAGCCATAAAGGCTCCATCGGCAGCACGATGTAGTGGCTACAGAGCAAAGTGCTGTATGCAGATTCTTTGTTTTGTTGCAAGATGTTTGCTGAGTGATTATCATCACGGTGGTGAATGGCTTGGTTGATGTTTTTTTTTTGTGTGTGTGGGGGGGGGGGGGGGGGGGGGGTGTTATAATGGTAGCCCTCGGACTCTTGGAACTCAGCTTTGCCAGGCAGAATCAATTAAGACAAAAAATTCCCTGAGCTTTGACTAGCTGTACGCCGGCTTGTTGATGTGATGTACTTGTTTCTTAAGAAGGAAAGTGTGCTTAAAGAGTGTACCGTGATACAAATCAAGGTGTCCTTTTGAGAAGAGTATTGCCCCAGGGCAGTGAACTTTGTGAGATGGTTGTTTGGAGAGAGAGTGTTTGTACATTCCTCCGTTGGCAAACATAGCTGAGGGCCATAAAGATGGGGTTTGAATTGGCTGTTTCAGATGTTTTGATGGCTCTGGGAAAATGAATGTCTAATTGCTATAGTTACCATTGCGTAGAAGACTTGTTAGTAGTGTCTTCACAATGCTGTTAAGTCTTCCAAGTTGTGTCTCACAAGACGTCCCGCAACACAAAACCATAATAAAACTTGTGGAAATGTGAAACCTACTATGACTGCGTACACATGAGGTGTATCTGCAGAACTACCACCCCTACCCTTTTTCTTCAGTTGTCCTCTATCCCCCTTACAACTATTGTCCTGCAGTGCTGCGTCTAAGCAAATCAAATTGTGTCATGAATTAGAAACAAGTCTATCAAAATGCTCATCTTCTTTGTGATTGTAGGTGCAGAGGTGGAAAGTAGGGTTGGAACACAGCAGGAAAAAAAGGCAACGATTGTCACTGATTACATTTGATCTAGGCATGTGTGTGTGTGTGTGTGTGTGTGTGTGTGTGAGTGTGAGACGCTGTATCCAAGGAACAAAAACCTGCTATGCTCTTTCCCTTTAAAATGACTGCGTGACTATTAAACGTACGCAGGGGGGCATTTGCATTTGATTACATTCCTCACACTGTGAAAGGAGGCAGTTGCTGAGATACGGTCGGGCCCTCAGAGATGGAGCCTGGCTCGACCTGACGGGGCACTGCAGATTCCACAAGCTCTTCCAAGGGGCCACAGCAGTTACTCTTTCATCTCCACATTCGATGAGCCCCTTGGCCAGCGAGGTGGGTTTCTAAAGGTTAATGAGCTTTGCTTTGTAGTCAGCAGAACCATACGCCTTTCACATACAGCCTCAGTGTATGATACAGAATATCAAGAGGGGGCCCACCTGGGTTTGACAGTTCTCCCAGACAAGGTCGGAGCACCGCATTGAGCTCAATTTCCATACAGCTGCCAGTACAATACCTGTATTTAGTTTCAATACCAATATATTGTTTTTTGTACCCTACTCTGCTGGTTTTGTCCTAACCTCCTTTTAGATAAAGGCCAGCGTTTCCAGCTATATCAGTATTTAAAGGTGTGTTCGGCTACTTTTGGTTCCAGTAAGCTAGTTCCCATTTGGTTTGTATTTTGTGCTAGCATGCAGATTAAAGCCCTATTGGACCAGAATAATTCTGAACTTAAGTTGTGATCCCATGGCTAGATTCTTCATCCGTCAAACTAGCTGTTCACTTGAAAATATTTCTCAATATCAAGCAGAACATCTGTCATGATATCGGCTGTTCCTGCTGCTACAATGATGCAGATGCTGGAATCTAGACTGCCGTCATATTGTCTAGTGTGGGTGCTTGGTCTAAAGACACCTACACAATTTTGGAGTGTTCCTGACAAAAGTTGACAGTAAAACAACACATCCACCTCCAAATTTGGACAGTTTCAGAAATTTAGGACCACATGCTCACAATGTGACCCCTGTTATGAGCTAAGTCTACAAACCAACCCCTCCTATCATGTATGGAATTACAAATTAATTAAGGCCAAACCTTGCTTATTGTTCTGCTGCATTTCCAAATTTAAATAGCAGTGCAGAGTGGAAGATTTGAATTCATAATGTCTCTGCTTATTTTCTATAGTCCTACATTCTCAATCATGGCACATTCAAACTTGATATTGTACAGCCTGACACAGATTTGCGACCAAGATTGTAGTCGACCATCTTGCACAGTGTGACGTGAAGAACCTGCAAGATTGCCAATTTCACACAGTGTGTATGGAGCCTTAAGCCAACTTAACTACAAGCCTTCCGCAAGATGACAAGCTCCATCTAATCTCTCCTGAATTGGTTAACCATTACCATTGTGCTATATGTAGTCCTTGACTTTTGGAATGCAGTTTTGTTCAGGTTGTCCCCCTGACACTCAAATGTTAAAAAAAAATAAAGTCAAACTCTGATGTTCAAATCATTATTATGCACCCTTCTTGTCTTTTAGACAACATTCATTGTCATCTTATATACTACACAGCTCAAAAGGACAGCTGTATCAAGTGTGTATTCCCTCATACCCTAATAAAAAGTTAAGGTTGTATATTCTTTCAACTAAGTGTTAGTCATTCCAAGTTTTGTATATGACTGTAGGCAGGTAATGTTTTTTTTTTAGACTGAGGTGAACGTGTTGATTTGCTGAGCTGTACTGTGAATATCAATGTGGGCTGCAGCAAAGACGACGACTTTCGCCCCTAGGTCTGCGCTACACCCACATTCACCTAGGAGTGAACCATCTGTGTGTCCCTGATGGCATGTTGGCACTTTGGCTGTCTGGGTCGGGGACAGGGACATGAACAGCAGGCGCCGCATTGCTTCAGTCTTTGCCTGTTTCTCCTTGCTGTCCCGCAGTTTGCTGCAGTTTCCTCGGTGCCCAGGCTATTTGTGCCATGGTAACTGCCAGCCTGCCAGGTCAGACACATATTCCACCTTTCGTCTCTCTCTCTGCCAGCATGATGACTCAGCAGCTCCTGCAGGTCTTCGAGTCCCCTCCCTCCTCAACCTCGGAGATATACCATGTTCATCAGACAAAGTAGTGTTTTGTCATTCTCTCCTTGGTATTGACCTAAATGCATTTTCGGTTGTTGTTGAAAGCTATAACAACATTCAGTTTTAAAATGTGGTTTAAATGGCACTTGAAGATGTAGTCTTTTACGTGGGAATGTGTACCAACTCCTTGCATGGATTGAAAGTATCATTAGTGCCTACATGCTTCTCTTTTTGGGTTCAGTTGTACCAATCACAGCATTTGAGTGGCATGTTTAATCCTCTCCATCTAATCATATTAAGCCCTGCTCAAAGTCTTTAGAGAAGTGCTTATCAAGATAGCCCTCTGGAGTGGGATGACTGGAAAGAGTCTGGGAAGGAAATGTGGCGTCATAAAGCAAGAGCCTTGATATGTAGAATCCCTTTCAAGTCCCTCCAGCAGCACTCAGCAGGAGTCAGCCCTAACATACTTTTCACTGGGCAAGTCTATCAACTATTTTCCCCCAGGTTGTACACACTTTGGCTACCTTGTGTTGAGCTCAATGTGGTTTTTGTATTACCTCACGCCTTTAAGAGGCATTGATATCATCATACCAAATACCTATGGTGGGAAAAGCATTCAGATTTAATGCTAAGGTAAAGGCAAAATGGTCAATTGAGAGTCCTGCATTCAGAATTTTTCTGAAGTATAATTACCTAAAAATATCTAAAAGGTAAAAGTACAGATTATGCAATGACCCCTTACGTACATTAGTATTACTAATGCCTTAATGTGTAGGTAGCCTGTGAATGTCACAGCTTAGTTGAGTTGGAGCTGTTTCTACCTACTTTCTATTCATTTGGTTAGTTATATCCTTAACAGTGCACTGCATTGAAAAGATGATCACATGCTTTGCTTGTAAAACATCTGATCAATCTGCAAAGCAACCAATAAGTTCAAAATGGAAGGCACAACATTTTCTCCTAAAATGTAATGGAATAAAACTACACTTGAACTAGCATAAAGTGGAAATACGTAAAGTACTTCAACATTGTGTTTTCATACCTAAGTACGGTACTTGATTTACTTTCTACCACTGCAAAACATGAGCTCAAGACACCCGACCAGTATAAACTGCCTAACCTTTCACACAAAGGAAGTAAATGAGAAGGAATCGACATAATGCAATGTAAAACCAAAGACTTACTCACAGTGGTGTGAAATATAATTTAACCACCCTTTGAAGCTTGCTTAAAGTATTTCCCTGCTTTAAGATTTAGTAAGACCCATTATAGTGTCGGTTCCAACAGCAGTAACCATTGTAATTATAACTTTGGATATATTTTCCCATGTGGTATTTATGCTAGTTTCCTATTACAAAACCTCATCAGAGGATATAGGAAGAGGGAATCAACGGAAAGACGGGGGTTGGGACAGATAGGGGGGTGAGGGGGAAAGGATGAGAGCACACCCTTGGCAGGATGTAAGCTCTATGAACACACAGAACACTGCCAGAGAATTCAATACGCAGGGATAGAGTGCTTCAAACACACACACACATACTCACCCACAGCGCCATAAAGTTGTCTGCTCAGATCGCAATCGGTATTGCAGATGCTTGCCCTGGCTCTCTCCTTTCCACGACTCCCTTCTGAGGTTTCCAATATCAGGACTAGTTCTTGGTGTGTATACATCACGCAAAGCTGTTAGCTGCCTTGATGATATGTTACCACCTAGCTATGCCTCATGTGTGGATAGAGGAGGTATGTGTGTTTACTGTGCTTTTGCAAAACAAACTTTGAGGATAGAAATGCATACAGGAATGCATGTGTGCCAAATAGATACATAAACACATGTTGGAGATCAGGCAAAAGGCCTTCAGGTTTTGCAGTACATAGACTTAAATATTTGCTGTGTACTGTACATAACAGCAAATGCATAACAAAACCACTTAGCAACTTGGTCTGCGGCGTCTGGCTCACTGCTTATCATAGCGTATTTAAGTGTCTGTGTGGGAGAGATGAATTGAGACTGAGATCGTTTTAGTGCCCCGTCGAGGGTCTTTCAGCAGTAAATGTAAACAAAAATGCAGCAAATCATTTACCTACGCTAATTGTGGCCTTTAATTAGAGTCTAGTGGTGTGCTCTGCTTAGTAAATTGAGGTGAGTTATTGATCTGTCGACAGCATGTGAGTCAGGATATGCTCTTTGTTGTCCTTGTACATGAGTGATATATGAGTCAATATTAAGATAACCAGTTAGACAAAATCACTTCTTTTTTTTTTGTTTACTCGTGTGTTTGTGTGTGTGTTCCAGACTGTTGTCTTTTACTTCTCCGCTCATCTCTTTATCCTGTTTCCCCCGTCCCCCTGGCTTCACCGTTGCACCAGCATGGTGCCCTTCTTCCCACTGTCCCTCTGGGCGCTGACACCAGACACCTCCTTGTCCCACTTCTCCCTCTCTTTAGCCTACCTCACTGTTGCAGCCCACATGTCACTTGGCCCCGTTCTCTGTCTTTCTCTGACCCACTGTCCCTCAGATGCCCCCTGGCCCACCTCTTTTGCCTCTTCATGCCCTCCTGCCTGTTCCCTGCCCCCAATGCTGCTCCACGCTCCCCCGGTCCAAAGGGAGCAGAAAGAGTCTCTGATTATCTCTGTGTGGCAGCCTCTGTTTTGTGCTCTGATTAAAGGAGCAGCATGTGGTCTGTGTGTGAGCGTCCCGTACAGACGCCGCCGTTGGACTAATGCTAACATTACGTGCTTAATCATTTATGTCTGGGAGACGGGCACAAAGGCTTAGAGGGGATAGAGGTAAGGGGGGCACCGGGGTGTTTATCAGTGGCACAGATGCACTCAGGCGCAGACACACATGCTTCCCAGATAACGGCCCTGGTGCTTAGTGTGGCATAAACGGGGCACGCTGCAGGCTATGATGTCTCCACAAAATTCACATATCATCTTTATAAAATGGGTAGCTGGGGGGGTTCCCCTTGTGTTAATAGTTATAGTTGAACTGGTGGTCTAATAAAAATCTGTCACTGGATAAGACAAACAAACTGCATGGCGTATGACGCTCCTACAGACGCATTAAATATTGAAGGATTAGACTGTCTCCAGGTCTCTAAATGATAGTATTTGGGAACCCACTCTCATTCTCCCCACTGTGCTCCTCTCCTCTTTCTCCTCCTCATTTCTCGTCTGTCTGCTCCTCTCCCCTCACTGCCAGGCAGCCTGTCCCTCCAACACGCACACACACACACACATCCACCCTCACGCACGCACACACGCACAGAAGCAGCCAATAGGAAAGCACCAGTCTCCCCATTGCTTGCCACTCAATGCCTTGTTGCCAGGACAACAGGAAGGCATGAGACCCACTTTACTTGAGCATTTTAAACTTGGTGTTGACTATTTGTCTAAAAACAAGAAAAGGTCTTCCTCTCTAATACTCTTAGGTTGACAGCAAATCCTGTTATCTGCCTTTCTCTAATGGTCTTATGTCCGTCTCGCTGAATAGTGTCCAGAAAGATGTTTTATAAAAAATCCCAAATGTATTCTCCTTCTTCCGTATAAAAATCAGCATTCTTTGCTTTTAATACAATTTCAGCCCCTTTTTGGCCAGCAAAATACACATATGCTTTGGAGTGTAGCTATCATTTATATGTTTTTCTTATTTTTTTCTCTCTAGGTCTACAATGACGGTTGAGGACATGTTTCTTTTGGCTTTGATCGTCCTGGTCCTTCCCTGTTCTAGCTTGGAAGGTAAGTGTCTTGTCACAAAACACAGCTTGTCCCATGTACATGCAATAGCTGGAAGGGTGTGTACCAGATGCCTGTTCTGTTTTGCTCTGGTTTAAACATAAACACAATCTTTCAGCCTCTCTGCCTTTATCTGTCCCCCTCAAGTCTCTTACATGCATAGACCAAAAATTCACAATTTTTTTTTCCTTTCACTGCCCCTCCCCAGTCTGTCTCCCTCTCATCTGCTGTCTCGCGGTGTTATTTTAAACTACTGCAGTGGCAGAGGAATGCAGTGGAAAGAGGAGCTTTTTTTGTGTGGCAATCCAGACTTGTCCCAGTACTTACAATAGATATACATGCATCAGAGGGATAAGCGCTGATCATCAGTTGTCACAAAACATTTGGGAGCATATTAGAGATTTAAGTCCTCCTTTGCAGCAGCTCTCCTTCTATTCCAGTGATGAATTCTGACCTGTTCCATTATTGTTTTTTGTCTTCTATTTTTGTAGGTGATATCAGTGCGAGAAACTCTGAATGTTTATGTGACGGAGCTTCGTGCAGCAATGGGGACCGGTGTTTTGGCCAGCAGTGCTTCACCTCCCTCTCCATACTGAACGGGACATCGGTCTTTCAAAAGGGCTGCATTGTAGGTGAAGAGGAAGGGTCCTCACAATGCAGAAGCCCGCCAACTCCTGAGCTGGTTGTAGAGTGCTGCTACGGGGATTTGTGTAACATGAACGTCTCCTTGCAGTCACCTGTGAAAGGTGAGGTGTTTGCATCGTAACACTGTGGGGAAAATATCTTGCCTTAACGGCTGTAAAACTCTCAATATCACTGCCATTGAAACAAGTCCCTTACCTGAAGTCTGTCATTGTCTTTTTAAAATCTTAATTTATTTTATGTCAAAACTCATACATTTAAACTAACTTGATTGGTCTGTTAGACAGCCAACATAGATAGATTATGTTTCTGATCTGAGTGAATGCCATTTAATTTAATGGGCTACTAATGGTATTGCTCTAATGGGTTTCCCCATATCTCTCTTTCCTCTTATCAGATATAGAAATGTCTGCTGGCAGACCAGTCCTCAGAGACCAGGAGTGTGTTTGCGAGGGTGGCGTGTGTGAGCGTGACCATCGCTGTGGAGGCCAGCAGTGTTTTTCCTCTCTGAAGATGATTGATGGGGTGGCAGTCCAACAGAAGGGCTGCCTGAGGGACGACAAGGAGGGCAGAGCCACCTGTGCCATGCCACCCTCATCGGCCCATGTTGTCAAGTGCTGCCAGGGCCATCTGTGTAACATGAACGTCAGTGTGCAAGCTCCAGGGAAAGGTGACTTTGTACACATTGTACACATTTTTCTTGGCTGCCATTCAACATGGACCTTATGTCACTCACAACAACTTAAATTGTTTTTACGACAAAACTTGAATTTTGATTATTTTTTTTTAACACCACTAAAGTAATTCAGGAATAGCTTTTAACGATTTCTTTTTGAATATTTAATTATTTACAAGACATGTCTTCTTTTCCAGGATCTTTTGCAGAAGAGGAAGTAAAGCCTCTGATCAAAGAGGAGCATCAATGTGTGTGTGAGGGCAGCTCATGTGTAACAGGAAGTCGCTGCATGGGCCACCAGTGTTTTTCATCTCTGATAGTCAGCGCCGGCTCCCAGGTGTACCAGAAAGGCTGCTTCAAGGTCTATGAGCAGAGCACATTGACGTGCAAGACCCCACCTTCCAGAGACCAGGTTGTGGAGTGCTGCCATGGCCACCTGTGTAACATGAACAGCACTGTGAAGCTAGTCAAAGGTACAATACTACACTACCCAGAATGCCGTGTTTTGTACCTTTCTGTTAATGATGCTCCATCTGTTGATTTCAGCCTTAAACTGAATTCTAACCAAATTGCTAAAACTGTTCCAGACAAAGCACTGTCTCGCTTTCATCTATTCAGAATAGGAACTAGAGCCCGACCAATAAAGGATTTTTAAGGCAGATACCAATACAAATATTCGGTTATTTAAAAATCTGATATTCCGATAAATTGGCCGATATATTTATAAAAAGACATTAATAACACATTAATAAAACACTGAAATAATAAAATAATTGTTTTATTGTCACAACAGAACAGAGGAACATCAAAATATATTAAAGTACTGATGTATAAAATGTATAAAAATACAAACTTAAGATATGAAACTTAAAGTCCTTTGAACAAAAACACTAACAAAAACAAATAGTCAGTGTTGCCAACAGGGACATTGTATGGAGCCCTCTGGTGGACAAACTATGCATCGCCAACACTCATAACATGGTTGACTGTTATCAGAATAATTTTTTTGTCATTATAAATGATTTCTAATATATATGTATGTTTGATATGATGTTTAATTTTTTAAATCCGACATTATAAATGCCGATACCAATAGATTGGGAAATGCCTGGTATTGGCCGATAATATTGGCCCGCCGATATATCGGTCGGGCTCTAATAGGAATCATGTGGGTTAGCTATTAATGTTTTAGACAAAATAAAATTCTCCACTGAGACGTCTACGTCATCGGCTAGGAAACTATGCTCCAGGGCTGTTCCGGATGGCGTCGGTTGGCCCGAGTTACACCTCTGTGTGGTCACACTCTTGGCACCCTATGAAACAGAAATGGTGGAAACAGTGGGCAACCAAAGGTCTTGAATATTATTTAGTCACAGTCCACTCCCCCTTTGTCCTCTCTGGGGCTGTCAGAGCTGGCTGACAAAAGCCCAGAGGGTGAAGCCATCTGGGAATTAAGGAGAGGCAGGCGTCTATACAAATAGATGTTGTTGCCCTTTGTGTTTCTTTCACCTTTTACTGTACTTTTCTCTCTATAGTATTTTTTAAATTATATTTTATAATTAACTATGTATACCTAAATACCTAGCTATATCCTTTGGTTATGCATTTGAGGATTAGATCAGAGATAAATACAATTCTACAAATTGGAAATATTTATGTTAACCTCAGAATCAGTTTTAATGGCAGAGTAAACGTGAACACATACAAGGAATGACTCCAGCTGCTTTTTACACAGAAATAGACATACGCTAAAACCACGAACAAGGTAAACAAACATTTTACTACTATGTACAGATATAAGTTTGTATTAAAAAGTGAAGTTGAATCTATGTACTTATACACATACGTAAACACACAAACATACACTGACTGACTTGGGTGCAGTTTACCCAATCATAACAATTGATATTATGTCCATGTTGCCACAAACACAAGTCTAGTTAAATGCATCCCTGCCCATGTGTTTGGCTCAAGTCTAGTGAGTTCCTACAATATGTGAGTTCCTACAATGTGTTGCTAACTACGTTTATTTGAGAGAAATGGTTCATTACTTAAGTTGAGAAAAGGGGGTCATTGCCTGTGCTGCAGGCAGAGCTGTGCAGTCTTTCCCTTGTCTGATTTTTTTTTTTTGGAAAGTGTGAAGGGTGGTCAATTCCTCAGGCTGGCCTTTGCTGACTTTGTGTGTGTGTGTGTGTGTGTGTGTGTGTGTGTGTGTGTGTGTGTGTGTGTGTGTGTGTGTGTGTGTGTGTGTGTGTGTGTGTGTGTGTGTGTGTGTGTGTGTGTGTGTGTGTGTGTGTGTGTGTGTGTGTGTGTGTGTGTGTGTGTGTGTGTGTGTGTGTGTGTGTGTATGTGTGTGTGTGTGTGTACGTGCGCACCCACCCTTAACTGATTATGTCAGATAGTCTGCAGAGTGCTTCAAACCTATGATTTCTGTCTGCATGTGTGGTCCAGTCAGAGAAAAAGCCAAAGCAAAGAAGAGTTTCCCCTCACCAACATAGTTATAATCATCTCTTGTTATATTGCTGTTAAGTTCCATTGGACGCTCCCATCTGTTGTTTACTTAAGTCAAAAGCCAAAGTCTTTCAAGCTTTATATTGTGTTCTAAAGGTTGTCCAAAAGGATGACCTTATAGTCTGAAGAAATCTCACATTGTCAATGTTTCTTTCCTCTCACAGCTGATGAGCTATCCAGCTACAGTGTAACCACACTAGCTATCGTCATCATGGCGCCAATCATCATCCTCATCATCCTCACTGCTATTGCTATCCTGGTCTTCAGACGCATCCACAACAACCAAATGGAGAGACTAACATCGCGGGATGCTGAATATGGAACTATCGATGGCCTTATAGCATCCAATGTGGGGGAGAGCACGCTGGCGGTGAGTAGGTGGATACCAGTTAGGAGGCCATTAAAATGACTGGTACATAGCGGATCAAGACATATTTAAATTGACCAATATATGAATATTAATTTTAATTCCAGTCCTTCATTTTAACCCACTTCTTCTGTCTACGCTAGCTGCCATGTACTATATGTGTTATAAAGTGTCTTGTAGTGAGGCACAGAACGTCTGCTGTGTGAAAAAGTTTGAATTAGTAAATAAAACTGTGTAAAGACCATTTTTTGAGTAACAGATTTAGTTTGAAGCAGCCAGTATCGTTAAGCGCTTAAGAAGGAAACTATAGGAAGAATCAATACCTAAACTACTTGGCAGGTTGTACTGTCTTGATGTATTTGAAATGTGCACTGTGAGCCCAGCTGTATTATGTGAGAAAATGCATATTAGCTCAGGGCCCGGTAAAGGTTATATAATATTGACCTAAACATGGCACAAACTCTGAACTGAAGATAACTTCAGTTCAAAGAAAGCATATATTGTTCCTTCAATATAAGTCCAGTCTAATAAAAACAAAAAAAATTGAATAACTGAATAAAACCAGGCCGCTTGACCGTGTTGTAAATGTTACTTCATTTATCTGAAAGGTTTCTTCAGTTCTATTGGTTTTATTTTGGGTTTGCATCACACAACATGGATGAATCCATTAGCACTCACTTTATGGTAGGAGCACATTAAAGACCTAAATCATTAAATACAGTGCCCAAAAAACGCAAAAAACTCACGTTTGGTTTATTAAATATTATAAAATCATAGATAAATACACTGTATGAACTTACAGGTAAAGTTTAAGCCTTAGTATATTACAGTGCTTAGTTGTTGTTGTTAGGGCAACATGTGCAAGGTCTCTCTCCAACAATGATTAAATGATGATTAAATTCAGCAGTGGAGGCTAACACTTCTGAACTTTGTGTACTTTCCACGTCATAATCTCAGTATTTGGTAATTTGTTTGTAAAAACATTTTAAACAATCCATAGTGTGTGTGTGTGTGTGTGTGTGTGAATCTCCTCAGTTTCTTTTGCAGTCTGTTAGAGGAATATCTTTTGCAATTTATTTTCTCTCCACTCAACTGTGGATTGTAAGTTTTCTGCAGAGTGGTTTATGTTTTGAGGCCCAGTAAACTGATCCAGAGTTTAGGTGGAGTCCTGTGGTTAGCGTTTAGTCAGAAAGACAACCCAGCACATTCACTGACTCATACACTGTGGATTTGAGTTCAGCAGAAATTGCTCACAGTCTGCCCCCCCCCCCCCCCCCCCCCCCCCAAAACAAAAAACAAAAACAAAGACCACGACTGTTACCATCCATTTTGGGATTCTATAAACTCACAAATAGGGTTGGGCACCGGTTCCGACGTAACAAGACAGATTAAGAGCGAACATTTTGGTGCTTGACTTTTTTTTCGGA
Organism: Etheostoma cragini; assembly: GCF_013103735.1. NCBI lineage: Eukaryota > Metazoa > Chordata > Actinopteri > Perciformes > Percidae > Etheostoma > Etheostoma cragini. The sequence continues at coordinate 16,142,769 of NC_048417.1, forward strand.
AGCATAACTGTATTGGACGCTACGTTACCGTTAGCTGGTAGGTGGATTAAACACAATGATTAAAATACTGACATCTTACGTTAAGCGGTGTAAATTGTGACTGTAATTCCCTGTAGAGGATTCAAATACCGAGACGTAACAGTCTGCAGGCAGCTGCTGCTGTCGTAAAAACAACAAAGAGACTGTGCTTTCACTTGAATCTCACCAGGCTTGTGGTGCATTTTAAGTTATTTTAAAATATACTTTTCCCATCTGGTGCTTGTTTATTTTCATTTACCAGCAATTTGCTGGTGAAATAAGTCATTTTTATTGTTATTACATTATTAATCAATCATGTATTTTTTGACCATATAGCCTTAGCGTTATATTTATATATAAGTATAAGTACATACAATACAATACATCTGTGGCTGTCTTTGAACTTTTTTTCCATAAGTGTTTAACTACAGGTTTAACTGTTCAAAGCCCATATTATCCCATTTGTCTTTAATTATGAAAGTTGTAAATAACATGTGTGTGTAAAGCAAATCCGACTGAAACATATGTGCTTGTCCCTCTGCAGCCTGCTTTCCAGGAGTCGTATCTGATTATGATATTGCATTGTTCTGATTGCATTGTGCATCTTAACGGCCTGGCCCAAAGATAACCCTCCTAAAAACAATCCTCCTGGACCAAAGAGAGGGATTTAACCTCTCTGCAGAGCGACTCCTCATTCATTTTATGGCCTCTGTCTTGCATTACTGTGTTGTGATTTCAAATTGTCTCTTAAGCAGCTGTTGCATTATGCATCTGTTTATCTGAGGCATCACTCTTTTCTGTTGTTTTCAGTCCTCATCCTCCATCCCCAGTTTAGTCGTTTGTTTTGTTTTGCTCAGCAGCTGCCGGCTCTGTTGCTGCACACTGCCCTCCTCTGTCAGCACCAGGATGCTGCATGTCTATGCTGAGATAAAAGGCTGAGCAGGACTGCACATGTTTTGGAGTCTGGCCGTTGGTTAGAGAAAATCTCCAGTGCCCGTACCAGTTACCATGGAGGGGGTGGAACTTCTGTTGTTTACTCAGCAGGGGGCACTCTGCTCCTCCAAGACAGACACACCCACTGCCACAAACACACAAAATTCTTTTACATGCACTGCTTGCCACCCTCCATTCCACGAGGGTGCCACATGTATTAGTCTCCATCTGAGTCGCAGATGCTACGTATTTCATAATTTCTTAGGCTTGAACCAGTGGATTCTTTTGGAAAGGTTTTCATTCAGTTAGGTTATTTACAAATATAAACAAACAGATGTAACTTTACTCTTTGTTTTTCTCTTCGTCAGGATCTTCTGGATCATTCCTGCACGTCAGGAAGTGGCTCGGGACTCCCTTTCCTTGTTCAGAGAACTGTTGCACGACAAATTACACTCAATGAGTGTGTGGGTAAGTGCTTCATAATAATATTATCCCTGTCTTAGAAAAACTCTGCCTCCCCATTCATTTCAATGAGGCACTCCCATTACACTGGCAAAAAAATGATAGAAAGTTCTTCTGGAACTAACCCTGGCTCAACTAAAGTCTTAGTGCAGCCGTACATCATTTGACAACGCACTGCGATTGGACAAATACGGTATGTGTAAGGCATATATACCAGATACAATATTTTATGACATTGTTTACCTCACGTGTATTGACAAAGGAGCTAATGATGTGATGCTGGAATAACTTACCAGAGTTGTAAATTCTCCCTTGAAGGAGTGTAAATCGCGGTGTACCATGTTGCTGTCCGATAACCCGTGAAACTGGACTTCCTTGTTCATACCTTCACTGATACTAGTACACTCTCTTTCCTGCCTTCATTTGTAAGGGCGCTAGATCTTCAAGGACCGATACAACTACTTTATCCACAAGAAATAAAGCTGCTTGAAATAAATGTTTGGGTTGCAAAACAGGCCGACGCTGGGAGGATATTCTGAAAATTGGGCAAGAATGAATGTTCAGCAATCCGATCCCTAGGGGCCAACCCATTTCAGTTTTAAGGTTGTAGTATTCTAAGGGAACTAGGGTGTTGACATAGTATTACAATAGCATTACAATATTTTCCATAGCAATACTGTATCAATACACCGACGCCAGGTATCAAGCTTTTATTATTGCACATGAGAATTAATCTTTTTGATACTAGAATAATAAAATCAGTTGCTTCTCAGTCTACTAGATGGTGCAGTTGAGTTATTTTTTTTCTGGTGAGGTCAGCTGGAGAAATGTATGTTTTTAGATAAAACACATGTTGGGTTAGGGTTTTTCTTACGGGACATCATTCTACGTTGGAAGAAAGGTAATACATTGCAATGAATTTTGCTCAATGTTAAATACCATATCATTATGTTGTGACACAAGTATCTTAATATTGTATTGAGGGCCTCTGGTGATTCTCACCCCTACTGCGAAGCTATTTTCCTATTGACAAACCTGTTGCCATAGTTATCAGTGTTAAGGTTTAAGTCACCCATGTTGAAATAAGTTCACTCATCACTCTTCTACTTTGTTTGTGTTGGTGCAATTGGTAGTTGTAGCCAAGCGCTCCAAAAAAATCAAATTAGATGTTCATTTATGGCCACTAGGGAGACAACAAAATATGCTGATAGTTTCACAGACACCACCACATTGCCTATTTGCATATAAGGTAGACCCAGCTACTAGTAGTAATTTTTTGGCCACCTGATAAATGCAATTTCAGTACTCTCCTTCCTTTTTAGCTCAATCCTGGCAAAGCTGGGTCTGTAGCTACAAAATGTTTGACTTTCTTCATCAGCCACTCACTAACTTTATCTGCTATGTGGAACTGGCCAGAAAGCATATGGTGAACATAATTACAGTTTCATTACAGAAAGATGATGAGCTCAAAGAGTAGATAATGGTAATTCTAGCGCTATATGCCACCTTTACACAAAAGAGACATTTGATGACATGATAACACCGGAATATCAAGCAATGTTTTGTAGCAAAACACATCCCTCAGGCTTATTTATTTTATGAGTCCAATTCTGTTTGCTGTTTGGTTATTTTTCCAATATTTTTGCCCACCAGGTAAGGGCCGTTACGGTGAAGTGTGGAGGGGTCAGTGGCAGGGAGAGAGTGTCGCCGTCAAAATCTTCTCCTCCCGAGATGAGAAGTCCTGGTTTAGAGAGACTGAGATCTACAACACGGTGTTGCTGAGGCATGAGAACATCCTGGGTACGTACCATACTTCATGAATAGAGGCTCAATGAGCTGTGAGAATACTGTACCATAACATGTGTTGTGATATAACTAATTACTAATTAAACCCAGCATGAACATAATTTGATTGATAATGTCAAGAAAATATATGAGAAAAAATCAGAAGGCTCTAGTGCTTAATGAAATGTATTTATATATAATTTATAGTTCTCTCTTTTTTAAGAGATACTTGTTCAGACCATTCTTCCTCACCTTTACTGGCTATTTGTTGTACTGTAGTGCCCAAACATATCCCATTGGCTACATACTATGGTGCATGTGTTGATCAAAGCTTTTTTTATTAATCACATTGAAATATTTCTCTCAATTTAGGCTTCATAGCCTCAGACATGACCTCAAGGAACTCCAGTACTCAGTTGTGGCTGATCACTCACTTCCATGAGATGGGCTCCTTGTACGACTACCTTCAACTCAGCACTCTCGATGCATCCAGCTGCCTCCGCATGGCGCTCTCCATCGCAAGTGGCCTGGCACACCTCCATGTTGAGATCTTCGGCACTCAGGGCAAACCGGCAATCGCCCACCGAGACCTCAAGAGCAAAAATATATTGGTTAAAAAGAATGGACAGTGCTGCATTGCTGACCTTGGTGAGAATATTGACAGATCTATATCATAAATGCACTGTTTATAAACATGTATATTTCCCCACTCCTTTTCATCGAATAGTTATAAAAGTTTGCTAGAAATCCCAAAGTAAGTATGTCAGGCACATTTTGGGGAAAATGTGGATTGAATAATGCACAAAACCACTATGATATTTACTTGGGATTGAATGGTAAAGCTATAAAAAACACAAAATCTTCGGTTTGAATATTTCTTTCTGTGTACACATAATATGGCTTCAATAAAAAGCTGATAAGTTGACTTTAACCAACTTAAAGCTACTGAAGGGTTTGATTAAAAGTTAGGGTTCATGGGTATTGCTTAAGAGATGCATCTGCAGTACTATCACTCCGCTCCCATCTATCCGCTTAGCCATATTTGTTGTTTGTCTGTTTAGGAAGAATAACAAATGCCTAAATGGACTGCCGGTTGCTTGATCAAAAACACATTTAGAGGGACTCAGACCACTTTATCTAATACACCAATGTTCCATTTGCAGATGCTTGAGTAAAAAGTACAAGCTATAACCTGGCAACTGGCTTGACATGTTTACAGGCTTGATGTACTAAATTCTGCTCCAGGTGACGCATTTCACTCTTCCGACAAACATGGCTGGAGTTATTGGTCTCCCAACCGAGTTTTTCTAATTGCGAAGTACTTTCTGTGGGAACAGGACTGTTTAGGACAAACCAGTAGTGTTTCAGCATGTTTCATTCGATGAAGTGAGTCTAGTGTTTTGTCTTCACTATATTTGTCCGAGATGGCAAGCCTGAAACTCAAAAACTCAGATGTGTTTTTCTTATTGTTACTTCTCTGGATGTTTGAGCTGCACTGTGCAGGATGATGAACACTACTGGTTAAAACTTTGGAGTTATTTAGAACTTAACAATGCACTCCATCATAGACAGATATGTTGTTGTTTTTTAACCAGGGTGGCAGTTTTCAGATTATATTATATGCTTACATATTTGCAACAACATTTACAGAATGTGCCTTTGGAACATTGGATGAATGGTTACTGATAATGGGCAACGTAGATATTGCATTAAAGATCAGCCACCCGCTCAGATCAGCTGGTATTCTGTCTCTAATTGAGTGGAACGGAAATTTGTAAGCGGCCCCAAACTACTACTACTTTTGACAGTATGTTCAGACATCAGAAAGCCATTTTTACGTTCAAAAAATTCTCTGTGAACACCTCTAATCTGGGTTTAAGACAAGTATCTACGAGCATGATTTTGTGAGGGTTTTCATACGTCTCAAAAGGGTCATTTTAAAGTGTTTTGTGTTTTCATGCTAGGTCTGGCGGTCATGCATTTTCAAGACACCAACGAGTTAGATGTGGGGAACAACCCTAAAGTGGGCACAAAGCGCTACATGGCCCCTGAAGTGCTCGATGACTCCATCCAGATGGACTGTTTTGAGTCCTACAAGAGAGTGGACATCTGGGCCCTGGGTCTCGTCCTATGGGAGATCGCCAGGAGGACAGTCAGCAATGGTCAGTTCATAGTTTACACAACATGGTCCTGTTGGCTTCAGTGTAGTCCTGTGTTAATAATTAATTATTAATTATTTTTCTCAATTCCAACAAATTTGCATTACTTACAAGGAGCCTATTGTCAGTTAGTTTTTATGCCTTATAGAAGGAACTGGGCTTTCAGCAACACTTTATTTGTATATATTGATTTACTCCCTATGCAGTAAGCACGTATGTATATTTTGTCCCGAGGCTGCACTTGAGAGAAAGTTAAGGATAACATACATTTCTTCTTTATGTCATTTGTCGTTAGAACTTTTTTTATACTTTGTTTTAAATGATCCTGAAAGTGAATTGTTGCATGCTCTGCTCTACGTGTAGGCATTGTAGAAGACTACAAGCCACCTTTTCACGACGTGGTCCCAAGTGATCCCAGTTTTGAGGATATGAAGAAGGTTGTGTGTGTGGATCAGCAAAGGCCCAACATCCCAAACAGATGGTTTTCAGACACTGTAAGTGATATTTAAACTGTCATGAAGTATTTTCAAGTAATTTAAGTCTGCATGCTTTTGATTTCCAGAAATAAAAGCATTTCAATAATATTCTTGATATGGGGACATAGCGATTGATTTAATTCTCCTATTTCATTTTCAGACTTTAACCTCCATGGCTAAACTTATGAAGGAGTGCTGGTACCAGAATCCCTCAGCCAGATTAACAGCCTTACGCATCAAAAAGACTCTCACAAAGATCGACAACTCTCTGGACAAAATAAAAACAGACATTTGAGTCTGCCCCCAGAAGGAGAGGCAGATGTACTTAAAGATATTTGAAGAAATCCAGAGGGGGGTGGGGGGGCCCATCTTAGAAAAATATCACAAGACAAGAGACTTGGTGGGTTCAGTGCCCTTATAGTGGCACAAACCTATATTTATTTTAACACTTGGCCGGACACATTTTGGCATCCAAAGATGGCTTACCGAGCATTTCGGAGACTGCCAATGGTCTTGAAAAAAGGAAAATATCTATTCAATTTATGACATAGGAGCTGGACTGTTAGCAATGTTTTTCAAAAGAAGAAACTGTTACCTGGGCATTTGAGTAGCCTTGCCTTAGTTAGATCCGCAGATTTTGTTTGACACATTTTTTTTAGTTTGAAATGTCTGAACGTATTACCAATTTCATCTTATCTCTTTAATTGTACCAAATTGTTCATTTGCATTAAGGGGGATTCATTAGGAAAAGAAATCATCTTGCCAAATGAATTTCCCAATTTAATCTGTATTACTCTCTTAAACAGTGATCACAGTGAGTAGTGTGATGTTTTACTTTGTGTGTCACGCACCTCTGTTAACAATGCTGTCAGAACAAGTTTCTTGGGATCTCACCAATCCCCTAACGTGTAGTTTTACAGCTGCATTTATGGCACTGTTCTTCTGTTGATATTGTCCAACTATTGGTACTCTGTCGCAAACCTTTTATATATCACCATGGATTTTACATTGAATTACCTGTACCTGTTTTATGTTTTGTTTCTTCAATTTTACAGAGACTAATGCTAAAAGAACAAATAAAATATCTGCTAGATACTGAACTCTATTCCTCCAGAGGCCTGTAAGTAAGCCTGTAATGCCTGTATACTGTTGCGTGTATTGTCAAGTAAATGAAGTCAAACTTCAGCCTTTTTTATTTCTTTAACATTTTATATCAATTAGGGATTTATTGTAATTAAATAGAAAAAAAAAGAATTTTATTTGTTTCATTTGTCTTAGTCGATACTCCATTTCGGGAATTGCTCTATTTGTGTCAGAAACTCCGCGGATTTCTTTTCAGCCAGATGTCTGTTACCTTCCATTTTGTTTATGATGGAATTTTAAACTAAAACAACTTTTGAATGTACAAGTTTCACCTAAACAAGTTCCTTACCGAGGCTATTTTGCAGATGCGCCATGGCTTTTCCTGGTGTTTGGCACCGTAGAAATGTGTATATATCAGAATCAGAAATACTTTATTGATCCCCGAAGGGAAACTCTGTGTTGCAGTTGCACAAATATTATAAATAGAGTAGAAATACAAGAAATAAAGAAATATAAGGAATTGGATATGTACTTACATAAAGGAATGTTATTATACATTATTTACATAATGAACATAATTAAGGATTTGGAATGGTGAAAAGTTAAATAATAATAATAATAATAATAATAATAATAATAATAATAATAATTGTAGTATTTGAAATTGCACACATGTCAGGCCAGTGTTATTGCACACAACAGATAATACAGATAATATTGTCCAGTTTCAACCTCTCTAATGATCTAGTGTGTGTGTGTCAGACACTTAGAGGGAGGAGTTAAAAAGTTTGATGGCCACAGGCAGGAATGACTTCCTGTGGCGCTCTGTGGTGCATTTTGGGAGAATGAGTCTGTCACTGAAAGTGCTCCTGTGATCGAGCAACAAGCCACATATGATTATGTTTAGCACCGTCCATGTTTGTTATTGTTAAAGAAATGCCACAGCACGTTTTTTTCCCAACTCAGAATGCTGTTTGGACCAGCCAGACCCTCCTCCGCAGCGCCGTGGAGGAAGGTCTTGTAGATGTATTTATTGTTAGCCATGCTAGTAGGCTCCATGGATGGCATTGTCGGGGACTCTGTTGGTTCACCACTTTGGTCCATACTGACCTATCGAACAACTATTGGATGAATTAGGATGAACACATGAATCCTACTGACTTGGGTGATCCCTTGACTTTTTTTTTCCTCTAGCGTCCCAATTAGGTTTACGGTTGTGGTTTTAAGTGAAATGTTTTAACGACTGTTGTCATGAAATGTGGTCCAGTACATTCAAGTCCCTCTCAGGGGAAACATGAGACAAACATGACTTTTCGTTAAGTGCCATCATCAGGTCAAACTTTTAATTTGTCCACTGCTTTGTTTTATATGTCTCCAGGCCAGCTAGTGGCATCCTTCAATCTTGAAATGGTGTTGATTGATTTGATCTCAATATAAAGTGATAATTAGCAAAGGTTAGTATAGCAGAGGTGTAGCATGGCTGTTGAGTCTTATTTTACTCTGCGCTACTAAGAACATTTTAAATTTCTCTGCTCATTTTAATTTGTTTCTTCCTGTTTAGACCGTAGGATAAAAGTTGTGCTAATAGTGAATCTGTTAATTATTTATGATTGTTAATTTGATTGGCCTTGTAGTTTTTATTTGAGTACCATCTACAAATTACAAATCAAACGCTGTCTCTCCCTCCTCTAACCATTCTCTTGTGATTTATCAGTCCGATAGTAAAATTTGCCCATAGTATATTGTAGAGGCCAAGTAATTTACCTCCTGTTTGAATAACCTGGACAATTGCAGTCGTCAGCCCTGCAGCTAAAACACAACTTCCATATTCCAGTTATTGCATCTATTTTTGTCAGTTCAGGTAGAAATGTTAGTTTACCCTGAATTATTTCATTAATATACAATTATTTCTACACAGTGAACTTTTTCCTGTCTGCAACAAGCTAGACATCTGCCCTGATGATGCAACAAACTAATCCATATTCATTTGGAAAAGGTCAAAAGCCCCAGGTGTTAAGTGAAACTGTGTGCACAGCAGAAACTTGACAGGTGTAAAACAGAATCTGGGCCCCTGATGGTTCTCAGCCTGATTGATATACCAGAGGAGTTATGGGCCATGTGAATGAAACACTAACACTGGATATCTGACATTGCTGAGATGCCCAGCCTGCATGTGTCAAATGTTGTCAAACTTTCTGCGTAGACTGTCTTCACATTCAGTGTCATTTAAACTGTCTTGCACCCGCAGAGCACAGAAGTTTGAATCCGCCAGTTAAAATTGCATCGTATTCCCCCCAAGATTCTGCACATTTTAAACTATCGCTAGTGGTGAAAAAAAGGCAGATAATACAGTATTAGTGGTGTGGATTCAGTATTTATACATTATATAACTGTCTCACTATGTACACAACAGGTAGACTGCATAGACTTTGCTCTGAATACATAGATAACAGTACTTTCGGTGCTTGTGGCTTTGCCCATGCATGCACTCTCCTTGGTGACATTGGCACATGTTGTTGCTATGGAGCCTAGGCAGCAGGAACACAACTTGATCACATATGGCCTGCAGCAGTAAATGAGGTATTACATGCAGGTGAGTTGAGCTGTAACAATTGCCCTGAGCTTAATGTACAGTAAACTACCTGACAGTCTGCTTGTTTGGATGTAGATGTTGGCAGTGGACTGTATCTGTCTCGGCTGGTGTCTATAGTTTGCTGACCTGAGTTCTGGTCACATCCAGGGAGAGGAAGATATTAACCCTAACCTAGGGTGACCAAACTTCCTCTTTTGCCCGCACATGTCCACTTTTTACGTACTGTCCGGGGGGGGTTATAAATTCATGAAACATTTCCATTTTTCATTGTTTTTCATGGGACCATTAAGCGTGCGTTTAAATTGACTGGCGCTTTGCACACCATACTACGGTACTTTGTTGCGTGACGTAATTCCCGAAAGGTTGCTCTGCGGGCGGCTCTGCAACCCGCACGTATACAGGGAGCAGATCAGACAGCAGAGCAGATCAGAGCAGCAATTAACAAAAAATGCCGAAGCGTAAGTGCAGCTTCACAGTTGAACTGCAAAAAACCTTTCCACGTATCGTCCCGGTCGGGGGCGGAGTGCACCGTGTGCAAAGCTAGCACATATGTTTTAGTGTCTGATAAAGGTGCTGGAGATCTCAAACCTCACATGGACACTGAAAATCCTTATCATTGAAAAGGTTTTAAGAGAGATTTAGCTGAAGCTGGATTTTGAAGCAGACAAAGAATAGGTCATATTTTGAACATTATTTCATTATTTGAAAAAAGCTATTTTGTTACAGGTTGTTACATATTTTATTTTATTACGTAAGTTCTTTTTATACCATTAAGGCATAATAAAGCATGTTCCTTAACCTCTGAGAAGCCTGTCTGAATTTGTGGTTTGAGGCCGGACCATGTGTCCCTACCCTGACCCTGGGATCATCACCCAGCAGCCAATGGCCAGACCATCAGGGGCCACACACTTCTGAATTGGTCTTTAATAATTTAATTAACTGCCAGTTTGCCTGGGATGTTGCACCTCTCAAGTAGCTTACAGTATCAATAAAAGGTGGGTCCTGCATTATCATCTAATCTTGCGGTCCTGTTCTGCAGAGCGGCCTTGGGTGAATTTGTTAGTCATTCTATACTCGCATGGGCCCGCATTTATCAACCTAACGTAGAAACCAGCGCACATATTAGCGCAGAAATCCTCGTATGACAGGCTTTACGTGAGATTCATGAAACGTTTATATCACAACAAGCAGAGCGTAAGAATGATTGTGCACTGATAAATGCAGCGGCAGGAAACGATCATAATTTGAATATCACGCCCCAATGTATTCTCAGTTTTGAGGCCTCGCCCCTACTATTTACGACATGGACAGACGTAATCCGGCTAAGAAACAACACTTTTCAGAGGTGGAGATTGAAACCCTGACATCTCAGTTTAACTAGCAGTTAGGTGTGTGTCCTGTTTGGCAGACTAAAAACTGGTATATGCTGTAGGAAGAATGCGGAATTGATAGAGATCACTGATGCGGTCAACAATGTTGCCGTATTAAATGGGAAAATTAAATTAATAAACTCCACCTGAAGTTTATTTAATTTATACATCCTTGACATATATACTATATATATGTATTTATATATACTCCTAATAATAATATTTGTACATATATTGCAATCTCTTAGGCCTACATGTAGGTGTACCTATATTTAAATAAACACACCGTATCAGTGTTTTGTTTTTATTTTACTCGTGTTTTTTTATCTTGAGTCAGAGTCAGGCAACCGCTGTGAGGGAGAGTGCGTGTCCACCTCATTCAAACAAGTTTTATTAGAATCACTGTTTTGTAAGCTAAAAATGGAAATGGCTAAGTGTCAAACTAGCATTTCAGCTAACTGACATGAGATGAAAACATGGCTGGGGATCAACAGCCGTTTTATGACATGCCTTTGGTGTGGGAGATCTGGGTTCAGTTCCCACTGTGATACATCAACCACTGTGTCCCTGAGCGTATGAAAGCATCAGCTTAATGACAGTAATGGAATCATCTTTTCTCCAAGAACCAATCTACCCTTCAGGTTAAGCAGACATGGGAGTGGGAGTCTGGCCTGGAGAGCTCTGAGGATGACTGGAGAACTGTTTGGGGGGGTCAAGCTAAGACCACAAACTCCAGAGCCTGGCGAGAATTTTGTTGGAGGAGTATAAGATTTTTTTGTCACCCATAAATTGAAATCTAAACAGCAGGGTTCCAAGGGACAGGATATATGCTGGAGACAATGTGGACAGACAAAGGCAGATCACTTTCAAATATTCTGGTCCCGCCCCCTTATTCAACCATATTGGTAAGACCTTGCTAGAGAACTTTGGTCAATCTTTGGTTTAAAAGTAGATTTTTCTTTTATTACACTTTATTTGGGTAAAATCCCAGTTATCCCAACAACTATACCAACAACTACCTTAATGAAGTGCCCTTGGCTGCAAGCAAGAAGGCCATTACACGGAAATGGGTGCAGACATATTTGCCATCAAGGAATGACTAGATCTCCATTATTGAAAAAATACAATGCATGGAAAAACTGACCTTTACCCTGAGACTATGGGCAGAACAGTATACAAAGTACCGGGAAAGGTGCACTTCTTATTAACTAAAGAGGAGCTCAATGTCTGTGTGAACGATTACTCCATTTTGCACTGATGTATGTGCTGTGTCAACCTTGCCAAGCTCTGTTCTCTTTTATTCTCCATCTTTGAGCTTTATTTTTTTTTTCATCTTTTTCTTGCTTATTTGTTTATTTGTTAGTTTTGTTTAAAAGAACAACAATTAAATAAAAAGAAAGTAAAAAATCATCTAATAATCTTTTCTGTATAAAGATAGTCAGTGGAAATGTGATTGCTTACAGCATGCCAAATGTCAGAAAGAGGAAGACAGACAGGGGAGTCCCATTTCCTTTGCTGGAAAGGGCTTCCAATGAAATCAGGCAGGAAAACTCAGTCAAGGGAATGGCCAAATAATATGGCATTTGCCATTTGACCCTGCACCGATTCCACAAGAAGAGAAGCAAGGGATCAAAGACACTTCCTAGAGTTGAAGACTGTACTCCGAAAAGGGTTTTCTCACTTCGCAGAAGCTCCTTTTAACAGACTAACTGATGCAGGCAGCTGATTTGTACTATGGATGGAGCCCAAAGGAGGTAGGTAAAATGTATGTATTAAGTTAGAGTAAGCTATGCTAAGCACATTTGTTGTGAATGATAACTAATATTACAACTAATTAACAATAAATACAATTTAGGTCCAGAAACTTGCCTTTGAATTGGCAAAGACTTATAGTTGTTGGTACCCCGAAACCTGGGCAGAGAATGGGATGGCTGGAGCCGACTGGTTCACCCTACTCTCTGAAAAGGTATACAACTGCTGTAACAATTGGATTAAAAGCTCATCCAGAAGCCACAATGACCATTTATGATCTGTCAGGCATGGTGAAGAGTGCCCTTCCCTATGCTGCATCACCAACAAATATCCAGGCAGGGTTTGTATGAACTACAGTTTGGCCTATTAAAAGGAATATTTTCAGTGACAGTGACCTTGCACTATCCTTAGTCACAGATCGCCCACTGCCAGCAGTGACACCAGAGTTTCCATCTTCTTTTATACAGGATGGTTGTAACAGTGGAGAGACTGTATTAAAATCCATTTTGCAACCTGTACATATTTCATAAAAAAACAAAACAAAAACTTAAATAAATGTTTTCAACAATTGACAGATTGAAGTTTATAATATAACAAATTGGTTATTCCAGTGTAAATGGTTTTTGAGGTATTACTAAAAATTGCAAAAAAATGTCACAGCTGTCCCTGGTCTCCCCTAAGTACGTTTCATAAATGAGGGCCACTGTGATTAAATTGTGTTTAGTCAAATTGTCACAAACTGAGTGACAGAAAACCCAAGGCAGGTATATCACCATATGAGTACTGGTTGGTGTCTGGGTATGAAACATATGCTATCTATAGTCTGCTGTGTGCACTATAGCTTACTTGATGGGAATTTGTAGGATATAGATGTGTTTGTACATACACAGTGAGGGCACAAGAGCAATGTTCTTTGGCCCAGGGCCCACAAACAGGTTAATCATTTCCCTTGACAACCTGCATGTCAATATACTGTCCCACTATTATGTAGCCTACACATGAAGTTGGAGAAGAGTCAGTGCACTTCTCCAAAACAATCACTAATATTCATATTACACTTGGGATTGTGACAATGCCTCAGATACAGATACTCTGGGATTTCGTAGTTTGTACTTATTCAAACTCTATGGATTGTGTGACCATTGCGTGTGTAATTTGAACATGTTGGCATGGTTTTCTTCCACAGTAAGCATTTAGTTAATAACTGAGAGCTGAAGAAATGTCCACATTCAATATGCAGACATGTTTCCCTGGACCTGCATTTGTTAAATGTATGTGCAACACACTTTAGCTCAGGCTCTCATTCACATGTCTTTATCAGAGGTCTGCAGCGTTAATCCTCTTAAATTTCAGTTAACAGAGGCGGAGCAAACCTCTCACTGCGTTGTAAAGTTTCCTCCCCGCATTTGCTGAGCGAGGCATTTGTGCGGGCTGCATGGCCGGCTGACTTTACCGCAATGAATAATATTGTGCTTTTCTGTATAGTAGCTGTGTAAACGGTGCGGCGGAGACGGAGCTGATGCGGCTCTTGCCATGATTCGTCCCGGGAAGCAGAGCTTTCAAGCGGCGTTGATCTTTCTGTCCGTCGCCCAGCTGACTGCAGGTACAGAATCTGACAGATCCTCACTCTCTCTTGCAATAATCATATGAATTGATTTAGTATATTACATTAGCCTATTTAAAGCTTTTATAGGCGTTATTCAATTGCTTACTATATAGAGTGGCTAACTAGGTTAGTTTATTTACTTGACTTTTGAAATCGCCCGTATTATATTCTCAGACAGCTGTTGGGTCATTATAGGTCATGTCATCACACATGAACTGCGTTTATTTGACTTTAAAGGACACATTATTTTATACCAATAAACTCACCTCTAATTACATTAGATTACAACAATATTTTTTTTTATTGAGCTTAATTTCTGTTAAAGCTCTGAATGAGCAGACCAGTAATTTAAAGAAAATAAAAAGCCTTTATAACCTATTATGTCACATGTGAGGCAGTAGTGCAGGTCTTGTATTTTAAGATGTTGTCCAAAATAGCTTTCTTAAATATTAAAACAGAGGGCACTTGGTCGAAAAATAGTTCGGCAGACCTGTGATATAAAGCCAACTTTCAGACAGTAGAAATCTGTATTTATTGCTATTTCCCAAATTGGTACTTATGCTGTAAGATCATGGTCATTGTTATGGGCAATACTCAAATTTCATAGTTTTAGCTTTGATCCTTTGTATCACATCTTATTTAGATCTAAAATCTGCTTGGTCTTTTCTGGAGACTCCGTTTGTAGTTTAAATGAGTTTCTTTTATAACAGAACTATTCTAATTTGTTTGACTAAATGAATTACTAGAATTGAAGTAAAATGAAAAAGCAAAGATTAATAAACCTTTTTTCCCAGCTTCTCCATGTGATGATTTGCAGCTTTTCCTTGTCAAATATGATTGTAAACAGAATATATTTGGGTTTTGAACTTTGGCTAGGTCTGATTTCATAATTGTCGTACAATTTATAGACCAGATGATTATATTTAATAATTAATTGGTGGTCCGAAGTCTGTTATGCTGCATTTGATACAATAAAATACTTGTAAAAAAATACACATTGTAAATGAGTGTTCCAGTGGCTGTTGAGAACACAAATGCCTAATATACATTTATAGTCAGAAACAATGAGCCACTCACCAACCTGCTACAGCAGACATATATCCATTGCTGTTTCTCCTGGTTTGTGCCCTGATGAATAGGCGTACGACTGAAAGCTTGTCTGTCTGATAAAAGTTAAAAAAAAGCAGCCCAATTTTATTTGTCTTTTGATGCTAATAATTTATAATTCATACTGTTTATTGATCCCCAGTGGGGAAATTACAATTTACTCTCTGTTTTGTTAGTAATCCCTACACACAGGCTTGAAAAACACACACATGCTCAGGTCCTATTCATGTCAGTGCTGGACCAGCGCCCTGAGTGGTTGGGGGGGGGGGGATACAGTGCCTTGCTCAAGAGCACCTGAAGTAGCATCTCTCCAGCTACTAAGCCACTCGCCGTACTTTGGTCCATACAGGGACTTAAACCAGCAACGCTCCAGTTCCCAACCCAACTCCCTACGGACTGAGATACTGCCAACAGTAGTAGTAGAGAAAAAGTGGAATGTGTGCCTGTTTGACAGAAAGGTGTGTGGGATCTGTTTTAGTAGGTTTACAATGGGACAACAGGGATGTGAGTAAGAAGTAGAAGGGCAACACAGTAAGTTTGGAAGGCTTTCTCAGTCAACCAACATTTCTTGTTTTATACACAGTAAATGATAGAAGTCCACTTATTGCCCACTTTCTTTTATTACATATAATTGGACACACAAATTCAGCTAATCAAATTCAGCTAAGTGTTTTCTCTAATATGCCCTAATTCCAGGTAACAGGCTGCATGACAAGGGTAAATTAAAAAATGCAAAACATGACAATAACCAATTCTTAAAGACTTTTCTTCAAAGGTTTTTCAAGTACAATCCTTTTAGCACTATACTTATAGAATTTAGTATTGCATCTGAATAAAAGTAATAGTTTATCCCTACAACTCAACCCTACTCTTGTTAATTGTGAGTCTCAGAAATTCTAAGGTATTTACATCTAACTGATTCATTGTGACAAACACATATTTTGTTGTACTTTTAAGTTAAGGAGTAAATGCATATTATTAACTTTGTTTACCAAGGATATTACTCATATCTCCTAAAAGATTTAAGGAAGCTTCAGAGCTATTTGAACCTGTAAGGACTTCTTGGAGAATGATAACGCGCACATATTCCAAGTTGTGTGGAAATGTGCCGAACATTGGATCTTAAATAACAAGAAGTTTTCTCAAAGTCACTAACAGGATTCAACTTTTTGTCACCAAATCTTTCTAGATAGTTCTTTAAGCCTTATAGGATAAACAGTTACAAAATGTTACATTTACAAAAAGCAGTGACTTTAAATTCTGTTGCATTTGTTGCATCTCAAAGCTCAAAGCAATTCTTGTTATTGTAATACAGTTACACTTATTCCAACAACCAGTCAAGAAACCAAGATAACAAGTAAACTACAATTTAAGTAAGTAAGTAAGTAAGTAAAAAGTGACAGACATATCCTCTATGCAGCCCCTGTACAGCTGCGCTGGAGCTGCCTTTGGAGGATCAATCCTGAGAGCCCATGTGCAGAGAAATTTGTTCAGGCTCTGGCAGTTCAGCCTTCACAGGATGAAATGGGACATGTTTCTAGGAAACGTCTGTGCGGAAGCACAGACGTGAGCGCTCTCCTGACTATAGACAGGGCAGGGCTTTGGTATGCAACATGTTCCCCGACTTTCTCATAGTCCGGTTGGTTCATGAGGGTTCTTGGTGACCAGTATCAGCAATCTGACTCTCAGTCCCAGATCCTGGCTGCCATACCTGGCTTGTTTTAAAGGTTAGGTAAGACTGAAGCTCAGCGATCTGTGGCGAGACCCACGTCAGAGCATGGACACTCGTGGGGTTCCTCCCCTGATGGGTTGCACTCCAATCAGGGGGATGATGGTGATCACCCCGACCCCCTCTCCCTTTATTCCCTGGCCTCCCATTTTTGGACAAAAATCTTTTAAAGTGCCCTTTTTTTTTTGTTGACACAATGGTGCGATAAATTGCATGTAATACCGCACCCGCTGTGCCGATTCTCCGACCAATCTACCATTCCATTGTCCCTTAATTCGTGAACAAGACCCCAAGGTATTCATACTCCTTCACTTGGGGTAAGGACTCATTCCCTACCTGAAGAAGGCAGTCCATCGGTTTCCTGCTGAGAACCATGGCCTCGGATTTAGAGGGACCGATTCTCATCCCAGCTGCGATTCTCATCCCACACTTGGCTGCAAACTGATCCAGTGAGTCCTGACGGTCACATGCCGATGATGCCATAAGGACCACATCATCCGTGAAAAGAAGCAATGAGATCCCCAGCCCACCGAACTGCAACCCCTCCCCACCCCGATTATGCCTCGTTATCTTGTCCATAAATACTACAAACAGGATTGGTGACAAACCGCAGCCCTGGCGGAGGCCAACCCTCACCAGAAACAAGTCTGACTTACTGCCTAGAACCCGGACACAGCTCTTGCTTTGATCATACAGAGATTGGATGACCCAGAGGAGGGACCCCTCACCCCATACTCCTGCAGCACCTCCCACAGTTTCTCCGGGGGGACCAGGTCATACGCCTTCTCCAGATCCCCCAAACACATGTAGACTGGTTGGGCATACTCCCAGGCTCCCTCCAGGATCCTTGCAAGAGTGACGATCTGATCCATTATTCCATGACCAGGACGGAAGCTGCATTGTTCCTCTTCAACCCGAGGTTCGACTTTTGGCCAAACCCTCCTTTCCAGCACCTTGGAGTAGACTTTAGGCTGAAAAGTGTGATACCCCTGTAATTGACACACACCCTCTGGTCCCCCTTTTTGGAAGGGGGGGAACCACCACCCCTGTCTGCCACTCCCTAGGCACCATCCCAGATCCTTCACGCAATGTTGAAGAAGCGTGTCAACCAAGACAGTCCCTCCACACCCAGAGTTTTCAAAATTTCTGGACCGATCTCATCAATCCTTGGGGCTTTACCACTGTCGAGTTGTTTAACTATCTCAACAACTTCCACCAGGAAAATTGACAGTAATCCCCCATCATCCTCCTGCTCTGCCTCTACCATAGAGGGCGTGTTAGCTGGATTCAGGAGTTCCTCTAAGTGCTCCTTCCACCACCCTATTGACAACAGCGTCCCATCCTTAATGTACACAGCTTAGATGGCTCCTCGCTTCCATCTCCTGAGGTGGCGAACGGTTTTCCAGAAGCACCTTGGCTCTGACCGAAAGTCCTTCTCCATGTCTTCTCCAAACTTTTCCCACACGTGCCGCTTTGCCTCTTTCACGGCAGAGGCTGCAGCCCTTCGGGCCCTTCGGTACCTTCGGTACCTTTGGTACCTTCGGTACCTTTCCACTGCCTCTGGATCCCTCCAAGATAGCATATCCCAGAAAGACTCCTTCTTTAGTCGGATGGCTTCCCTAACCACCGCTGTCCACCAGGGTGTTCGTGGGTTAACCCCCACCGCAGCTTTAGCAATGTAAACTTTGAACATTGTCCACTCCCGTTCAATGCCCCCGGCCTCCCCAGGAATGCACAAAAAGCTCCGCAGGAGGTGTGATTTGAAAGTCTGTCAAACAGGGGCCTCCTCCAGACGTTCCCAATTTACCCGTACTACCCGTTTGGGCTTACCAGGTCTGTCCAGAGTCTTCCTTCATCCCCTGACCCAACTCACCACCAGATGTTGATCAGTTGACAGCTCTGCCCCTCTCTTCACCCGAGTGTCCAAAACATACGGACTCAGATCAGATGAAACAATTAGAAAATCGATCGTTGGCCTTTTAATTGTTTCTAACTGTTCTTTATTTCTAAATAAAAAAATGTATTACAAAAAATTATGGTCTTGTTGATTTTAAAATCGTCGATAAAGGAGGTGGTGTTTAAAGGCCTGGCCGCGATGTAATTGTCTGTGAAAGTGTGGTATATAACATGGCAACTCCCTCACTCCTTCTCGTCTAAAATTGTCACAACCGCAACCAGGATGGCAGCGCCGGCAACGGCAAACTTGACAACTCATAGCAGATCTCTACAAACCAATGGGTGACGTCACACATGCTCTGTCCATTAATATTATTCGTATTCTCTATTCTATTAGTCTGCGGTGTCAATGCAGTAGGGAGTTCAGACCAAAGAGTGGCGACGAGATGAATCCTCTGTTCTTGTAAACATATGCTAACCATTGTGTCATAACCACACAACTTTCTGTCGCAAAGTAGGAAAATTACGGTACAGGCAGGAGAAGCTCAGAAGCAGTTTTTAACTTACATTAGCTGTTTAATTAAACGTTATCTAGCATTTTAGTTAGTAATAATTAGCTTGTGCCTATGTTATTTTCTTATATATACATATGCTCTCTCCGACACGCAAAACTACCAGACGACTTCCAGACAGGTTGCTTACATCACATCTACGTTGTCAAGCTCAGTTGGAGGCTGCGTAGTAAGGCTCAGCCATCACTGGATAAATTCTTCTAATGGACTTCACTGGTCTCCATGGACGTCTATGGGCTTGTTTTGTCCATTAATTGCATTGTCTATGCTAACTTCTTTATTTTTTGGCTATTTTATAGCTGGATATATATAATTAGTTGCGTCTATATATGAATAGCAATACGGTTAGTGATAGTGAGATGCTTGACACAGTTGGAGAGTCTTTGATCCTCTGCTTTGTTTTAATGCCACTTAGCTCTAACTTCAGCTAACTCTCTACCTCACTTGTCCACATACTGTTACCGTGCATGTGGGTGCTCGTTAAGCCTCTAACACTGCCATTTCAACCAGCTGACAGTCGTAAAATAGAATTAAAACAGACACACCGATACACACACAGATAAATCGTGACAGAAGATCAATTCTCCATAGTTAAGGATACAGAGTGCACTGTAAAGAAAAAAAATAAAAAATATTATTGTTGTTTTTATTAGTATTTAGGGGGGCTTCATGACATATTAGGTTACCTTCAGCACCCATAAATTAGACCTTGCGACGTCCCTGCCTAGATGTATGGTACAAAAAAGTTAAAGTCACTAAAACGTGTGCTATCATACAAAAACTCATATTACATGAGCTTCCTGAGACGGTTACAGTCCTCCGTCACAGCTTGTCATATTAGTGGCAATTAGTGGATGTGTTCAACTCTTCAACACTGGCTATGATGCTCTGCATGGTGCTCCGCCAGGTCAGCGATAGTTGGTCTTTCAATTACCCAAGAATAGGTGACTGTGCGCCGGGTACAGACCACCGAGAGCTGCCAGTAATTTCGGTGGAGATTACAATTAAGTTTAGGAAAGAAAAGTCAGCGTTATGCGGCGACGAAAGTTAAGTAATAGCATTGAAACAACTAGTTTAGGTTAGAAAAAAGATTGTGGTTTGTATTAAAACACTCCCAAAGAAGACACATTCCCTGGGTTAAAGTCTATTGCTTTGGAAGCAAACTCCACTCCTTGGCTTGAAGATCCTGTGCATATAAGCACCCGTCCATCACGCCGACCATCTTCCTATGAGGCCAGTCGTATCGATCATTGAGCAGTTTGACTAGAGCGGTTTGGGGTTAAGGGCCTTTATCAATGGCACCTCAGTGGTGGTAATGAGGGAGGGGAAAGCACTGCTTTTTCACTGTCCAACCCATATTTAGCCTATCCTGCTGGTCTGTTCAGAAGATCACTTTTCTAACCTTTACGCCACCACTGGCCTCACTGTTTCTAGTCATCATAAATGCAGTGTGTGGTGGCTCAT
Source organism: Etheostoma cragini (assembly GCF_013103735.1). Taxonomy (NCBI): domain Eukaryota; kingdom Metazoa; phylum Chordata; class Actinopteri; order Perciformes; family Percidae; genus Etheostoma; species Etheostoma cragini. Next base: position 16,163,774 of record NC_048417.1, read on the forward strand.
TCACTGTGTTAAACTATGCAGTAAAAAACTTTTGAATCCAATATGTAGTCGCATGTCACAGTGATTTAGAGAAAATATCACAGGTCTATGGCCTGATGTCAATGACAAGATCGGGAGCAGTAAACAGGCTAAATGTTATGTTAACTTTATTTTAATCTTTTTTTTACCACCATTGACTTAATTAACCATTAACTTAGTTAACCATTAACATGTTTTGTTTTACCGTTTTTGTAGGGGTTTATTTTAAGACACAAGTTGTGATTTTGATGATTTTGTGATTGATTGAGAGCCCGACACTGTTCTGAATACGTCTTTTTTGTTTTGCGAACTAAGCACATTTTTGGTGTTTATGGCACCTCTTCCCCAAACATGTTGTAACAATAATAACACAAAATGGAGAAGAAAAGAGATTAACAATTAAAAACATACACACTAATGCTAATTCATTCATCTGCTTTAAAAAAGACAAACCTTGTTATATACACCAAAAGCATGCTCTTGGGGAAGAATGTGGCCCAGACCTACTCTATCTGTAAAGTGTCCTTAGATAACTTCTGTTATGATTTGACACAATAGGTAAAATTGAATTCAACCTCATAGAGCTACAGTATATTGAAAGATTTAATAGCCTAATCATCGTCCTTGCCTTTCTGCGTCCGCTTAAACTGAAATAAATTGATTTTCTGCTAAATAGTTTCCAAGAATGCACTATTCCCTAAATATTAAAATTTGCTAAAACTACAGTACCCAACTGTTTTCTTAAATTCCTGTGTCATTGAAAAAATTACAATTTTTATTTGTGACCCATTTTTTAAACAATCACATACATTCAGCCATCTAATGTTTCTCTTCATATTAGATCAAAAGTAAATTACTGTATATTGTAGGGAATACTTCTTGGTACCATGTTTTTTATACAATTACCCTGGTATTAAACATACTTTTTAGAACTGCAACATAGATGACACACAGCTGTATCTTTTATTAAACATGTGTCTCTTACAACTTGTCCTCCTCACTGAGTTGTTTAGCAAGTGAAGTTAAAGGTCATTATAACCCCAGGAACAAAAATATGAGTTACTGGTGTTCACAGCATGAACTTTGACCATCATCTCAAAATTCTTCCAGTTGTGAAACATGCATGTCTTTTCTTATCTGTCAAGATCTAAAAAAAAGATTTATTCCAGCAGTCAAAATGCCATTGCCATACCTCATACCTCCTTCAAAACCTTCAAACAACACATGATGAAAATCTTAATCACAAGGTGCAGGTTTTTGTTTTTACCTCCTTGTCACACCTGTTCATTTTAATATTTTTTTTTCTGCATATCCATAAATACATATTATCTCTTTGGCATGTGCAATATGAATAACATTCTCTTCCATAACGGCTTCTACTCCTGAGGACAATTCATGGAGGTTTATGATGGACCAGAAGTCCTTAAACGGTTAAGGATGAACTGCATCCAGACTTCCTAGTTTCATGTCAACCAGGTGTTGATTTGAGACATATGATCTACTTCTTAAGAACTTATGTTACATAAAGCAATTTCCATGTTTGTCGTTTCCTAAATCAGTCTAAAAAAAATATTACCCAAAAGTCTTTTAGTCAGGAGGATTCACTTTACACAGGTTGTTAGTCTCAGATATATGCCATGTACATATAAACACGACATATGCAGTTAACATAAGCACTAACAACCTGTGTAAAGTGAATCCTCCTGACTAAAAGACTTTTGGGGAATATTTTTTTAGACTGAATTAGGAATTAGATTTAGCTGGCATGAAAACCACATATTGCACATAGAACACATTTCAGACAACATCCACCAATTTACACTTGCTGACTTATTCATTACGTACAGCTGTATAATGTAATGCAATCCAATCCAATACAAACTGCTCTGCTTGGAATTCAATTTTTACAAAGCTAATGCATATGACATTTTTCTTGTTGTTACTGTCAGAAAGGTGATACTTCTCCTTTGTTTGTCATTTATTGTCATTAAACTAAGTTTTTTGTTCAATGTGAAAGCTGAACTGTATGAAAGACGAGACCACTTAATATTCAAAGGTCAACATTTTCGAAAATGCTTTAAAATAATAATGTTTATGATAAATACTTTTACAACTTTATTATCTAATTAATGCTTGAACACCGTGGAGACCTTTATTTACCTTATTAGGGGTATTTAAGTTATACATTTGAGCTTTTCTAACTACGTTTTCTAACCAACTAACTTACTAACTTTTTTATAATCTTTTTTTTTATAACTACGTTATTTATTAAAAATGTTTGAATGTATTGAACAATGTATAATAGTCCTACAGTTTGTTTCCAGGTTTTTCTAGTAGTAAGCATGCAGTGCAAGTGTGCTTATCAAACGCACAGAGAGTATGATTTTAAGAGGAACACAAGATTATCTGGCTGTTAACCTGAGTGTCATTATGTTGGTTCCTTCAGCTCCAGCCATTTAAGAGCATGGGACTGCTTACATGAAAAAGAGTTAAAGCCCACTAGCCTGGCAGCCAATTATACCAAAAACCAATTATACGAATCAAATCAGTGAGATAACTTGTAATGTAATATGTTTCAGGTCTGAGGTGTGTTTGCCAGCTTTGTGCCAACCACACCTGTGAGACGACCGCAGACGGCGCCTGCTGGAACTCTGTGATGCTGGTTGACGGGAAGGAGGAGACGGACAAGTCCTGCCTGTCGCCCTCTAAGTTGAAGGGCCAGGTCTTTTGCTACAGCTCCCGAAATGTCTCCAAGAGGAACTGCTGCTTCACTGACTTCTGCAACAACGAGACTCTGCACTTACACCCAGGTACAGCAGATATTATGCTTTGGAACTGTGGCAATCTTGTCTTTATCTCAAGTTGTCTTTAAATTAGTTTTTTGTAATGAATAATTCTAATTTAAAACAGTAGGAAAGGAAAAAGAGACAAAAATAGAAGAGGAGAGATAAATTCATCCCCTTAGACAACAGTCATTCGAAAGCAACACCGCCCCAATCAGTGTGGGATTTCCCACTCATTCTGACCCCGGCTAGACGGGATGGATGCTGATCCTACTAGATCCTCTGACATAACAAATCTGGCAGAAGCAAAGGGACGCCGGTTAGTGATCCTCCCCCTCTTGCCGCTGATTTATAAATAAATACTTTGTCAGGCATGTAGTCATACTACAATTTAAAAGTCTCACATGGGTCTGCAGGGTGGAAGTTGGCCTTAAAGCAGAGGGGGATTATTTACACCTGTGGATAGACAATTCAGTGGAAAAAATGGGAGATGAGAGTTATTCTTAATGTGGGAGTTCATAGTATTTTTTTCTGTGTTGTACTGCCGCAGTACATGAATTGTATTTTTTAGTTTTCTGTTTATTTGTAACAGACATAAGCAAACCTGTAATATAATGTAATGCTTGCAAACACTTAAGTGAATCATTTTTTCCAATCCATTTAATTGATCATAAGTATACCATTCTGGCTGACTATTTTCATTATTGTTTGATCTAGCAACTATTTTTTCAGTTAATCAATTATTTTTTATTAAACATCAGAAAATCTCTCATCATCCCACAGCCTGAGGTGAGGTTTAAATGTCTTGATTTGTTTAACCAACATTCCAAAAAAATAATAATATTCAGTTTAATTTCATACAGGATTGGTGTGAGGAATTGATTATGAAAACTATTGCAGATTATTATTATTATTGATGATCAAATAAATAATTAATTGTCAAACTGGTTCAGCTCTAACTTGCAGACACGTTTTTTAAGGTGTACATTTAAAAAAACAAAATTATAAAACAAATCTATCCAGGTGGTACACCCAAATTTGTACTAAAGGGACACACTGCTGTCTGGTCTGGTGGCTTCATTCAAGACAATAACAGCTTACATTTTGACAAAGTTTACTCTTGGTAAATACATGGTTCACATCTGTCACCAAATGAAAGACAAAACTAAAGGATTTATTTATTAATCTAAAGTGATTCATGTTAGATTGCGTTGTCAGACAGTGGCCAAAATGAAATGTTGAGGTGATACAGGAGATTTAGAGTGTAAAGTGCTGCAGACTGTTGATGAGATGGGCAAGGCAGTACCCTCAAGCTGTACTGGTGTTGATTGCGAATAAGGACACCAGAATCAATCTGTTCTACTGTTCTGCTAAATATCAGCATGTGAGCTCATCCAGTGTTCCTTTTATTTCTATACACAAAGACTTAATGCCATTGCTGTGACTTCTACCAGAATGCATTCACAGTTAAATGGTGAAGTTATAGTAGGTAGTGGTCTTGGGTTTCTGTATTCACAGTTCAGTTTATTGTCCTTTTATTGTCAAACAAAAGTAGAATTGACTGCTCAGATTACTTCCTTGACACATGCAAAGTCACATAAAAGTCAATCAATAAACAGTAGCAGTTTCTAGAAGTACTTTTGCTAATGGGCCAGAGCAGAGTAAAGTTTTGTTTTGCGTCATGTCTCCTTGGCTCCAGTTGGACACATGGCTGGATATGTTGTATTTAGGTAAAAGGCTAAGATGTCTTAAGAAACTGTGGTTTAGTTCACGACGTGTGGGTTTGCACATTAGGCCATCTGCAGATATTGCATGTTTGAGGCCCTCCTGGTGAGGACATTTTATGCTTTGGGGATTTGAGAAAATGATAAGGCTGAAGAAACATGGATTAGCGTAACCGTTCTTCAAGTCTTTATTGCTTATGTTTAAACTGTATGTATTAAAGAGTTATTACTTCCTGGATTTTCTTTTCAGATGATTTTTTGGGCTTTTCCGCTTTTTTTTTGTTGATAGGACAGTTAGGTGAGAAAGCGGGAGAAGTCATGCAGGAAATCGTCACAGGTCAGATCCGAACCCTGGACCTCTGCGTTGAGGCATAAATCTCTCAGTACATGTGTGCCTGCTCTTTCACTGAGCCAACCTGGCCACAATAGTTTCTGGATTTGATACGAGGCTACAGCAATCTAAGTTGGCATTTTCTAAAGTTACGCTCTAGTACAACATTCTTTGTATTTCCCCAAACCTATAATTAAATTCTAGAACTGTGCTACAATGCTATTACAATGTTCACTGTGCATTATGTTGTCAGCATGTCTTTAAATCTCATGTTACCAAGGTGCCCACCAGCTCTGCTATTTTTGTGTTTGTCCAGGTCTCCTCTGTCCACCCACAAACAGAATGAAGGTCAGCAACATGCACTCACCTATAGGATTGTTAGGAACACTATACTAATACTGTGTTAGACCCCCTTTCGCCTTTAGAACTGCCTTAATTCTATGTGGCATTGATTCAACAAGGTGCTGAAAGCAGTCTTTAGAAATGTTGGCCCATATTGATGGGATAGCATCTTGCTATCAGTTGATGGAGATTTGTGGGATGCACATCCAGGGCACGAAGCTCCCGTTCCACCACACCCCAAAGATGCTCTACTGGGTTGAGATCTTGTGACTGTGGGGGCCATTTTAGTACAGTGAACTTCTTGTCATGTTCAAGAAACTAATTTGAAATGATTCGAGCTTTGTTGCTACGATGCCCAATTGGCACTAAGGGGCCTAAAGTGTGCCAAGAAAACATCCCCACACCTTTACACCACCACCCCCACCAGCCTTCACAGTGGTAACAAGGCCTGATGGATCCATGTTCTATTATGTTTATGCCAAATTCTGACTCTACCATCTGAATGTCTCAACAGAAATCGAGACTCATCAGACCAGGCAACATTTTTCCAGTCTTCAACTGTCCAATTTTGGTGAGCTCTTGCAAATTGTAGCCTCTTTTTCCTATTTGTAGTGGAGATGAGTTGTACCCGGTGGGGTCTTCTGCTGTTGTAGCCCATCCGCCTCAAGGTAGTGTGTGTTGTGGCTTCACAAATGCTTTGCTGCATACCTCGGTTGTAACGAGTGGTTATTTCAGTCAAAGTTGCTCTTCTATCAGCTTGAATCAGTCGGCCCATTCTCCTCTGACCTCTAGAATCAACAAGACTGCCGCATACTGGATGTTTTTACCTTTTCACATCATTCTTTGTAAACCCTAGAATTGGTTGTACGTGAAAATCCCAGTAACTGAGCAGATTGTGAAATACTCAGACCGGCCTGTCTGGCACCAACAACCAATCCACGCTCAAAATTGATTAACTCACCTTTCTTTCCCATTCTGACATTCTGACTAAATGCATTGAAGCAACTGCAATGTGATTGGTTGAATAGATAATTGCATTAATGAGAAATTAAACAGGTGTTCCTAATAATCCTGTATGTGAGTGTAAATACCAGGTTACATTCTTTTGCTGAACCCACAATTTGTTTTCGTAGTGCACCTGTCCAGATCAGTCACCTGTTTTAAATGAAAAAGCATGTTTTATGAAACAATTACATTTAGATTTTTGCTATTTGGAGCAATCTTTCTTTGCACTAAAAGCTTTATTACTGATTTATTATTATTGACATTTATGGTCAGTGATGAAAATTTCTCGTGCTCTGGAAAAACACATTTTTTTGGCAGAGAAAACTTTGCAGCTGCCAAATGTACAATTTCCATCCCTCTAAATTGTAAGATTAACGACAGGGTGATGGCTCAATTTAGCTGAGTTTGTGCTAATATCAGAGAAGCATTTCCTTGAAATACAGCACATATATACACCCATCAGCATAATACAGCACATCAATATATTTAAACTGTAGTCATGCTCCACTGATAATAATAATATTATTATTACTACTACTACTAATAATAACAATTATAATAATATTGTTATTGTTATTGTTATTGATATAATAATCAATAAAGGCCACCAGAGGGTACAACAATCATGGGGAGCTCAATGATAAACATGATTCCCTCTCATTTTTACAAATTATTCATCTTAAGACTTCCATTCCAACTAGCCATCATATGTAAACATTGTTGGTCACGTTGTATGTGTGTGTGTGTTATCAGAAAGGCCTTTGGAAGAGCCCGGCTGGAGCAGGCGGCAGCTCGCTGTGTTGATCCTGGTTCCCTCCTGCCTGTTGTGTGTGGGGATCCTGCTCGGTGTGTTCGTTGTGCAGGGCCACCGCTGTGCCTACGCCAGAGCCCGCAAGCAGGACCCAGAGGAGACTCCGGATGACCAGATGTTAATGTCCATTGACAAACATCTCAAAGACCTAATCTATGACATGAGCACCTCTGGTTCTGGATCAGGTAAAAGAGACTACGCCAACTGGCTTACCTGATATGATCATTAATCCTGAATAAAACTTAACAAGACTTCAATAATTGTGAAGCAAGTAAAATGAAATGATTGCGTATCAATATCTGCTAATCGTCTTGCTGGTGTCTTGCAGGTCTGCCACTGCTGGTCCAGCGAACTATAGCTCGGACCATTGTCCTGCAGGAGACCATTGGGAAGGGTCGGTTTGGTGAAGTGTGGCGGGGAAAGTGGCGAGGAGAAGATGTGGCGGTGAAGATCTTCTCCTCCAGGGACGAGAGATCGTGGTTTCGGGAAGCAGAGATTTATCAGACAATCATGCTCAGACATGAGAACATCTTGGGCTTCATTGCTGCTGACAACAAAGGTATCAACTTCAGATCTACTAACTAATTTCAGTCTAGTTCACATTACAGTTATGACATACATTTTCCAACATGTGACTGTATTATTTGCTGTGTGCTGCAGATAATGGCTCGTGGACGCAGCTCTGGTTGGTGTCAGAGTACCATGAGCATGGCTCTCTGTATGACTACCTGAACAGGTACACGGTCTCCTTGGAAGGCATGATTGTTCTCGCTCTGTCCATAGCCGGTGGGCTGGCGCATCTCCATATGGAAATCATTGGAACACAGGGTAAGGCTGTATTAAGTGAATGCAGATCTTAAACTCTTGGGCATTGACCTCATATTTTGGGGTATTCAAACAATTATGCTACTTGTTTGATTGATAAATTTGTATAATATTTAGGCCTCCAATCAAAAAATAATTTGTACCTTTTTGATTGATTGATGTGTTGTTTAGTCTCTGCAAGGTCAAAAAATTGTGGGAAATGTTTCATCACAGCGTCCCCGATTCCAAATGTATGTAATTTCTTGTTTTTTGCCAACCAACAGTCTGAAATCCCTTAAATAATCAATTTGCAATAATATAGAACCTGTAACAAATTAAATAGCCAATGTTGGGTATTTAGCTTGATAAATTACTTAAAAGATTAATTGCTCATGAAATTTGTTGGTTCATGTTTCTGTGGATTAATCGACTAATCATTGTAACACTACAGTGTTAACATCATTAACATCATGTTTCATTGATGGCTGTGATAATTTCATTAGATGATGTTAAACTGCAGTTTGAATACTAAAAAATATGGTGCAGATGTCATTTTTTCACTCCATTACTCCTGCAAAAAATATTTCTCTTTTATTCGTTACTGAAAGATGAAAAATATTTGTCTAAGAAGCATGCAACCTTATTTGTGGTCTTCTTGGTTCTAGGGAAACCTGCCATTGCTCACAGGGATCTAAAGTCGAAAAATGTCCTGGTGAAAAAGAACGGCACGGCAGTCATTGCAGATTTGGGCTTGGCTGTGAAACACGACTCAAGCACCAACTCCGTTGACATACCGTCCAACCACAGAGTGGGAACCAAGCGGTTGGATTTACCTCAAAACCCAAAAATTAACACACACACACACACACACACACACACACACACACACACAAACAGGAAATCAAACTTAATTTATGTAAACCTGGTCAAATTTATTCGATGTGCTAGATTTCACGTGTAGTTTACATTGCAGTCAATGTCTACATTTCTCTGAAGTCAACCTGTTTTGAAGTTGTTTAGCCAATGCTATTATGTAACTGGCTCACAATACAAAGTCAGCCACTTTTGTTGGCATTGTTGTCTCCATTAAAGCATAGTTTTATAGTTTTCATTTTTTCCACTGTTCAGAAACATTCAGTCCCACAAGTGATTCCTAAAATAATATGTTGCTTGGTTGATTCAGGCGTGATACAATTAATACATGTATTTAAATTAATAAATATATGTATATAAATACTGCACACACACGTGAACACATGTATTTATCTATATAGACCTACTGTACGTTAAACCCTGTATGTGTAGCATTTAAAATTCTTACACTTTAGCTACTCCTAGTGGTATTTACCAACAGAAAACAAGATTCAATATCTCTGTCAAACTAAATCATCAGTGAGTGCTGTCAGTGTTGTTGTTTTTTAAATTATGTGTTTGTACTTCAAGTTCCCAGAACACAATGTTGAACTGTTGTTTGCTGTATTTATGATTCACATGAACATGGGACAACAAACCCACACAGTAATTGGTTAAGGAAAGAAGTACTGTGGCTTTTTATTTCATTAGGTCTTAATCATTTTGTCCTCTGTAGGTACATGGCCCCAGAAATCCTGGATGAGACGATCAATATAACTAGCTTTGAGTCATTCAAGAGGGCGGATATCTACTCGCTAGGTCTGGTGTTCTGGGAACTTGCCCGAAGATGCTCTGTTAGAGGTACTTTATAATGACACACAAACAAATACACTCCCACATTGATGTTTTAAGAAATACTTAATGGATGAGTCATCAGCAAAACTTCACTATGGCACTAAAATTACATGCATGACACCACGGATGAAACTACTTTCAGGTGGTTTATGCACTAATGTATATCTGTAAACTGTGCACCATCAGTCGTGTATATGAAAAGGCGGTTGTGTAGAAAAATGATAAACAAAATCTACATCTTTGTCCTTTTCACAGGACTTCATGAAGATTTTCAGCTGCCTTATTACGACCTGGTGCCTTCTGATCCGACCATCGAGGACATGAGGAAGGTGGTGTGTGACCAGAAACTCAGACCCAATGTTCCCAACCAGTGGCAGAGCTGCGAGGTGAGACGGGAGGTCTCTGTATGTATCTGATGTGTCATCGTGTAAGATAGTTAGCACTGACACTATACCTCAACACAGTGTGTGCACAAAACTGTAAATGTCAGGTATAAAACAAAAACAGATGTTACATGCCATGTGCTTATAGGATGAATCTGGGTAAAACACAGGCACTTTTTTGAAGTAGAAGTCTTCAGATGCTGACACTTCAACCTGTTTGGATGAAGTGACATTTTGGTTTTATATGAATAGTATTGTCTCCTTGTTGATACATCAGGCTCTGCGTGTGATGGGCAAACTGATGAGAGAGTGCTGGCATGCCAACCCTGCTGCTCGACTCACTGCTCTGAGGGTCAAGAAAACGGTGTCTCAGCTGTCTGCCATCAAGGATCTCAAAGATTAGTTAGATTTGTTGCCCTGCAGATCAGCACTGGTGCTGGCACTGGTGCAACAACTGAGAGTTGTTGAAACTGGGAGAGTTGACTGGGAGAAACTGTTCTCTCTAATGGCCTGAGGCTGCCCTCTTCAGGACACAACAACAGTATTCACCCTCAGAGAGCAACTTCAGGTTGTTTTTGGTGCCAAAGTATTGTAGGAGGTGTCTGTGGCTGCTTTGCACATAGACACCTAGTTAAAAACAAAATTGAACAAAACTGCTGAACTTTTGGTAAGAAGAACCATATGAAATTAGAATATATCTTATATATATAGATTATTTTGCTACCTCAGACATTTAAGTGCCCAAAGCTTGAAGTTGCACATTGGGATGTTTTTGTGCCATATCTTGTATCAAATACAGTACTGCTGAGTATTTAGTGTGCTAACTGAAAATCACAAACAATACTGAATAAGACACTCTGACTGGTTCTGATTGGTTTAAAATTCCACACTTACATATTGTTCCTGATAATCTGAATTTTAAAGTGAATTTTTACACGTAAAAGGGATACAACTGTGCATTTCCAAGTGGAAAACATCCTTTAGCTAAATATATTCAAGTTGGTTTTCAGTGTGATTTAGTTCTGACTAATGATTTTTAACCACCATGGCTCCAAGGATGGCAATTACAGTTTGTCCATTGGATCTGTTGGTCCAAATACCTCAACGTTTATTGAATGGATCACAATGACATTCCTGGTCCCCAGAGGATGAACCCCCATGATCACCTGACTTTAAGTATAACTAAAGGCTACGCCTCAGTTTAGTTGAGCTGACACTAATAAGAATTACCCTAACATCAATAAAGGTTTGGATTTAGTTAAAAACGGATCCATTCCTCTGGCGCCACCCTCAGACAAAACTTTAAAAATTTGGACTGACTAGTAGTAAGGATTACATTTAACATTATAAAGTCTTTATATTTTAACAGCCTCATGGGATCATTAGAGTGCCTATATACGTTTTCTTTGTATTATCCTTTACAGAAAGAGAAGTACAACTATAAGCTCCTGCTATACATTTTGCACGTTTAAAGCTTTCGGTTGCTGAAAAGAGCTGCTCTCTTGACAGGTGAATGCTAGTTTACTGACAAACAGCATAATTATGAATGTGAATAGTCATGTTTTTATATTTCTCAAATATATTTATTTAGACTTAAAGCATGTTACTCAAATTATTAAATCTTAGCAACCCTAATGCACAGTATTGTTAACATTGGCTCATCGGTATTTCTTTTGACAGGGAAATCTAACAACCAAGCACAGTACATGTAAGAACACACTCGATGTTGTAAGCCCAATGCTGTTTTACAGCAGGTGTCCCAATGTAGCAGATGATTATGATAAAATCTAAGACCGAGATAAGATCAGATCTTGATGAAGGTAATGATGAACTCATAAAACAAGAGGATAACAACAAATTACTAGTTGTAGCAAATCAGTTTAAGACATTTCACTTGGAGACAACAGTCTGGGTGAAGGGTGATCACCAATGCCACTGGCTGTTGAGGCCTGTAAAGTCTTGCCATAACAGGCTTAGGGAAAGTGGACATGAGTGAATCTGTACACCATCTTTGTTTGCATGCATCCACGTGTGTGTGTGTGTGTGTGTGTGTGTTTCATATCATGTGAAGTGATCCTGGGATTAATTATGTGAATCTAATCATTGTAGTGTTTTTGAAACATGGTGCTGGGAAGAATACCTGTCAATTTTCCCATTCATCATGGCTTTTTAATACATCCTGCGTTCATGTTTTTAGTTGCTAAGGTTTACATACTTCCATGTAGCTGCTTAGTGATATAATATACGTGTCCTGCTGTTATGAAGGTGCCATTGTTTTTACTGGTTGATATGTAGCATCAGCTGTGTTGGCTATTGAAAATAAGTTACGTTGCTCTCTTGACAAATATCACTTAATGTATGCAAGTCTTAATTTTTTCTTTCTTTGAAGTGATTAGTTTACTTCAATCATAAGATCGTTTGACTTTGTGTGGTGCAGTATTAAAGCATCCGTCTCTGCCCGCATCCTTTGAAAATTGTTTTTTATCTGATGTTGGATCTTTGCTGAGCCAAGCTGACATTTTGTCTTTTCTGTCATATCTGCTTCTCCATGAATCAGACATGTGACACAACTCATAGCTAAGACAAGAAAGACTTATCAATCATTCCAAAGAGGAGTGACCACCATCCAGTCATTTTATATGGTTTTGTGTCATTGCTCAGATTTCATGCCATTGCATTGTATCTTTTCTCTTGCACTATTTATTCTGTATAAAAAATGTAGTAGTGATATTAATGGTCCAATAAACTGTTTTTCATGGAGAGAACTGTTTTCATGACTTTTTTTTAAAATGAAAATGTTTTTCAGTATAGAATGTCTCTACATTGCAATTGTCAATTTTACAGGATTGTGAAGAGCTGAGCAAATTACTGCACGTAGGACAAAATCTCCCAGATTTACTTATCTGAACAAGTCCTTTTTATCTTCCCCATCACACTTTCAACTTTCATCTTACATGACTCATCTTGGCTTTTAGTTCTACCGCTTTTTGTGAACACGGTTTATTATGCGTCAGACGAAATAAAAGTGTAACATGGAGGCAATCAGCACTACTCAAATGAGTCAATGCTGCAACATTGTGCTGTGAGTTGTTCTAACGGCTTTTACTGTGCTGCCTGTTACCTCAGACGCGAGAGGTCAAACAGTGTTACCCACAGGATGTTAATGGGACACTAATCACTCAAACATCCAGTTTTCCGAAATGTGATACAATTATGATAGTTTTAGCTTTTTAAAGATGGATTCACATTTTTTCACATTAAGGAAACAATGTTTGTGAAAACAGAAAGAGGTCATTTACACACTTTACCATACAGTCATTTGGAAGATAACCACTTGATTGAAGAAAGACTGCTGTAGAATGCAATTTAACAAAAAAAAAATCATTGTTTATTATAGACCTTGTGAATGTGAATCTAGTCTTTAAAACAGAGAGCAGAGATGTGCGTTGTTTCCTCACGTATTACAGAATCATTGGTGATACATTCAATGCTTTTCTGTTGTCCTCACTTGTATCATGCAGCAGGAGAGTGCATGCTATCAATGAAGAGGACAAGATGTGTTTTTTATGTTCTGTATAGTGGTGAAACTGGATGGGAATTTGCAACGTCCTGGGGAAATGGGATATCTGTGTTCCAGACGGTCCCGTGGTCGCTTGGCCAATGGCTCTGCTGAGGGACAGTGGGGTAGAGGGGGACTACTGTGGGGCAATCTGCTAGTTAAGGAGTATTTTAACTGGGTTCAAATATACAAAATACTGAGGCTTAAAGTGAAAAAGAAAACACTTTCTCTGTTTTTCTGATGACCAATGAAATGCATCTTTTGTGCAAGGTGAGATATAATATTCTTTTCCTTAAGATTAACAGCGCACCTTTTGTAAGCATGGGTGTGGTAGTGTAGAAGGGTACTGGGGTTCAGTTTTCTTTACCCCATCATCCATTGTCTCCCTGGCTGGCGGCCTGTGTGTCTGATTTTCCTTTTGAACAAACCATGTCTGATGCCTACGGCCCAATGACCCATGCTGCCTGTTTGGGAAGCGTGACACTGGCCCCAAGCTAAATCAGCCTTTTGTCTGTCCTCATAAGACAAGTCTCTCTGCTTGGCAGAACACAGGACTCAGGCTCACACTGACGCTAAGCCCATTGAGAAACTGAGAGTGAGAGAGGATTGAAGCAGGTGCTGGTGGAAGCATGAGGTGGCAGTTTCTCATGCATTGCTGATTTCTGACAGACCATAATCCAAAATGCTTAGCCTGCAAAAAAGGACTGTTTGAAGGGGAATAATAAGAAGTAATTTCTTAGCAGACCATCCCTTCTAAAGAAGTTGAAAGGGTTCAACAGGAAATTAGGTATGTGAGGCTGAGAGCTAGAGAAGCAGGTCCACCACAACTGTCACATGACGTGGATTTCCGCTTTGACACATTTTGCTTTTGGCTGCACAGCGAGGCAGGGCCACACAATCATTAAAAAGCTGCTGCAGCAGGACATGATGGTGCTTTGAGGACTACTCTACCATGCAGTCCACTATGAATTTCAATGGATTTACACACCAAGGCAGCCAAGAGAATAACATTCTGGATAATACTCTGAGGAAGAAATGTTCCCTGTGGTACCGACGTTCACTGAGGGGAAACAATGATCGACACCGGCACAACACAGGCTCACTTCCCAGAGTATGCAAGGTGAGACAATAAATCAAGAGTGATATAATGGGCTGGAATATAAGGTTTAAATGCACACATTTCTGTAATTCAAATCAAACATCATGAAACACTGACACACAAACTTGAGAAGTGTAGAGCTTTTTCTTATACAGTGTTGTTTTATAATGAAAAGCAGTTCACTGATTTACCACAAACTGTAGTGCAGCAGCTCCCTGCAACTGGCCAAAAGCCTTTTAACAATTTTAATCTTTTGAGTTAATTAGCACTGTTGGATCATCATGCTCTCACATTGAACAACCTGTTTAGTTCCCTGAGAGATTTAAAACTCTACTCAATTCATTTGTTCTAAAGAGGAACTCTGCATTTCTTTTTTTGCAGCCCAAACAAACCCACTCCACCACTCTGGTTGATTACTCTGACCCGCAAAGGTAAAAACATCAAATCGAATGTGCAATTTATCACTACATGTACAATAATATATAGCATTTATTGTTTTTACAATCCTTTTTTTATTAAAAAGAGAACAAACCACATTGAGAGCAGTTCCTAAAATATGTATTTTCTGTTTTTTTTGCATTTCTCTTTGCACAGGACCACAATTGTCTTGGAAAAACATGACAATGAAACCTTTGGTTTTGAAATTCAGGTAATCCCATTTTATAATCATTAAGATGAAGTATATCAGTCATGCTTTTTAATCTCTGTAATGCTCACTTCATGTTCAAAAGGATCTTTTTAATGAAAAAGTATTGTTTTTGTGACTAATTGTCTCTTTGTGACAGACCTATGGCCTGCAGCTAAAGGACAGCTCTTCAGTGGAGATGTGCACGTTTGTGTGCAAAGTGCAGGAGGACAGCGCTGCTGAGAGTGCCGGCCTGACCGCAGGTGACCCCCCCACATCCTCTATATGCACAGGCTTTCATACGCACACAAAACCTTTTCTGGTGTATATAGATTGACGAGTATATCTCTTGCCACACATTTAAATGCCCACCCACACACACACACTGATGCACAAATGCAATGCAAAGCCGTGTTGATTAGTTCCCTTTTTTGCCTCCTCATCCATTGTAGGCGATGTTATCATCACTATCAATGGGGCCAGCATTGAAGGATCCTCTCATCAGCAGATACTTGATCTGATAGGAGAATCAACCAACAGTCTAAAGTGAGTAAAAGAAATAAAAACTGGTGAATCGACTGCACAGAAACATAAACTGTATGATAACAGTGTTTTCTGTTAAAAGTGTGTGTGATGATGTTGTATTATGTGATTCCAGGATGGAGACTGTGTGCGGGAATGTAGTGAAGCAGATAGAGCTGGAGAAGAGGATGAACCTGCTGAAGGTACAGCATGTCTCTTTGACCCTGCCCATGTATGTTGTTGATACACTGCAGCTCTGTGGTTTCATTGCACCCTACAAGTGACTAAATTAAACCACACAAACCCAGCTGGTAGTAATGAAAGCAAATTGTCACCATGTGGTAAATTACAGGTTCTAGGTTCTATTGCTACAGCACTGTGTAAAACCTGTAAAATGTTCTCAATGCATAAGATAAATGATTTTCCTGGAAGTAACACCATGATGTTTTTTTGCCCATGCAGCAATCACTACGTGAGAAATTGGTTGAGCTGCAGGCCCTCACATTACAGGAAAAACGTCTAATGCGAGGTGAGACGGTTTTGCTCAGCTGTCAGACCACAGCACTTCCTGTCGCTTCATGATGTGAATGCAAGTGTAAACCCCAGATAAATTAGAGGGAGTTACCCTGAGAAATACACCGACACTGCTGACAAACTACCTTTGTTACGTTTTCAGGTAACTTAAACAACAGCAGCCTCCAACTCTCAATGGACTCTTCTTTGATTCTGGGCTCCCCCTCAGGCCGCTGTGGCCAACGTTTTTCTAGTGACAGTAGCTACAGGAGCATGATGACAGATGACAGTGACCAGGCCAGTGTGTTTGACGATCTGTGCTCTCCCAGCCCATGCAGTGCAGCCAGCCTCACAGACGACAGCTGCTTCTTCTCCAAAGATTTCCCCTCACTAAACAGCTCCTGCAGGTTTTCCTCCAGCTCCAGCCATCATCACCCATCCCTCAGCCGCTCCAGGAGCTCCAGTTTGGCCGGCAGCAGCAGCTCCCTCTCTCCTTCATGGGATGAAACAAGGAGCTCCTCCTTGTTTGGCACCCTGCCCCGCAAAGGCAGAAAAGTCAGTGTCCGTAAACACATACTGAAGTTACTTCCTGGACTCCAGCGATCAGTTGAAGAGGAGGAGATAGGAACTCAGTGACTTACATGCTCCTTGTGTCAACTTGGTACTACAAGTTAACAAGGGTTTTGACGCTCTTGTTGGAGACAATGTAAAAAACTGTTTCCCCACGCTTAAGGTTGGGTTAATCCTTAAAATCTATTTTTACCTTAATGGGAACCCAGAGAAGACAGACATTTTGGCACTTGGCATTTGCCAATGTCAAAGTTTACCCAAGAGGGCCCTGAGCCTCAAATGTGAGCCTGACTCACTGCTTGGCTTAGACTTGTGTAGGCACAAAAGCATTATGAAAATATTCTTCCTTTGTTTGAATAAATTGCATGCATATGAGATGATAATGTATATAAATGAGATTGTGTATCCTACTAGCTTGAATAACAAACCGAAACATTTAACATTAAGCCAGTTTGATCAGCTTTAATCAGAATAGTCTGAACTGCAGTAGCTGTGTTCATGTAGCAACTTGGATTTTAAAATAAGACTACTGTGACATAATCACATTAGAACCATTCCCTACTAGGCCAGAGAGACATTCAGGTGCTGAAAACCAAAACCAAAGCTCTACTCAGTATAGATGTCTGCTCAGCTCAAAACAGGATGTGGGTGCAAGAGAAACTACTTAACTGTTTTCATTTCCAACATTATTCTCAGGCTGTATACAACTGCCAGTTCAGAAACATGAAACTGTTTCTTGTCAATTCTGTACGTGCTGAAGTATGTATGTTTTACTTTCACGGACAATCAAATGCAACTTTTTAGAGAATAGTTTTGTAAATCTGTAAGCAAAACAACAACAAAAACTTTATTTTTGTTTTAAACATAATAAACTTTTGAATTCTTAAAAACCCACCAGTGTTTTCCTTCAAATACCAGATGATAGTACACACTCATTCTTCAGTTACACTTTCAACTTAAACATATTTTTCTTAAACACAGAAACAAACATTATTCTAGGTAATGCCGAATAGTTTGTAAAAGATTAGGCTATAACACTTGAGACTAGAAACCTTACACATTTCCTGTAAAGAGTCTTACTTCTTGGGTTTCCTGCTAATACTGCTAAAGAGAGAGAGACAAAGAGAGAGAGAGAGAGCTACAGAGGGTCATTATAACATTGGGATAAATTGATTACTTTTATTGATTATTGATTACTGTTGTCAAAAACAATGACATACTTTATTATGGAGCAGAATAACCGGGAGATCATTGAAAATGACTACTTTTTCCATTTTTTTGTGTGTTATGTTTTTTTGACATACTGTACTGTGACTTTTTATGACTTTTCCGACTTACTATACTGTGATTTTTCCGACATACTATTACTTTTTTATCACTTTTTTCAACATAGTATACTATGACTTTTGTGATATACTATAGGACTAGAACTTTTTAGTACAAAAAGCATGGTATAGTATGTCCAAAAAAGGACATACCATACCATGCTTTTTTGTACATACTATACTATGACTTTTTATCACTTTTTTCAACATGATATACTTTAACTTTTTTTGACATATGATACTAAGACTTTGGCATGACTTTTTTTGCCATGCTAAGTTTTTTTCAACATACTATACTAAAACAATAATAAGAGGAGCATTTTTCTGGGAGAATATCATTACATTAGATGTTACATAGAGAGATGTTTGAATGCAGCCAGTTATGTCATCAACATATGATTTTAGCAGAATAACACTCACTTTTCTCAACATACTAAACTATGACTTTTTTTTATCACATTCTTTGATATACTATACCATGACTTTTTCGACATATTATGCTATGACTTTTTTATAATTGTTTTGACATAGGCTGCTATATTATTGCATTTTCATCACTTTTTTTGACGTAGCATATTGTGACTTTTTGACACGCTATACTATGAGTTTTTTTGACGTACTATAAATACCATGAGTTTTATCGACATACTAAACAGGGATTTTTTCATCAATTTATTCAACAAATTTTACTATGACTATTCAATTTTTTGGATATACTATTCTGACGTTTTTCACTTTTTTTGATATACTATAGTGTGTTTTTTTTTTACATACTATCCTATAACTTTTTCATTACTTTATTCAACATACCTTACTCTACTGTATTATTTTATATTTTTTTACATATTATACTATGAATTTTTCTTTGCTTTTTTCAACATAATATACTATGACTTTTTCTTCATTTTTTTCAAAATAATATACTATGCTTTTTTCGACATACTATGCTATGACTTTTCAGACAAACCATTTTATTGCTTTTTATCCCTTTTTTCTGACCTGTTATACAATGACTTTTTGACATGCTATACTGTGATTTTTTTTCGACATACCATACTTAAACAATATAAGAGTACCTGATGACATTGCTGCAACCAAAGTTGTTTGAAAGCATCCAGTTATGTTTTTGACCAAAATGTAACAGAATAACACGCTGTGATCCATCCTTTAACCACTTGGCCACTTCGTCTAACTTCATTTCAAAAGCTCATACCATGCCTTTTTTATCATATGTTTGACACACAATCGTTAATTTTTTTTTATTATATAAATTCTTTCAACATAGTATGCTGTGACCTTTCAACATGCTATAGTATAACTTTTTTTTGACATACCAAACCATGACTTTTTCAACACTTTGTTTTTTGACAAACGATTTTTTGACATATACGATTATTACATAGACTAAGACATTTTGGGACTTAATAAACCATGCTTTTTTTGAACATGCTATACTATGACTTTTTTTCAACAAACTATATTATGACTTTCAATCCCTTTTTTTGCGACATACTATGACAAAACTGTTTAATGACTTTTTTTCACCATACTGTACTACGATGTTTCTCAACATACTACAATAAAACAATAATAAGGGGAGCATTTCTCTGGGAAAACTCATAAAATTGTTGCAAAGAGAGTTGTTGGAATACAGACAGTTATGTTATTGACACATCATTTTAGAAGAATAATACACTCAGATTAGAGCAAGATGGGATTTGAACCCACACATGCATATCACAATGGATTAGCAGACCATCGCCACAACCACTCAGCAGCCTCATCTGACTTTATATCACACATACCATGAAGATTTGATCAATTTTGACACTTTTTTTTTAATTATGAATTTCTTTTACATAGTATACTATGGCTTTCCTCAACATGTAATTCTAACTCTTTTGTCACCTTTTTGACATACTATATTATACTTAATTATATATTTATACTGTTTCAGATGGTTTTCATGCTCAATACATTCTTATTTAGGGATTCATACTTCACTCAAACATTATTTGTACCTATTTATTCATTAGGAGTTTTATTCAACTTACTGTATAAATTCTTGTCATACTTTTTGAAAATATTGAACACAACTGATTGAGATTTCTTATTATGATCAATATTTACCATTTTACCAATTAATTCATTACTCTTTCATTTACTTCTTTATCCAAATAGTCAGTTCAGGCAAGTCAGTTTAGCGTTATCTTTAACAAAAAGTTGCACTTGTTATTCAACATTTCAATGAAATTCATAGTAATTAACACCAGTCCCACTATTCAACTTTTCTCACTACTTCACCTTCATCTTAAATAATAATGACAGCAATCCAGTTTAGCTTTAGCAATTTAACTTTTCAGCATTCATAAGTATTTTCTAGATTATTCCTGTGGCTCCCAATCTAGGAATTGTGCTTCTCCAAAATAAAATAAATCTGAGGGATTGGTACCTAAATCTGTATTCATTTTTCTCTAATCTTTGCTTTTTTGATGAAGTACTGGAGAGTTTTACCTTTTTGTGGCTCAAGCAGTGCTACTGTTGCATGATGAACAAACTTTTCATTGTGTCATTTCAGCATTTCAGGTGCTTTAGTAAAGATGAAATTATATATACAGTATATATATATATGCACTTAAAATCCAAGACATGAACAGGGCTTATCTTAAGCACATGCAATCACATCGTTCAGGCGGTGAAAGACTGTAAAAAAAAAAAAAAGACCTACAGGAGAATGTTAATCCAGACTCAAAACATTATAGAATAAAGGTGGTCACCCAGCAGAGATTAACAAAGAATGAGTTTTGTAGATGCCAGAGTCACAAAGACTCTTTGTTGGGGCCACAACAAAACCCCGTTCTTTGGTGATTCAAGATGCACACAGAATTACATGGTACTAGCACTAGAGAGCACACTAGAGCACTAGACCTTGCACTGCTGACTGAAATGCAGAACAGAGTCTTTCTTCACTCTTTGACAATATAGGATAAAAAGTATTTTGGTAACACATGGAACGCTGGAGCAGACAATGTGACAATGAGAGATCTGAGCTTGCTTGAATTTTTAATTTTGATTTAACATCTGCAAAACAAGAGCATTGGAGCTAGATTATTTTCAATATCATAGTGGAAAGAAAAGAAGACAGATAGAGATGGAGAAAAGCATGATGCCTTCAAAGGCCCTGAGGGTCTCAGTAGAAGAAGATGCACTGGCATCTCAGGTACCGGAGATCATTGGTGGGATCACTGTAAAGACCCTCCAGACACTGGAGGAACCTGAAGAAAGAGATGTGTTGTCATTGGAGGAGGGAGATGACTCTGTATTCTACAGTGACGAGGACCAAGCTCAACAGGACATAAAAGTGAACATGTCTTGTGGTTTTGGTGCCAACAAGTGCAAGAATTTTGTCAACAGTGTGGCAGCTGATGAGGATGATCCAGGGGAAGAATCCATTATGGATGAAGACATTGCAGAGCCGAAGGAGGAAGTGACACAGCACATCATTCTGACTGAACAAGAAGAATGCCATAAGCTCCAGACACCCAAAACTGATTTGAAGGATGTGTCAGATCCTTCAGATCCAGGAGCAGAGTCTGATCTAACTCAAGAGAAGTCAGTGAGCACCTTTGGTGAATCTCTAAACTGCACAACTGCAGACATGCAAACACAGCAAATTATATCAGCAGAAAAAGGTAAGAGGAATTTAGTATTAATGTGCAGTAAAATAGATTGTTTGAGAGGAAGGATTTTGTTTAAAACTTGAAAAATAGATTTTCTCTTCCTTTTCTTTTCAGCAAATCTACCTGTTGAGAAAGAAGTGACACCAAAAAATGAACCCTTTAATGTAACTAATGAGAAGAGTTATACAAGGCTTAATAGGGAGGCAGACATCCCAGAGCAGATGTCTAGTGCTGAACGTCAGATTTCAGGTGACAGGAAGCTTCAGGTGGAGCCAGAGCAGGACCACAACTCCCATGTCCCTATGGGGGTTGTTCAAAACGCCAGTCCAGGCTACTCCACTCTGCCTCTGCCGAAAAAATCCTGTGGCAGCGTCGACCACCAGAAATCCTTCAACCACCTCTCTTCTTCCAAGTATAGCACTGTGTCCTACCGCAAGATCCGCCGAGGCAACACCCGCCAGAAGATAGAGGAGTTTGAGTACATGGTCATGAATTTGTAAGAAGATGGTTTTAATCCCTTTGTGAATAAATAACATGATACTTAACAAAACTGATTGTACATCTATGCCGTGTGGTACAGTTTACATATTTATCTGTTCTAAAATCTACTTGTACACAGAATTTAAAATCTCTGATGTAACTCTCCAAGTCACAGAAGATTCCCTAATAGTTGTGCTTTGCAGAATGAAAACCTCTTGTTATGTAAAGCAAGTAAAAAAGCAGCAGATTACTTAACTAAGACGCTCAGTGCTTTATAATCCTACGCTATGTAGTAACTAAGATGTTGTTTGGCATTAGAGATTGAGGATCTTAACCTCTAGTATTAGAGTAAGTATTCCCAAGTGAATAACAAGATAGATGGCCTTATGGCTTGTGGATAAAATATAATAAAGAGATGCATGCTATAAAATCTTTATCTTCTGTTATTTATTTTTTACTTTCTTGAGAAAATGCATTTGTATCAATATGTGGGTAAAGGGTTTGATAAGAGGCCACAAAACCATGTCATCACAGCTGAGGTTTATTGCATGTTTTGAACCAACACTTCCCTCTAGTGACAAGAAGATATTTACACAAATAGACAAAACCTACACCTTAACAACGCATCATTTAAAAACCACAGAAGCAGCTGTTTCACCCATGTGCCTCATCAAAAGTACATATGTTTAACACAAATGTATATATTTTAAATTACATGCAATTAAACTCATTATTATTCAGTCCCAGCAGAGAAAAAATACTTTTTAAATCTCATATCTAAGAGGCACGGTTTATCTTTGGCAGTGAGATGATATGTTGTGCTAGACATTAAGTGTTCTTCCATAGACATTTACCTGAACCCCTTTAGCTAACTCTGGTCCAAATCTATCCAAACAGATAGAAGATGGCCTTATTCCTCTGGCACAAGTGTGTAAAACAAAAGGTCACTCCAGGCGGATATGATAAAAGGAAATTAGAAAGCATTGCACATCCCCACACCCTCTGCTTTACGCCGCATGTTACGGCCAACAAAGCGCTTCCCACCTCCTCTGGACAGCCATGTGTTGACTCTGGACCACAGACTGTACTGTAGTATGAGGCCACTGAAGGTCTCTATAGTGCATGTTTGACATGTTTCAGTCTCATCACTCAGTGTAGTAGTGTGTGAACTGCCACTTTTGGAAGGCGTTTCTGGTTTCACATGGACTGAGGAGAAGAGTGTCACCCTGAGGATCCGCCTCCAGGCACATGTGGTGGGAAACAAACTCTGCTATGAGGTGCTCCGCCTTCACAAAGATAAAACAAGAAAACATGATTAACGAGCAAAGCTTTAGCCTCTAAACACTCTTTGATTCCACTGCACTAATTTCCATCTGATAGCAAGCAAGACAAAGATAGTAGACAAAACAAACAGCCCACTCAAGTCAACCTACCAGAGCGGAGTTAGATGATTTGTGGAACCAGCGATGTTCAGGCTTGGTGTTGTCACATAATTCCAAAGCAAAGCCACCGCCCTCGCTGTGGGGTGTGACGCAAATATCTTGTTGGCGAATGTGCCTCATCCAGGTGTAATTAAAGTGCTGACTCTGAATACCAGAGAGAGAGAGAGAGAGAGAGAGAGGTAGAGAGAGGGGGAGAGAGGGAGACAAAGAAGTAACAAGAATATAATTATGCTCCATAAAAACAGATGGCTCAGTGAGGCTAAACTGAATCCAAAAAATGTATATTCAAAAGACTTGGTCTCGTCTTGGACTCCACCCTTGTTTATCGTGGCTTGGGTCCGACTCTGATTGCATTTTTCCTGATCTCGGTCTATTCCTGGATATTTTTTGTTATCCCCCCATAAACATTTTCTATTTTTTTTGCAGTCAAATAATCTGGGAAATGAAACATACAGTGAGGGAAATAAGTATTTGAACACCCTTCTATTTTGCAAGTTCTCCCACTTAGAAATCATGGAGGGGTCTGAAATTGTCACCGTAGGTACATGTCCACTGTGACAGACATAATCTAAAAAAAAAAAAAGAAAAAAAAGAAATAACAATGTATGATTTTTTTGTACTATTTATTTGTATAATAACTGCAAATAAGTATTTGAACACCTGAGAAAATCAATGTTAATATTTGGTGCAGTAGCCTTTGTTTGCAGTTCCAGAGGTCAATCGTTTCCTGTAGTTTTTCACCAGGTTTGACACACTGCAGAAGGGATTTTGGCCCACTCCTCCACACAGATCTTCTCTAGATCAGTCAGGATTTTGGGCTGTCGCTGAGAAACACAGAGTTTGAGCTCCATCCAAAGATTCTCTATTGGGTTTAGGTCTGGAGACTGGCTAGGCCACGCCAGCACCTTGATATGCTTCTAACAGAGCCATTCCTTGGTTCTCCAGGCTGTGTGTTTCGGGTCATTGTCATGTTGGAAGACCCAGCCTCGACCCATCTTCAATGCTCTAACTGAGGGAAGGAA